>NW_008239767.1:6052086-6100272 GCF_000691975.1 Corvus brachyrhynchos
GTGGTATAATTTTTTTCCCTTCTTTTAGGTCTGTTAATAAACTTCTTTATACTCTTTCAAGTTTGGTGCCTGCTTTGCATTTCTCCTAATTCTTATCTCACAGCAGATAAACAGTAATGAGTATTTTGGACCAAACCACTACACTTAGGGACATGGTTTAGATGTGAACTTGGAAGTGCTCAATGAGCTTAACAATCTTTTACATCCTAAATGATTCTATGATTCTATAATCCTCTAGAGATTAATTACAAATGTGCTTGATCGTTACAGAGGATTTTATATGGGCAAGGTGGAAGAATGCAACCCCATGCATGCAGGTTCTTCTACGTCTGGCTGTTGGGAGAAGGAACAGGGTCAGACCCAAAAAAGTCACACCCATGAAGGCACGTAAGCTCCCATTCTTATGAGAGCTCATACATCTAAATAATACTTTTATCAATCTAACCTTCTTTTTTTCCTTTTTTTTTTTGCCTATGGAGTGTTCAAATTCTACAATCAAATGCTATTTTTCCTAAGTGAAATCCTGGTGGGTTTCTGGTGAAATAAATGGATGTATACTATTCTTACTGAGATCAAACACTGAATTCTGAAATCCTCGTACACCCAGTAACTCTGATTGATTGTATGAACTGGATGATTCCTCCTTTCCATGACACAATTTCTAAGGCTATATTTCATCCCTGTGTAGCAAAAACACTGGACAGGAAACAGGAATGCATCCAGAAAAAGCAACAATAAAGTAGCACATCTGCAGTCAGATGTTTTGCATGCTTAACATTTCCTTATCATGTGAAAATGCTTCAAAAAACCACTCTAAATATATACCCAGTTGAGTAGAAAGAGCAACATTTGATAATAACACAGAATATTGTCCTGAAGCTCTTGAAGTCGTTTATCAGGAATGAGAATATTGTCCCTTTGCTACAGAGAAAAACCCCAAACTTTTGAGTGAGCAAGTGGTCTGCCCTGGAGCACATGCAAGGCAACAGTAAGACAGAAATACTATTAAAAACTGTTTCCTGGGATATGCTGATACACCCTGCTCCCTCTTCTCATTCTGAGATGTCAACCAACTTTGTGTCTGCTTTTGTGGGAAAAGGAGGCAATAAAGCAGAGGATGTATCTTCACATGAGATAACTGAAAAAATACACGCTTAAATTTTTTGAAAGCCTAAACTTGACACTGACACAAATAAAAACCGTTTCAGAAAATCCATACTTGGAGTCTAACTCCTAAAATGACTGTGTGAGCTGTTCCTCCTCTTTTGGTGAATTAAACTGGACTAACCAGATGTAAAGAAGGTCATGAATATACAGAAGAGAATAAAAAATAGAGAAGACTGAAATGCAACAGAATTTTGTTGAACCAGAAGAAAAATCACTGGGACATGAAAGAGTATTTATAGAGTGAGTAGCTGTAAAGAATAACAAATATACTTACAATTCCAGGCTTGTCTGAACTGGAACCATAAATTGGTGGAGGGAAGTTCAGACTGTTTTAAGCAGAATCGCTTACACTTTGTGGATCACTTTTTCATTACCCAAGTGCTTCCTCACAAAAATATTTTCCTTTTTATTTACTAGTTTTCAAAAAAGCCCCAACATCAGTTGTAGAGGCTACTATGTGATGAACAGTTTAGTGTACTTGCAGTATTCATTTGTTTTGGTCTGTGCTTGAAAAACATTATCTCAGGAAAACTGCCTTAGTGTAACCCATTGCTGCAGTGTGTGCTTCATGGATCCCTATGGCTCTTCTGTGCAATTAAATGTGTAAAGGAAAAGTTACTGCTCACAAAGAATTATTGAGTTTCAAGGTGTGTCACCAGTGGCACAGCCATTGAATTTTCTTTTCTCTCTTTTTTTTTTTAAATTGAAGCACAAGATGCTAAGTTCCTTTATGTTTTGAGGTGGTAAAATGTGATCTTTGAAAAAAAAAAAAAAGAGTGGCTTTGAGTTATATAGAATGGTAAAAAAAAAAAAGAAACCCACCCTGCCATACCTACAGAAGTATTTTTTTTTCAACTGCTCTGTTCTCTGAGTAAAAAAATTCCTTTGAGCTGAGACCTTGTAGACTGTTTCAGCTTGAGATAGATTGTTTCAGTGCTCAAAAGGCACAGGAGCTCCAAAATGAGTTTATAATGGAAAAGTTCATAGATCCTTAACTTCATCAGTGCACATAGACAATTCCATAGGAAGCAGAAAGATATTTGAAAGATCTTTTGCGAAGCAGGTTTTGTTCTTTTGAAAGTGAAGAAGCAGCAGAGCCTTTTTTCATTTCAGCTTCTCCTGATGGCTCACATCTAACTACCTAATTAATTAACTCCACCTGGTTGCTAATTAAACTGTTGGAGAAATGGCTTTGAAATAGAAATTGGTTCATAAAGATACACGAAAAACATAGTAGTTGAGTTGTAAAGTATCAGTGAAATTCTGGGCAGCTAAGACACAGTCCTCTGGTATATTTCTTCATTTGAGCAGGTGTTATGTGACCTACAAACAGAGTTGTACTCATTATACAAATGATTACTGATTAAAAAATGCACAACTTATGAGCCATTACAGAGCAGACAGAAAAATTAACTTCATTATTTAGAATGATTTTGGGTTTTTTGACAACTTGGATGTGGTTTCTAAAATCATGAGATCAAGGTAAGCATCAGAACCAATCAAGTGATTGTTAACGAATACTTTGTAAAGAAGTCTAGGGATTTCCTCACAATCGTGGCTGTGGGTTGACAGCATGGAATTGACTGAAAGCTGGGGCTCCAAGAGGTTTTTACCACAATAAGTGTGGTGACATTTGGTTGTCCACAACCGTCCACAGTGCATTTCCTTGGGGTTCAATTTGAGGACTGTGCAATTCTAGAACAGTTCAGTTCTGTTCAATGTATTTATCAATGATCTGGATGCAGGAGTTGAATGCACTGTTAGCAGGTTTGCTGATGATACAAACTGGGAGGTGCTGTGGGCTCCCTTGAGGGACAAGAGGCCTTTGCAGAGGGATCCAGATAGATTGGGACACTGGATTATGATTAAAGGGATGAACTCTAACAGCTCCAAATGCTGGATTCTGCATCTAGGACAGAGTAACACTGGGCTCAAGTATAGACTGAGAGAAGAGTGGTGGGAGAGCAGCCTTGAAAAGGGATCTGGGGATGCTGCCCACAGCAGGCTCAGTGTGAGTGAGCACTGAGCCCCAGCAGCCCAGAGGGTTAATCTCCATCCTGGGGTGCATCAAACACAGCAACACCAGCTGGTCAAAAGAGGTGGTGAAACCACTGTGTTCAGCAGTGGCCCAGCTTCACCTGAGTGCTGTGTGCAGTTCTGGGCCCCACAAGCTAAGAAGGATGTGAAAGTCCTTAAATATGTCCAGAGGAGGGCAGTAAAACTGGTGCAGGGTCTGGAAGCAATGTCCTATAAAGAGTGGCAAAGACTTTGGGTTTGTCTGGTTTGGAGAGAAATTCTGAGGGGTAAAATCATTCCTCTCTACAGTTTCCTGAGGAGGAGAAGAAGAAAGCGAGAATCCCTGGCACAGGGATATCCCAGTAATAAGAAGCATGGAAATAGTCCAAAGCTGTACCAGGGAAGGTTCAGACTGGATATTAGAAATCATTTATTTATCAAGTGGATGTACAAACACTGGAACAGACTTCCTAGAGAGGTGGTCAGTACACCAAGCTGTCAGTGTTAAAGAGACATTTGGACCATGACCTTAATAACTTGCTTTAAATTTTTGTCAGTCTTGAACTGGCCATGCAGTTAGATTAGATAATCATTGACGGTCCCTTCCAACTGAAATATTTTATTTTATTTTATTTTATTTTATTTTATTTTATTTTATTCTATTCTATTCTATTCTATTCTATATCTTTGTCTTGCCAATAGGTTGTATCACAAAGTCATTTCTCCTAGTGGAAGGAGGTAGCAGTAGGCAATGGTCAACTTGGTGAATATGACACAACTGAACTTATGTGCAAACCTGCTTTCAAAGATTATTTCTGTATAGGACTTTGTGGAGCCTCTCTTAGACAAAAACTTCAATCTTTTAGCCCCATTCTAATTTTTACAACCTGGTGTATTAAGAGGGATCCAGGAAGACCTAATATAATTTTACTTGCTTTCATCAGTTCTGAATACCTGCCCTTTAGATGGCTAAAACTGACGATTATGTACTTCTCTAGATTCATATCAGGTATCTGTAAGAGTTGCAAAACAGATATGCATTTTAAGCAAGGTCAGCTATGAAACATATGTGAGAGTGTCTTCATGCATGAATTACAATTTATTAAGAAGAGTCTTGTTACAGTCATATAATATAGAATGCTGCTTTGGCTAGTAGTCAGGAATTCCTGGAGAATGCAGTTACAGCTTTCTCCTAGTGCTTCTAGTTATCAGCAAAAACCAGCTGGAGAGTTATTTCTTCAGCCTTTTTTTCTGAGCTGAAAAAGTTTTCATATAATGTTTAACTATAAAGAAGATCAGATGATTTCAAATGAACCAGACTTGTGGTGCCTTTCACTGCTCCTTCAAAACTCTCCTATGTAGCTCTGCTGGTTCCAAAACTAAATTATTGTGGCATCCTGGTTCCAGGGATGGCTGCCACTCAGCTTGCTCTGGTTATAGTCACTGTTATGCTCAGATGCCTAGGCTGAGATTGTTAGGAGTATTTAAAAGTTTTTCCAGTAGAGGTTGCAATACCTGGTTGACTTCTTGACAAGGACTCAGCATCGCCGGTGTAAATATCCTGTGCTAGGATACGTAGACATGCTTCTGCATGGCTGAAGATATGCAAGAAAGAGGATACTATGCCAACACAGAGTCAAAATTTAAAGAAAACAATCAAAAATTAGAAGCTATTCTGCCAATATAGTGCCTTTTACCCTTCATTAATGCTTTATTTCAGTAAAAAGTTAATATTTTCCCGTTTGGTCAGCACATCAGTGGTATAATACTCTGGTACTCTTTTGTTGGTAAAATCCTTTAAATCTGAAAAAAGGATTTTAAGGTCCAGATTCTTAAAAGTAAATGAGTAGGGTAAATCTCTTAGATGTCTCAGACTGCTACCTGGTTAAGGTTTAAAATGGTATTTGGGCAGAGATATTCATCTAGAGACTTTCCAAAGCATCTTGGCTAATATTATAAAACGTGCACTTCCCTGAATATTGAACATGGGCATATGAAACAGAGAGAATGCTATAAAAAAACTCTGTTCATTCTACTCATGCATTTGCAAAGCTGTAGGCAGTGACAATTGAGTTGAAAGCTAGATTAAGTGACAGAAGTCTTATTACTGTGCATGTGCAGGTGTACAGCTGTTTAAGCAGTGCATAGCACTGGATTATGTCCCTTAGGAAAGGCACGCTCTAGGGCTGCCTCTCTGCCAGGCTCTAAGTGCCCACTAACAGTATTCAACTCTGCCCAAACCTCACAGGCTGCTGGTGGTGCTGTTGACCGGCTTTTATGCGGGATCTATGCATCCGGAACATTTACTTAGGAGGCAGGAGACCCAGTTTTACTGTTGGCCTCAGCTTGAGATGATGCTCGTAAAGAATGAGTCTTGGCTCTCCTGGTCAGTTAGTTGTTGAAGGCTGAGCAAAGCCATGACTAAATTTCATTGAAATGTCTGAGGCAGAGTTCATAAAAGTCAAAAGTGAAAACAGATGATCGTGAGGCTGGGGAAAAAATGCTAGATGTCATTGATCTGAAAAATGAAAAAGATAGTACAGGTTATTTTATATTCTCAGATATTAGCTATTCAGGATAATACTTCCATCTGCAACCACAGTGAAACTTTGACCCCCCCTCCTTTCTCTCTGGTTGGCCACATTTGCAATCTTTCCAACTGCCACAACCCCCAGATTTTTTGGAGAGCATGAACTTTTCAAGTGCAGCTTCTCACTAGCAAATCCTTATCTTGACTGGCAGCAGCTGAGGATGTGCTTTTACCCTCGTTTGGTATATCTGTCAGAGGAACACGAGTGGGAGCAAACCTGGTTCATGCTGTCTCTAGCCCTGCTCCTGCTGGTACTTTGCACTCCAGAGAGTTTGCGTGCTACACTTGCAGGAAACTCACTGTCACTTCACCTTTATATATTAACTCCAGGGTTATGCTTTCAACAGCTCAATAAGTTAAACTTAGTAACCAGATCAATGAGAAACTTAAGCTTTTGCTATATCAAGTAAGCATTAAAAGGAGCAGAAAGATTACCACTCTGAGTTAGACTTGGGCAACACCTCATTTGGAAAAAAAAAGGGGTTTTCAGCAAGAGCAGTGCTGTAGATAAGTGTGGATAACCCATGGAAACAGAAACTTCCCTTGTAAGATCAGGAGACATACCTCATATCCAGAAGATAACCTCTTCTTATTTGATTCATGTTCCTCCCTGGGATCTCTGAGTGATGAGAAGTACTCTAGCTGTCCCCTTAAGAAGTAAAATGAAAGAGCTAAATATGTCCTAAATATGACGTTGAAGTGTGGAAAACACACAAAAGAGTACAAATGAAACCAGCTGTAACTTTCACAAAGGATAATAGCCATTTAAAACTATGCCATAAGATAAAAATATTTATTTGTGTTGTGTAAGCTGTGGCACTATTTTAACCTTTCTGCAAGAAAGTAGATATATAATAGGCAACTTAATTCATGTTTACATTTTTTGCTTTAAAAGCAGAAAACAAATATAAAAATAGTCATATTTATTACTAAAGAAATATACATTTGCTTTGAGGGCAAAAGGAATATAATAAGACTTAAGGTTGTGTTTTCCTGAATTATGAAATAAAAATCCATAACTTTAAATACTGCTTAGAAAAACATAGAAACTGAACTGACAACAAAATATTTACAAGTATCTTTGATTTTTCCTTACTACAGAACGGCATAATTGGCAACACTGTAGGTCTTCTGATATTGTACCACCATTCTATAACTGACATGAGAAAAAACATGGCAAAAATGCTCTCATTCCAGCTACTGAACTAAAGATAGTCACAGCTTTTAATCACATTCACATGGAAGTTCACATGGATGCAAATTAAAGGAACAGTAATGAAAAGGTATGAGTTTATCACCTCTATTCTATCTGCTCTCACAAAAAATTAGTGTGCAACAAAAAATAAATATTTTCTTGAAATCTTCTTGTCCCTGTCTTTTTTTATATGCTTGTTTCTTTAACACAACTTAGACATCTTTCATCTCCTCTCTCAAGGAAGGAGGAAACAACTTCAAAAATACAACCCATACTCTGACATCCCATCAATGTTTCAGAGTTTCATTGAAATCCTCATTAAGATAGCAAATGCTATTGTAAATTGATCTGCATGATAGTGTGTCTTTACTGTAAGAAATCTAAAGTGGGAAGCTGCTGTCCTAGTTGGTGAAAACATCTACAAAACTTGGAATTATGATGAAAAAAGCAGCACCTCATTATTCTTGAAATTCCTTCTCAAGTCACCTTCCAGATCAAGTGCTGAATTCTCCAGCCAGAGAACAGCTAAACAGGTGGGGAGATGCAAATGTTGCAGCTGGCCAGCCATTGCACTTATATTCGTTTCCTATTCCTTTCCACTTTGCTTTTTTTTTCCCTTTTTTTTTTCTTTTTTTTTTTTCCAATATATTGGCTTTTTAGGGACTATGCTTTTTTTCCCCCAGGCATCAGCTTTTATTAACAGAACTGTGCAGGTTTGAAAAACAGGGCCCTTACACCATTTCTGTAAACTGCGTGGGAATTCCTTGGGGGGTCTCCTAAGTAATGACTCGGCTAGATCCTGCTTAGCTAATGAATTCTTTCCAGCTTACAGACCAACGCATCTATCTTGGTGTTTCCTTATTAGTTTAAGGCTGTGCATAAGAAGCCATCAAGCATACTGAGAGAGCTGCTGAGGATTGCAGGTTCCAAGCTGTTCTGCTGAGATCTCATTTCAGAGCGTACCCCACGAAGGGTTTGAATCATTCTCTCTCTGACACCCAAAAATACTGGAGGGAGGAGGGAGCTTCATACCCTTGTTGCACACATTTGTTTGGAATCTGCCCCTTCTTTGTTGGAAACCACATTTGAGGATGCTTCCCCTTTTTGGGGAGACACCACAATGTAATACATTCAGTGTTTGTATTATTTGTGCCCATTTTTTTCTTACAAATAATTTCCCCTTTCCTTTAAAGGCTTTGTAATAATGAAGGCAGAACATTAGAATGCAGTTGGAGCAAAGGATGATCTTAAACTCTTTCTCTCAACAGAAACATTTCCATTGGCTCTGATTATTAGTTCAAACACTAATACATGGGAGTGTGTAGGGGGAACTATGAAAAGCAAAGCTATTCACAGATTTTACTTTAATATGCTATAGATTTCCATGGATTTTACTCCTCCTCCCTATAAATTTTTTTAACGCTCTGAAAACCTTCACAGCCTTCACTTCAAATATATTTATGATGGCCCTTCTGCTGACCCCAAGCAGGTTAATCTGGAGATACATATTATATGATATGATTACAGAAGGTAAAATCAGGCTAATGAGGTACAATGTGTGGAGCTCTTTAGTGGCTTTGATGTGTATCTTTCAATTTTCAGTCTTTGCCTGTAAAAAGCAATAAAACCCCCCTCAGTTCCAGCAGTGCTTGCACTCCTGGTTTCACATTGCTATGTTATTCTAGTCTGACATCTACTATACCTGTCTTATTTCTCACATTTGTGTCCCTTTGGTCTTTTCAAAGTTATGAATACTTGAGACACTCCTACAAATTACTGTGCTGATTAAAACTCCTTGATCATATCATCTTTTGGCTTTTAAATGCACTGTCAAACAATAGAATCAGAAATTTGGGGCTGCTGCAGTTATTTCATATTAATGCTTCAAGTTCAAACAAAGTGTCAAGATGACTAAGTACAAGGATTTTCAGAATGCTTTAAAGTTGCCTCATTTCAAATCACTTCATAAGCAGCTTGGTAATGAGCTCAATAAATTGTACTGGAAAAAAAAATGCTACCAAAAAAAAGTAGGTTGCTATTTTATAATTAGCCCTCTGGGCTTGTGGGAAGGAGTCTTTCTTCCTGTTGAAATCCACTTTGTTAGTGCTGTGATGTGGAGATGGCTAAATGAGTATGAAATATTGTAATTAAGTACATCACAAGTTGTTTGTCTTATCAGCAGTGTTTTTCTTTAAAGGATGGCTTGTTGACTATGGGTGTATCATCACAATTTTTCTCTGCTTTGTCAATTTAATGCACAGAGGTTCACCAAACACTGCAGAAGAGAGCAAACAATCAAAATGGAAGCCTAGTTGTTTTGTTTTTTTTTTTTTTGAAGGAGCAGGTATCTTTCCTTTTAATCTGAGCTGTTTAATCACCAGACAAAGTGAGTTTCTGAAACTTCCTCTAGATCTGATGAAATAGTTGTCCATGGAGGTGTTGGGGCTGCTGAGCAGCCCTGCCTTTGTTCAATGCAGAAGTAGAAAATGAGTTTGACTGTTGGAAAAACAAACCAGCTTATTATTTGATGGACAGCTGAGGCACTGGACTCCCCCTTGCTCTCTGCTGTTATTCTAAAGGCTCCCTGGCATGATAATCTTCTGGCCTCCTGAATGTCTTACATTAACTCATCCAGGTAGGATTGATGTAGCCCATAACACGCTTGCCTATAATGACAGTGTGTTTCATGCAACGATCTCTTGAAAAGTTTCTCTGAGAGGCCACATCCTGCCGTTGTGGTTGAGTCAAGTGGTTAAGATTGCTTGTGTGGTTTTCGTGGATTTTACACAACTTAGTTCTTCTAAGTATGGGCACCAGTTTGCCTGTGTATACATCCCTGTACAAGAGGTATTCATAGTGCTTTGCTGTATTTACTCACCACTGTCCTGATTTCACAGACATCTTGTTTACAACAGGCAATAAAATATGATGCCGAGCACCTCAAGCTTTTGCCGAATAGCTTCTCACCCCATTATGAGACTCATAAGATGTATCAGCATGGCTCTGCACTTGGGCTAATTTTTTCGTCTGAAAGGCAACTTCCTGTCTCTGCCCACTGCTGAACTCAGCCATTTACTCAGGATTATATGACTTAGAGTAGGATCTCTGGCAATGATGTCCTTAAATATTGGGAAATCCTCCTTAATGTGATTAATAATTTGTGAAGCATAGCTTACTGCTGCAGGAGCTGTGCTCCCAGTTCACAATTATATCACATTTATCCATATGTCTACTCATTTTATTCTTCATATTAATTTCAACAAATTTGCTAACTAAAGAATTCAGACTGGTATGAAGATTCACACATTCATCCTTATGGCATTTTTTATTCCTTTGGTAGCAAGTCAGTTTTAATTTTAACTTGCAAGCAGAGTTTATAATTCACCAATATGGTATTCTTTTAGAACTTGACTTCATAGTGCTGGGTCGCAGAAATTTGTTACTGTTTATTTAACCGCCCTCTTCAAAAACTTCTCCTATTGACTTTTAAGTTTAATATAGTATCCCCCCAATATAGGTTACTCTCCAATATGAAGACAAGTACTAGAAATTTATTTAGTATTTCTGCTACAACTTTGTCTTCCTTGGGGACTCTTTGCACCTTGACCACATCCGTCATCTTACTGACAAGCTTTCTGGCTTAAACATGTTTAAGGAAAATATTTATTATTAGTTTTATGCCTCTGCTTGGAGTTTCCCATTATTTTGTCTTGAATGTTGTGTGATGGTTTTAAGTTTAATTTTCGTCTTTGTTCATCTCATCTTTTTTTTCTGTCAGCGTTTTTTGTCCTCTTTTAAAAATTCTTCTTTTTTTTGTAAGCAGTATACAGTTGCTCTAAGCATCAAACCCAGTGGCTTTAAGCAGTCCCCACCCACATAAAGTATTTAACATTTTTACATTCCTTTAAATCCTTTTAATATATTTATTTGTTTTGATAAACTCACCTTGTCTAAAGACAGATATTACTAAAACACATAAATTCTTTTGTTTTTAATACTTACAAAGATACTGAATTAGATTAATTAATGCTTATTAATGAAGCCCTGTCCTTAATTTACCTCTTCATATGGGTTCTGCATAGTGTTTAAGTTAAATCAATGACTTCCTCTTGTCTCCCCTTCCAGCAATTCAGAGTTCTTTGGTCACCCAGGCTTCCTTCAATAAATGAAGGAATTAGATTTTCTTTTACGGTTTTCTGGTAATGAACATAAGTTCTATTTGTTTTATCACATATGATAAAAAAGTAATTCTTTTCTTGATATTTTTAATGAAGTTTTTCACCTGATATTTTTGTGACAGCTGTTTCATGGACCACTGTTTCTTCCAAACCAGCTTCATGCCTCTGGCAACTGTCCATTAAGTGATTAGGGGCAAGTAAAATTCACTTCACGGTACTCTGCTGACCTCATAGTGACATACATTGTGGGAAAAGGTCCATCCAGATGGGAGGAGATCCATTCCTGTGTCCCGAGGCATGACGTCTAGATGCATCTCCTTGCCAAAAAGAGAGTAAACTATAGATGAAATAATAGACACTACCATTTGTCTAAACTTTTGTTAAAGTCCTGCATGATGATAGGAATTTCACAAACTACCTTAGGTAATATTTCTACTATCAACTACCCTTGTTGCTTTTATTTGTCCCTAACTTTTTATAACAATAAACGTGTACAATTCAGCTTGCTCTGAACTAGACACCTCAAGTGAAGTTTGAAAGCTTAAACAAGTTTCTAGTAACATTTTAATATATCAGACCTCCCTCACAAAGTAGTACACCAGGGGAGAAGCCATAAGTTCACACATAAGTGTCACAGCAGCAAGTTCTCCTTTGCTAGGAGAATTTTCAAATTTGAAGGTGCAACTGCAACTTGATTTGATCCCTTTGTGTCATGTTGTTGGTAAACAGAAGCTAGATCTCATAAGGTTTTTCTATTTTTTGTACCTTAACATGGGCATATCATTATTCAGTACTGTGTATAACTAACTTAGCTGCCTCATCAAAATTTCCCAAAATACATACTTCTGTTAGCCAGTTGCTGTGATGTTACAGACTGGTATCCTTATGGAGCATATATTTCTCTTATTTGTTTTCCCTGGGACATTTATATATTCCAAATCCTCTTAAATATGAAAAGTTTTAGATTATGAATATGAATTAGCTTATGGCTATGTAGTTTTGGATTCATCCCACCTTCACATTTTCACAGTTTGATTGCTGAGTTGATGACAGTTTATTTACTTAAATATTTATACACCAGCAGCTTAATCTCTTTCTATTTTAAGGAAAAGTAACATAGAAAATAAGTTACTCTGCTATTGACTACCATGGTGTTTATCCCTGGTTTGCTGTGTGAAACTACGAAATGCAAGACGTATATCCAGTGTATGCATATTTTGTTTTCAATTCCTTTGTAGTCTGCAAGGGATTTTAAAGGTGATTCACGAAGTTTGGTTTTAGGTCTATCTATAGAGATAGTTGAATCCCACTTCTAATTGAAGTAAGAGGTCCATGAGGGCTTAAATTACAGCTAGTGACATTTAGGACAGGTAACAGAAGTAAGGGTAGTTGACTGTAGAAATATATTACCTTGGGTAATGGGTTCCAGGTTATGGAATTTCTGTCATGCAAGGCTTTAACAAAAGTTTAGACAAATGGTGGTATTTAGTACTTCAGCTATAGTTTACTCTCTTTTTGGCAAGGGGATGTATTAAATCACTCTTTGGTTTCTTTGTCAGTATTATTTTCCTTTGGTCTGTAAAAAAGAAATTGCTTATATACCTTCCCTAAATGGAGGTTGTAAATTAATTTAGAAATAAGAAACAAAATATAGAGATTTTAGACTAAGAAAATCAGTAAAATGTGAAACAAGCTGTAACATTACCTTACCAGTGTGATTATTCACAGAGCATACAAAGCATGATCATGATCAATGTTACTTCAGAATTTAGGCTTGGAATGATGGCTTTGAAATTTTAGCGCTCACCACAGGAGACAGAAGATTCTGTAATCAATATTAGAAGTCCTTATGAGAACAAGCACACTATAGACATGTCTGACAGCATATTCAATGGCTCTTCCATGAATAGCCAGGACAACTCTTCTCAAAATCCATGATACTGCATAAGGCAGTACTGTTACCATCATAGTTAAAACGTGCATGCACACCATGCCATATATACTATGCTCACCAAATGACTCGTCGTTAATACAAGCAAAGTCATTTATGGATATATGCTGGATATATGCTGTAGAGCCTTACCCTAATTCTTTTGAAGAAACAGATAACTCAAATCCATCGTTTATAGACAGCTAAATCTGAATTTGTGTACCTGAAAAAGAAACCTGATTCCCTGTTGCAAAAACCAGACAGTGTGGGGTTTGCTCAGCTGTATACAGCTGAGGTAGAGTTATATCATCTAAGCATCTGCCCTCTGGTTATCTGTACTATCAAAGTAAATCTGGAAGTTCAAGTCCCATTTTAGACAATAGCGATTCTACTGAGAAAGTGAAATTCCTAAGAAATAGGGTTTTCTTGAGAAAACTGTGGCTTTAACATTGGAAGTTGTAGTTCATGTGTCAAGAATGAAAACATAACTATGAAGGGAAAAAACATTGCTCACTGTTTAATGTAACTTAATTCACAACTAGCGCTCTGTCTCTAAACTATTACATAATTAATAGCATATGCATTGATACATGAATTGACATCATTCAACTACAGTGGTCAACACACACCAAGATTAGGTAATTCTGTTCTGCAGATGGCAAAGCTATGGATATTGCTGTGATATATCCAAGCAGAATTATCTTTCCTAAAGATATCTTCAGTATTTTCACTGTGTCAATAAAAATGGTAAAAGAAGTATCTGAGAGTAATAGTAATAGCTTCTGAGTTACTGTTGCCAAGCATGAACTCAGAAAAGAGTGAATCTAGTATGAAATGCTCATTAAGAGCCATACAATAATAAGATACAATTTAAAAAACCAGATACCTTTACTCTTTGGTCTTTTAAAGTCTTTCCCTTGCCAGTCAATATTGCTTTGGTTTTATTTACATTGAACTTCAGCTAATTCACACCATCCATGTAATTTTATCACATCTGTCAAGCACTGTAAAGCACAGAAATTTATGTGTAGGAGTTTAATGAGAAGATGAAAACTTTATATTTGTAATATTATTAATATTTCCAGCAGAATAGCTCTTTTCTTTCCCTCCCCTACAGCCCTTTCTCTTTTGATAGGCCTGTCTGTCTGCCTGCCTATCTCCCCTTCGCAGGTCTCTGCTTGTTCTCAGGGGAAGGGCTTGTATGAGCATGGTAACCAGATGTTTAAAAAGGCAGGTGACAGATTGGCAATCTCCAAAACTCCACATTCCAGCATATAATGGGCTGGGGAACAAGTGCACATTAAACAA
This sequence comes from Corvus brachyrhynchos, assembly GCF_000691975.1. Lineage (NCBI taxonomy): Eukaryota > Metazoa > Chordata > Aves > Passeriformes > Corvidae > Corvus > Corvus brachyrhynchos. The sequence continues at coordinate 6,066,471 of NW_008239767.1, forward strand.
AGGAGAAAGGACCACAGAGGAAGAAGAACCCCTCAGTCACTTCTGTAAGGCTTCACTGTCACTCACGTGACTGCATAGCTAATGGTGACGCTGTTTGTTGACAGATATAAAAATTTCGGCTCAGACTCTTCACTTACTCTTCAAGAATGACGCCATGAACTACAGGTTATGGTTCACTTTTTATTGTTAAGGTACCTTGCTGCAAACTCTCTAAAAAAGGAACAGAAATGCCAACATAAAATGGAAGAATCCTCTCTTTACTTGTCCATATTTTGACTTCACTTTCAAAAGACATGCCAGTTACCACAAAAAAAAAAAAAAAAGGCTTTTTCCTTGTTCTTTACAGAAGTTTGATTTTACACAGATTTAGGTGGGGCTATTCAAAACTTTAAAGTTTGCTTCTATGTAAGTTCAACTGAGTGGAAAGATGTTTTAGTTTCTCTCCACAGGATCAGCCACTATTTTCTGGTATTTTTGTGAATGATTTTTCTCTTCCGAACAATAAAGACAAGATTTTTTTGGATCCCAGTGCATTCTGGTTGTAAGGGCAAAGATTTCTCTTAAAGGCTGTCCCTGACTCAGTGGTGAATTTCTGAAACCCAGTAAAAAATTTAACAATGAAAGATGAATTGCAGAAAAATGGTGGATTTGAACATCTTTACCCTGAAAAGTTTAAGTTATTTTAGCACATCACAAGAAGCTCATTTGAGGTGAAAATGTAGCAAAATAGATGGATGAACAAAACAGGGGAGATGTCACCTAATTCTTTCTGAGAGATTTCTCAATCTTCCTTTCAACCTAATCTTCTGAGAAGAATTCTTTCCCCTAGAATAATTATAATCAATAATCTTATGTGCTAGTGCTATAACTTCTGCACCATTGTTTACCTGTCTGCCTTTGGGACTGGAACCATATTGCGCTTAGACTGCTGAAATTTGTAAAATGTCATTATTTGACAGTTTAGCCATCTGCCCTCATCCAGATGCTACCATTCTCTAGACTGATCTGTCACTGAATGAATGCAAAAAGCACGGCAGTCTCTGGAACCCATTTACTGTGAAGCAGTGTATGTTGGTGTTTGCTGGCTCAGCCATTTCCTCCAAAATGTTGTGCATATTCATTGCTCTTCTGAATATTTTGTCTCAAATGCTATTGGGAACACTCCTTTTTTTTTTTAATTCATGTTAGAGTTAGCAACTTTTAAATCAGTAATTCAATTTTTTTTGTAGAAATCCTGCTGTCTCATCTCCCTCAGGGGAATGCCACCGCTTGGCTCCTGTCCCAAACTTTCAGTGGTTGTTGTACAGAAGATCAAGAGAGGTTGTAGAGAAGACAAGTACTTTCTGCAGTATTTCAGAGCTTTTCTTCTTTCTTAAATATCCTCAGACTTTATCTAGTCGTGAGAACACCAGCAGTTCTGTTGTGACATTTTCTCAGCTAAATAGGATGCTACATTACATCTTTGAAACGTTTTTGGTTTTACCTTTCTTTTTTCTAATATACTTTGTGATCCTGGCTAATTTCAATTCCAGGAAAAAAAAATCTGTACATAAGCATTTTATTTTTAAAAGAGAAAAACTTAAGAAAAAGTCATCTAGGTATTTGATCAACCTTCTTAAAGAAAGATGAATCATTTTGAGATGGATGAGGCATGCAACTTTGAGATGTAGCAGAGACCTTTCAACAGAGAGAAAAACATCATTGTACAGGGGATAAAGGGGAGAAGGACTTACTTATTTCTTCTGTTCAGATTCAGAGTTTCTTAATACACAGCAGGCTGCTGGAGGGTCACAAAGGGTATGAGTAGAAGATATACTTAGGATTTAGACTTATATGTCAATAAGTAATTGCTTCAGAGATGTGACTTGCAGGCAGAAAGATGTAACTAATAGTCTTAGGAAAAAATACCCTTCTACTTTAATCATGATCATAGACAAAAGAATAAATCTCATTTTTATGTACTGTTCTTAACTGGTGGTGTTATTCATCACCAGGGGAGAGGCTTGAGTTGCTGGAGGGGCTGATGGGATCATCTCTATGCCCAGGTACTTAAGTAGTTCTCTTCACTGGAGTGCATGAGTGCCTCCCAAATACTCAGAAATAAAAATAATAGCTCATGTGTTTTTCTGCCATCTGAGACTTTCAAAGAAATAATGAATATTATAAAAGGAGTTGTATGTGTCTGAGCAGGTGCCCCTAATGTGTGCAAAATTGTTGTATCCTCTCCTCAAAAATCAATGAATTTTTGTTTGCTTCCAATAAGAAAAAAACCATGGAAGAGTCACCAAGATATATGGAGAAAAATGAGGAACAGCTGGATGTGGAAAAATAAGGATTACATTTTACCAGCAGCAAAATTAGTTGAGATATACAAAGAGTGAGAGTTCACATGGACAGTTTTAGTCAGCGGACAAGCTGGTGTTTATCCTAGCAATAGAAGATGATAAAAAAAAGGTATGTATATTAGACAGAAGTTATCACTAGAGGAAGAGGTACACTGAATATGGCCTTTAACTAAATACATCAAAAAGAGATTAATGTTTTCAGTCTCTCTAGTAAAACATTGCACTAACATTATGGTGCACTAAAAAAGATAAGTTTTAGTCATGGATATCTTGGCTGGCAAGTTGTCCACATTTAAACAAGTGATGGATTTGTTCTATTACTATAGTTGCTTCTTAGAGAACTAAAATATAATTATTTTTCATAATCTCTATCCTGGTATTATTTATTCATATTTATTAGTATTAATTGCTGTCTTGTTCACTAATACATATTCATCTTGAGAGACATTTCAAAAGCCGAAAACAAAGAATTTCTAGTATATGGGATGAGGATAGAGTCAAACACAGGAAGTCTTTGTCCTTTTCTTATCTCTTCTTGTCTCCTCATGCTTCCTTCTGTCACCTCATACAATTATTGTTTGCATAAACGTGGTGACGACTGTGTTGCATGCTGCATAATGTTCATTTCTGTGTTAGAGGCTATCTCTCAGGCTGTGGGACTGAAGGAAAAAGAAGACCAAAGTAAAAGCTGAAAAATAAATCATCATTCTGAAACTTGTATCAATCAGCATATATTTTATACTAATGTTAAAATGCTAAAAACTGACCTACATGTCCTTTTATTGAGTGCAGAAATGTTGTATATACATGTAAATCATATGTGCTAGCTTAACTGTGGGTTTGGGTGAGCTTGAAGAAATAGAAATTATAACTTAAAAAGGACAAAAAAGGAAACAGGAATTGCCACAGACTCACAGAGAAAGTCTTCTTATCACAGATACACCACACACTACTGCTGCTGTAGATTACCACTAAATTAGAACAAACCTGAAATCCTAAATCAGCAAGAGTGAGGCTCTTGCTTAGGAATCTTTTCTTTGTCTGACAGACCCAGCAAAGTTTGACAGCTAAGGTCTGCAAGTTCCCTGTTGACTGTGTATCTCTCTGTCCAAGGACAGCAGTTACACCAGTCTACTTTCCTCCACAGCAGGGTTAAACTTCTATTGGGTAGTCTCTTGCACTAAGAACTAAATGTTCAAAGATACTTACTGACTTAAGTTAGTACTTCTGCACTGAGTTACTTGTTTGGCTATGATAGCTCTTGGGCTAATGCACCTTTTTCCATATAGGACTTTTCCACCCTTTTACTTCTGTAGGTGAAGTACTTGTTTTAAAGAACTGGCTGCATGACTTACATAGCACATGGCGGAGATGCACCAGAAAGACAAGAGACAGGAAGGGTAGGCTGAAGCTGAAGATGCTGCTCTGCATTGTATATAACTGTGCTGATGCCTTCGCTTTTTTATAAAGTGAATATCAAGCCATCGTATCCATAAGCCTCATTGCATAAATGGGTTGTGATATGCTTGTGAGAAAAAATGCAGCTGGAAGGCAGCACAGAAAAGAAAAAAAGGAGAAAAAAAAGAGGAAAAGGAAGTGTAACTGCCCAGCTGTGCAGAAAACAAAGGAGTTCAGGAGAGATGGGTGTGCTTCAAAACAGAGATCTTGAGGGCACAGGAACAGACTATCCCCGTGTGCCGAAAGATGAGTCGACGAAGCAAACGTCCAGCCTGGATGAGCAACGAGGTTTTGAAGGAACTTAGAAATAAAAAGAAGACGTATCATCTTTAGAAGGAGGTCTGGTTTCTCAGGAAATGTTTAAGGGGGCTGCTAGGGCATGTAGAAAAAAAATTAGGGAGTCCAAAGCTCAGTTTGAACTTAAATTGGCAACTTCTCTTAAAAATAATAAAAAAAAGTTTTTATAAATATATTAATGGTAAAAGGAAGGGTAAGACAGACCTTTGTTCCTTATTGGATGAGGCAGGTAACTTAGTAACTAAACATGAGGAGAAGGCAGAAGTGCTTAACGCCTTCTTTGCCTCAGTCTTTAGGGGGAAGACAGCTTGTCCTCAAGACAACTGTCCTCAGGGGTTGGTAGGTGGTGTCAGGGAGCAGAATGGTCCTCTTGTCATCCAAGAAGAGGCAGTCAGAGAACTGCTGAGACACTTGGATATTTATAAATCAATGGGACCAGATGGGATCCATCCCAGAGTGATGAAGGAGATGGCAGATGAGCTTGTGAAACCACTCTCCATCATTTACCAAGAGTCGTGGCCCAGTGGCGAGGTTCCAGATGATTGGAAACTGGCCAACATTAGACCCATTTACGAAAAGGGTAGTGTGCCAGTTTGGCCAAATTTAGAAATACATCCTCTGACAGAAGGCAGGTTACAAACCACCCCTCCCCCACCATGTTCAGGAAAAAATAAATTTTCCTCGAAGGAAAGTGAAGGAGGTAAAAACTATTTATTTAACAAACACACGGGAAAGGGATAATAATGCTAAATAATAAAATCTCTCACTGTGGAGAAAAAGCCTGGGAAAGTGTTCGAGTCCTCCCTTTGGTCTCCTTGGAGCTGGGGCTTGGCCCAGGGCCAGGCCCTCTGTGCTCAGTGGAAAGTCCTCCTGATGTGCTCTGATATTGAAGCAGTCCAGTAGAAAAGGGAGAAAATCTGAAATTCCAGGGAAGGAAAAAAGTTCAACTCTCAGTCTCTCTCCGGAGAAAGAAGCTGAAAAAAACTGGCCAAAAGCTGACTGGAAAGCAGCGAGCCAGGTGCGTCCTCGCTCCGTTGCCGCAGCTGGAAAAAAAATCTCTATCTCTGTGTGACCTTGAACAAGCTGCAAACTGCTTTGAAGAAGTTTTGCTCAAGTTTTCCTCCCCCCTCTCAGGCTCAGTTTAAAGGCATAGAAAGGCACAAAATTAATTCCTGGGCATAGGGCAGCGATATGGGATACACATCATACAGTCACCCCAAGACAGGTAGGAAGGAGGATCCTGGTAATTACAGGCCAGTTAGCCTGACCTCAGTACCAGGTAAGGTAATGGAACAGTTTGTACTGAGTGCTATCACACAGCACTTACAGGATGGCCAGGGCATCAGACCCAGCCAGCATGGGTTTATGAAGGATAGGTCATGCCTGACCAACCTGATCTCCTTTTATGACCAGGTGACCCGCATGGTAGATGTGGGAAAGGCTGTGGACGTTGTCTATTTGGACATCAGCAAGGCCTTTGACATTGTCTCCCATAGCACACTCCTGGAAAAGCTGGTAGCCCATGGCTTGGACAGGAGCACTCTTTGCTGGGTCAGGAACTGGCTGGATGGCCAGGCCCAGAGAGTGCTCGTGAACAGTGCTGCATCCAGCTGGTGGCCAGTCACCAGTGGTGTCCCTCAGGGGTCTGTACTGGGACCAGTCTTGTTCAATATTTTTATTGATGACATGGATGAGGGTATTGAGCCCTTCTTTAGTAAATTTGCAGATGATACTAAAATGGGAGCTTGTGTCAATCTATTGGAAGGAAGGAGGGCTCTGCAGAGAGACTTGGATCTATTGGATGGGTGGGCAGAGTCCAACAGGATGAAGTTTAATAAGTCTAAGTGCCGAGTTCTGCATTTTGGCCACAAACATCCCCTACAATGTTACAAACTGGGGACAGTGTGGCTGGACAATGTCCAGGTGGAAAGGGACCAGGGGATACTGGTTGACAGCTGACTGAACATGAGCCAGCAGTGTGCCTTGATGGCCAAGAAGGCCAACAGCATCCTGGCCTGCATTAGGAAGTGTGTGGCCAGCAGGAACAGGGAGGTCATTCTTCCCCTGTGCTCGGCACTGGTGAGGCCACATCTTGAGTACTGTGTCCAGTTCTGGGCCCCTCAGTTTAGGAAGGATGTTGAGATGCTTGAGCGTGTCCAGAGGAGGGCAACAAGGTTGGTGAGGGGCTTGGAACACAAGCCCTATGAAGAACGGCTGAGGGAGATGGGGTTGTTTAGCCTGGAGAAAAGGAGACTTAGAGGTGACCTCATCACTCTCTACAACTTCCCGAAAGGAGATTGTAGTCAGGCGGGGGTTGGTCTCTTCCACCAGGCAGCAACTGACAGAACAAGAGGACACTGTCTCAAGCTGCGTCAAGGAAGGTACAGGTTGGATATTAGGAAAAAGTTTTTCACGGAAAGAATAATAAAGTACTGGAATGGTCTGCCCAGGGATGTGGTAGAATCACCATCTCTGGATGTGTTTAAAAAAAGACTGGACATGGCACTTGGTGCCGTAGTCTAGTTGAGGTGTTAGGGCATGGGTTGGACTTGATGATCTTGGGTCTCTTCCAACCTCATTATTCTGTGATTCGGTGATTCTGTGAAATAACTATGGTGTATGGATAAAGTTTAATGTTAAAAGGTCCTGCTAAAAATTTTCCCCACGGCACATTTTCATGATGCTAAAAACAAGAACAGCTTGTTAATTATGAGTACCGTTGTTAGATTTTATATTTCATGCTCCCTGTTTTTGAGCAATTCTCCTGCTTTGTTTCCATTTCTAGGTCTAAAAATTTCCTCAGACATTAGGTCAGGGAACCTTCCTTTTGTGTTCTCATCTTTTCTCTGCCCATCTTTCGTCACCCACCATCCTGTTGTTCACTGCTTCCTACTCATAGTGTCAGCACTGTCATCAGAAGCCTTCCCACAGTCATCTGTGGTTTTATTCTTCTCATTTTTACTTATTTACTTCATTGTATCTACTTGATCTGGTGAGTTGGGTTTTTTCTGTATTTTGACCTCTTTGTGTACTCACTCACGTCTTAAACCTTTTTTGTATCCTGTACCAAAGTGGTTTCAATTTTTGTTTGGACTTAAAATCATAGAATATGCTGAGTTGGAAGGCACTCATGACTCTGATGACTCTGATGATTCTGATTACTTATCAGGATCATCAAATCCAACTCCTGGTCATCCACAGGACATCCCAAGAGTCACACCATGTGTCTGAGAGTATTGTCCAAATGCTTCTTCAACTCTGTGAGGCTGGTGCTGTGACCACTTCCCTGGCAAGCCCAACCACCCTCTGCGTAAAATTTCCCGATATCCAACCTAGCTCAGCTTCATGCCGTTTCCTCAAGGCCTGTCACTGGTCATGAGAGTGAAGAGATCAGTCCCTGCCCCTCCGCTTCCCCTCCTGAGGATGTTGAAGACCACAGTGTTTCCCGTCAGTCTCCTCCAGGCTGAACAAACCAAGTTACCACAGTTGCTTCTCAAACAGCTTCCTCTCCAGATCCTTCACCATCTTTGTTCCCCTCCTTTGGGCACTTTCTAATAATTTAGTGTCTTCCTTACATTGTGGCACCCAAAACTGCCCCCAGCACTCGAGGTGAGGCCGCCCCAGTGCAGAGCAGAGCGGGACAATCCCCTCCCTTGCCTGGCTGGTGATGCTGTGCCTGATGCACCCCAGGACAGGGCTGGCCCTCCTGGCTGCCAGGGCACTGCTGACTCATGTTCAACTTGCCATCAACCAGAAGCCCCGGCTGCCTTTCCACAGAGCTGCTCTCCAGCCTTGGAGCCTTGGTTGTCTCTGTTCTTGGGTGACCTTCAGATCCCACCTATAGACCAGAGGGTTACCATTGACTCTAGGCTGTCCCTTGGCACTGCAGAATTTTGAGGTCACAGCTTTGACATTTCTCAGCTGAAGTATCCCCATTTTGAAGGCTTTAATTTGTTTCTATTGAACAAAACTTTAGACTGGGGACCTGGAGTGAACATATACTGGATTAATATCCTAAACCAACAGTTTCTAACACTTCAGGGAAAACACAAACATAGTAACCGAAGCTCACTTTAAATCCGATAGTAAACTGGTGGCCCCATTTACTGAAGAATTCAATATACAATGAGAACTTAGTTCTACAAATAACAGTAAAAAGATACAGAGCTCAATGGATTAAGTCAGCTGTATCTTTCCTTGTGTACAGTGGGGAATACGTGCCTTTGTATAGCAAGCTGGTTTTATTGAAGAATAAGGGAAAGTTTTATCAACTTTTTCTTTAATTTATTAAGTGCCTTTCTCCAGGAAAAGGACATATTCCTCTTGATTGTGGAGTTTCCAATAAATAAGTAGAAATACACAGATAAAATTGGGTGCAAGAAATTCAAATGTGGTATTTAAAATACAGTGCAATTTTCCATCTTCAATGCCCATTCTTTGTACAGAAAATGTCAATATTTGCAGGAAAAAAAGAGAATCCCTTAAGGATATTTCCTCACCTTCCACATTTTCAGCTTTGATAAGGACTAGTCCACCAGCCATCAACTTCTTTCCTTTAAATCAGTCTAAACAGCCCTGCTGGGGATCCCTACACAGCTAGCAATAGCTAGAGCCTCTGAACTATTCAGAGGCTTCTATGCAAACTTCTTTTTTTTTCCAACAAATTCCTCTTCCCTACATTATGAAGGGTAATATGAACCTGATACATCAGCCTGATGTTTCTTCAGTCAGAGAAGTTTCTCCTAAGTGTTTTCTACTCAATTTATTCCCCCTTTTTTCCTACCTGAATGATGAGAAAAAATAAATCCCTTGAACTAAAGAAACCCTGGGAGTTGCTGGCTTGGACTACTAGATATGGTAGGAATCTTTTGTAGTCCCTAAACTGCACGAGCCTGGGGTTTTTCAGCCTAGTTTCTAGAATCACTCTATGCTACATCATTCAGCAGAATAGTAATCTTGCAAATGTTCTTTTTTCAACCAAAGGTGTGCTTGAAAGCTTTTTTTTTCTCTGGTCTTTGCAGATATCCTTAAACAGCATGACTCTCTGCTGTTCTGGGGGAAGGTCATACTGCATGACAATTAAAGTCCTATTCACGATCTGCTGTGTCTTGGCAAATGCAATTGACCTTCTTTGAGAGGTGAAAATCACCTTCTCTCTCACCTAGGGTCAGGCTAAACTGTTCAAACTTACAACAAAACAACCCCTTTCCTCCTTTTAATTTGGAAGGTGGACTTTAGCCCCCTGACCCTACTTTGGACAAATGTATTGCCAGTGGGAAAAATAGAACATGAATAATTTTTAGTCTCTTTTTCAACCAATCACTGTGGCCTGTCTAACTACATTTTCTGTCCTTAGCTGGGAAGGAGAGGAAGACTTAGTTATACACCAACATTTGGCAGCCTGCCAGCTGTTCGGTACATTTCATTTCAATTGCTGCTTTCTCTTACTTTCTGAATAAACTCTTTTTAACCAAGTCTTGCTTGAACACATTGTAGTTGGCCCTAGGTGGCACTTTTAAACCCTAAGGACTACTTTAAGGAGATTGATACATAAAAGGATGTTCTAAGTCACTCCAGAAATGTACTAGCAAGTTAAGGAGTCGTGAAACATGCCTAGTTGGAACGGTGATTTGGTCTGAAAATATTTTAATCTGTGTTTTAGGTCAGGACTCTTCTGATTTCAAGGGATGATGGGTAAGAGAATAAAAAAGCATGCTGCCTTTCTTGAATCACTTAGGGAAAAAAATGTAGACTGTGTTTTAACACTTGCAAAGTGAAATCATTGCACCTGACTCTACCTTAGTTGGCTGGCATTTCTGGTTTACTTGGCTGCTCGTGCTGTTTTTGTCACTGTTCCCTTTTCCAATTGTTTTTTCGGATCTTTGCATGAACACTGTGTTCTTATGTTTTTGTATTACATCTCTGTAATAGTGGAAAAGGGTGACATAGCCTTTTGGCAACACTTTCTCAATAAAACCCTAAATTATGTTGCTAGAACACTGGAAGATTTTTTTGTTTGTTTGTTTGTTTTTGTTTTCCCATTCTGTCACATTTCTGTTCCCTACTAAATCACAAAGTAAAAAAGAGGTCCTTGTAAAATGCAAGAATAATTTGGAACATTTTTTAGCAATTCCAGAAGGACCTAGAAGTTGGATAGATAGGCATGGTATTCAAAATTATGAAAGCAAAATTAAATTTTAGGGTTAATGTATCAGATCATCTATGAAAACAACATGGATGTTGAAATAAAGGCATAAAAAATTTTGCTATTCATATCCAGGTCTTCTTTACTGGGCAGAATACTTTAACATGCCTCCTGTATTGTCCAAATACCATGTTAAACCCTTTTCATTAAATGATAACTTGGAGTGTGATTTGCAGAAATGAAAACTCGGTCCACATAAAAATAACTAAAATGACTAAAGTAATCCGTAGATCTGAGCTTGAATATGCATTTTGCCTTGTGCTCATGATTCTCAGAGTAGTCACACCCACACACACATTTTTGATATTCAGGGATGCAGTGGATATTTGCTGGTTACTTTAAGAATGAGTAAATACCACCACGCAGTAACTGAATACAAATTTCAGAGAATGATGCATTTGTTATTTAGTACTTTAGCAGAAAGTCTTCTGATAATGATAACCTAACCTTTATTGCCCAAAGAAGAAGTTGCTTTGTGTAAATGTTGCTCTTCAATTGTTGCGGTTTTCTAAGAAATGCTCTAGATACTCTCAATCTGTTAAAACAAATAAGGAATTATTTGCTTTTTAATTCCATTTTGTGGTTAATGGTTATATGGTTTTCTTTCAAAGAACCTGTGCTATGTCCAGTGCTGTTAGTCTTCTAATATTTTCCAACGGGATAATACACCTTCAGAGTTTGAAAAGGCAAATAATCATTGCAAAGTGTTCATTCAAAGCTGTGTGTTTGTGTGTCAATTTACTGCCTGGGTTTACAGTGAAAAATATGGTTAGATTTTAACATTTATGGAGCTACAAAGCAACACTAGCAACAAATTAAATCAAGCCTGTGCCTATAGTTTAAGAGCAGTTCTAGATAGAAAAGCACCTTTACATCTGTCCTCTCCCAAATGAAAGTGAGGTAAAAGGTAGAAACACTGGCATACACAAAAAATGGCTGGATTTCTGGGCAGACTTTGTCAGTTTTTTCATACCTGAAAAAAAATCCTGTGTCCAAAATCCCCAAGTGGGACACTGTATAGGACAGGGGGGCGTTAATAACAGTTACTCATAATCTACTCAAAATGAAATCCCAGGATGGGCACAATTCAAGTGCACTGAGCACTTAGCTAAAAATCCATCAGAGAAAATAATCAGGTCTGTTTTGAAGGGGAATGTCAAGATCTAATTTTCTGATGGTATTATGCCTGCTTACCACAGTGAAATCACAAGCACAGTGCATAAACCTACTCTTTCCTTGAACAAGGCCAATATCTTGACAGGAGATGCCCATTCTCCATTTGGAAGTAATTTTATAAATTCTGGAAACACTAACACAGTAGTTTAGTTTAGAAAATGCCACCTTCATCTTGCAAGCATAGGTATTCCTCATGTATACATGCCTCATCTGTTTTTGTGGATATTATACAGCTTATAATACTTATGAATACAGAAGATACTGAATGCCTCACATATCTAGTCTACCCGTACTTCCTTCTCACTCTAAGTACAGTCCTTAAAAACATCTGGATTTCTAAAGGATCAGTGTTACTCATGAGGTAATATCCATGTTCAAAAGTGATTTAAGTGCAAAAAGTTAAATATGCAAAGGAAACTTTATGAATTGAAAAACTTAGTTTGCTGATGTGTAGGTTCCCATTCAAACCATGATGGTCTATAAGATGCAGGAAGAGATAAGTGACTACATGCCTCTTTTTCACAAATTTCCGTGCACTAAAAAGGTGGCTTCTGGAGACGATTGCCTTGGCCAGTGCAACTTGTGAAGCCTGCTGAGGTTAATGAGGAGCTTCCAGGCAACATAAGAACATCAACCCTTTTTCTTTTTCATCAGTGCAGGCTGAATAGACTGACTTCCCTGAGACATTGTTATTTCTTCAGGTGTCTCTCACTCTTGTCCCAAAAATGCTCATGTCTGAGACGTGTGAACACTGGTTTTGAGCAATCTACTTGTTGCACACGTATATGTCTTAAATCCTTAAGCACCTGTACCTGTCAGAATTAATTTCACTTTCACTCGACCATTTAAATGGTTTTGCAAGCCTAAGCTATCAAAATGACCTCTGAAGTAAAAAAGCCTGTTGACATTTCTGACACCAGGTTTTGAGTCTGGGAGCCCCATGATGCACCTGCAGCATAGATCAAGGTGTGGGTACAGATCATGTTACTGTAACTTTCTCTTTTTACTGGCAGCAGTGTGTTGGTAACAGCCTGGAATTTACTGTGGGCTGCAAAATCCTTCTGCAAAGCTGGGCTAAATATTACATGTTAGCCTGCCCTGAACTTTGTACTGCTTTAGCAAGGCCAGCTAGCTTGAGGAAATAGTCAGCCATCCCCTTACAAACTGCATTTCCCACACCCTTACAGTAGAAATTCAGGAATGACAGACAAGAGATAGCGTATCCCTATCTTATAGGAGTGTTGTGATAGTTCATATGTCATCAGTTTATTCGAAGTGCTACAGAAGTTGAGGATAGAAGGGAAAGGAAAGACAGTATTTTCTTCCCAAAAAGCCCAAGCTTTGTAAGGGTTGCAAATCTATGTGCATCAATTGACACCCAGGGTCTTAGACCTCAAAGGCTGTAGTAACCCTTCTGATTGAAGGTCACAGAGAAGAGATCTGTAAAGCACTTTTAAAATTGCCTGAAGTCCAGAGGCAACTTTGATTTTCCAGTGTTCCGAATTTGATGTAGGCACTGTACTAATTGCTCTGATCCTCTGTGAAGGTAACACCCACGTATCCATGTCAGTGTTTCCAGATCATTAGGTGACATTGACACTTCTACCCTTAGGATATTACTAAAACTAGGGACCTTTAGCTCAGTTCTTTTTGTCTTGAGGGGACCAAGGTATTTACTCAATAAGTCCCTGCTGCGAGGTTCCTAAGATCTTTGCCCCCTTCCTTTGGCAGGTCTCTCTGCAGTTTATGATTGCCGTGTGCCTTTCTGTCTCCTGTTTTGGGTCTTCATTAATACTTATGCATTTGCTTGGGACTGTTTCAAGCTTCTCTGCTCTCTAATGTGTTACTTACTGGGATTCTCAGATCCCAAGTGTATCCTTAAACCCTTAGTTCCCAAAAGACTTACATGCTTGCTTTGTAGGCAGCTTGAACTCCTGTTTTTTACCCTCAGTTTAGGACTTGTGGAAAGCTATTCTAAGATGTGTTTGTGACTGTTCTGCCTGCTCAGCAATTGTCAGGTGACACTGCAATAGGAATAGGTGAAAGCTGCTGTATACATCATCTCTGTGGCATATATATCCCAAATCACGAGGTACAGCTCTCTAGAGTCCCAGCCAAAACTTGAGGATGCTCTGGCAGGTGGACAAGAGGAGCAAATGATAAATTTCACCTCATGTTGCCTGAAGGTAATGGTCAATATAGAAGAAATTTTCTTTATGAAAAATGCTTTTGAAAAAATTGTGACGTGTAAATTAATTTTCAAGTATATGTTTTCATGAAAAAGTTTTCATTTTTAACCTAATGTTTCTGGCTTTACTTGGTCCAGTTTTTAAAATATTAAAAGTTGCTTTTTTTTCTTTTAACTCATAGAAATGGAAGTTTTATTGATATGTATTACTAACCCTGAGAAATTCAAAATAGTTCTCTGGGAAAAAGAAACACAGAAGTGAATATCACTTGCAGATTTTCCCTTCACTTGTATTACTTAAATCCAAAATTTAGGGAGTTATTAAACCTCTAGGTCCTCTGTCACCATGATGACAGGAAATCCTCTTCCATCAATTACATTTGACCAGGAAGTTTCAAGGTTTTTTTCAGTTATGGGATGAACCACACAGCACAGTACACTGCAATTTCTCACTGTACCAGTAGATTCCTGCAGAGTGCTCTTCTTTATGGCAAGCTATTACAACAATTTTCTGCAGCAATTTGCTATCATGCTATAGTAGCATAACAGGGACAGTAGAGAGGTGTGCAACTCTCACTGTCTAGAACTGTTTGTCCATCAAGCAGCAAGAAGGTCTGATAGAAGTGTACCAAGGGATTACTTTCAAAATACCTGCTAAGGGAATTGTGACTAAGAATGTGTAGACACAGGAGTACCAGATACCTGTCAGAGTTGCTAAAAATATTCTTGTTATTGTCAGGTTGCACAATGGTTTAATTCCACGTGAAAGTCTGGGTGTCATATTTGCTACCCAAGTGAATAAAGTGACAAATACTACCAGGGCTAGTAATAAATGGATTTTCCTTTTGGATGGTAATCTTTCATGCCAGCTCATATGCTAGTGCTTAAGGCAAACTATTTAAAACATACTTCACCTAGTTTGAACCTGGCAACCACATACAAGCAAGAAAAATGAATCCCAAGCTTTTCTTTTTGACATACTTCTCTCTTTCACTCATCTAGAAGCCATTTAACAGGCCTTGTAACAGGAGAAATTTTATGCAATAGATCAGCTTTCTAAACAATAATTCATCCAAAAGAGATGAAATGGTAGTGTGCATATGTATGTGCTATTTTCAGAGAAAATTTTTGTGATTTTTATATATATGTATGCGTTTGCATGTATCTTTGTGCTTGTCTAGGGTGTCCTTATATTTAAATATAGATATACTTGATATAGTAGTTTATTATAAATGACTTTGCAATACACTGTAATAACTCCTAAAATGAATTATTTTTTGCAATTCACTGAACTTTATGGACAAATCAAAGCCAGGTTTTGTTAAAGTAATGCCATTGAGTGGATTTAAACATCTAAAAGACATCTGCTTGGGGTCCTGAGGCAGCAGAAATTAGTGACTCTTCAGTGGAGCCTGAATTCTATCAGCTCAAGTTCTGGTGTAAGGAATTTAAAATTAACACAATTCTCTGTGCTTTGAAAAGCAGAATAACATGACAGACCTGAAGTGCCTTATTTGTTAAGTCAGTGTCAATGACTGGTAAATAGAATAGGTTACTCTCAAGATGCTATAGAATGACCTGATGTCTGTGAGGAGCACTGGAAATATTAACTTTTGCTTAAAAAATAGAACTGACTAAGCAGTAGTTACAACAAAAGAAGAATAATTTCGGTAGCATATAGCTGTCAAACGCAGAAGCAGTGTTTATTTTTTCTGCAATGCTTAGGCATTTAAAGGTATAATGAAAGCTTCGTGAGATTTTTAAAGCCTAAAGCAAATTTGAAAATCCCATTGGGTTATGAAATGACTGTATCCAATATACTGATCTATTCAGGTAGGTCAGATGAGTTACACTGAACATTTTTGTAATCTGGGCTTTTGTTTGGATGCAATATCTTGACTCTAGCTCATCTTCAATGAACAGAGAACCCTAGAAATGTATCACTTACCAGATATTTTCTGTCTCTTGATAATCAGAAAAAAAAAAAAGAATCTGGAAGCAGAAACATGGAAACAAATAAATCTCACTATCTTCTTAGAAGTCTCCATAATTAATTTCTTTAATAGTGTTTGTCTTAATTTTCTTGCCTGATTCTTCTTTATTTCTATTCTGTCTTTTATTATTCATTTTATTCAAGTTTTCTCTCCACTGCTCATTGCGCATCCAGATCTTTCTTCCACATACTCTTGTTTCCTCAAGTGTTTATTTTGCTTTCAAAACTCTTATTCCAACCCATTCCTGAAAAGGATGCAGTCATTCCCCACTAGATGATGCTGCTACTGATCCTAAGAGGGTGAAAATCTGCTCACCCTGTTATGGCATGCACTATGAGGAATCAACCATCCCCCCAAAAGAGAGAAAAAGAAATAAATTTTATTTTCTTAGCCAGTGATCATTAGGAATTCATCTTAAGACTGATGATAATTTCCCAGTTGCTGATTGTGCGGAAAAAAACCAAAAAAATGGAACAAGCAACAAATCATCTTTCCTGCAGAATGCCAAGCATTCTATATGACAATGTGAATCAAGCACTCAGGGCGCTAAGAGAGTACATATTAAAGCTCACTCAGCCATTATGCTGTCTATCTCATACCAAAAGGTCTAGAGAGTCTTAAAGAAAATTACTAAATTACTTTTTTATTTCCAGTTTCTGTGGAAATACTTTACAATAGAAATATAGTCTTGTTTTTCCACCAAAGTGCATATGCAAAATGAGGCTGAATAAGCACTTCCATTTAATATTTCACAAACTTGGAAACAACTGCTCCTTACAGAATTGCAAAGGACATTGAGAGTCCATAGAGCATGAACAGTGTAACTGTCCAACACTGCCTAACATCAGGCCTCCTATCACTCCCCACTGACTGTTTATAGAATACAGGTTCATCATTTCCCATGTTTCTAATTGTCTGAAATTAACAATGTGAATATTCCCTTCTCCTTCCTTTACTCTTCACCTGATTTAGCTAAGATCAGGATAAAAAATGAATTAATTAGAAGCACAGTCTTTGGATGATTGCACATAGCACTTCATATGCAAAATAAATTGCTTTGTGATTTGTTACATAAACTATTAAGCACTTTTATTTCAGGTGTGCATTGTACAGGACAGAGTGTACAGAAATGCATTTAAAAATATTTTCCTTGTAAGAAGATATATATCTACTGCTGCAAACAGAAAATACACATAAATTGCAATGCACTGCCTTATCCCTCTTGTAAATTATGTAAGTATTAGTTGCCGATTGCTCATTCCATTCCTTAATAGTGCTTTATTTTAAAATAATGAAATTGGTAAAGTGACAGGCTTAAGGTACTGAAGGACTGCAAAATGACAATTGTAGGACATGGTCCACTACTTTAAAACTGCCTTGAGTTAGACTATTGCTTATCAATAGAGTGCCAAACAGTTTAGTGAGTCAGTGAGAAATGTAGTATGTGCTTAGATCTTGTTTCACAGGAAATGATAGAAATGATTATGAAGCAGACTTTCTCAAGTCCTGGTAGAATCTCAGAAACTCTTATTATAGGAAATACCAACTTTATAGCATCCCCAGCTCTGATGAATTATGTTTCTGAGTTCCTATGATTGCTTTTGTCAAACTGTTAAATATGAAATGACAAAATGCCATTCAGCCATATTTGTAATGAATAACATGGGCAAAGCAGTCACGAGCAGCTGCCATTTTATAAAAGTTCTTTTTGATGTATCTATAATTTTTTTCTATTTTTGCCTGTTGAACTGTCTGTAACCATCAGAGTGGAAAATAAATTTCTGAAAGCTTAGATTCAGAAAAAGAATCTGTAAGGCTTCTATAAAGTATATGAACTTGAAAACAGCATTATTTTCAAAACGTGTTCTAGACTCATAGAAGGTGATGAAATTCCTGGGTTTGTTTGCCAGATAGTAAACTTTTTTGAGAAACTCTTTTTCATTTAGATTCTCAGCCTTGTCTCTGAGTAGGTAGCATATCAAAATTATACAAACGTATCGCTGTTCCTGATTTAGAGTGGAATTTGCTTCTTTAGTCAAGTCAGTATGCTGGCAGCAGCAATCTTCCTTCATACATTTTCTGCATGAAAAATGGTTTGTTCTGATCTGTTTTTCTTCAAGTTCCATTTATAGCTGTCCCTGTATAAAGTGTGTAAGGAAATTCTCTGATAGAATTCTTTGTGGTATTTAAAGATTTTATAATTGTCAGTTTTAATCTTTTCCACCTTTTCCATTTCATGGAATGAGGAAGAAAGTAATTTTTTTAACTGTAATTTCTTTCCTTCTAATCAAAGGATTTGTGAACTTTCAGTCTCATAGTGTTCAAACTGAAGCTTTTCTTTTTAAAAGCTACAACTGGTTTCACTCACAGGTACCTGTCTTTACTGTCAATAACTTTGATACAGAACCTTGGCTGCATATGAAAATGTCTAAGTTTTCTTGTAAAGCAAGGAACAGTATTTCTCAAAATTTTTTAAAAAATCTTGTGATTTTTTCCCCTGAAGCTAGTTCATTAAAACTCTAGAAATAGAGAAAAGAATTTTGTCACTGTCTGTCTCCAAAAATACCTTTTTGTCCATATTGCATGAGTGGCAGATCAATATCCTTTGCTGTTAAATGTAAGCAGCAGTTTTATCTAGTTGTCTAGGCTAGAAATTTCTAGGAAGCAATTTATCCCAACTATCTTAATGCAATCAGATGAATCTCCTTTTGGAATTACCCCTCTCCTTTCTGTGGATTTGTGAAGCAAAAAGGCTAATCCAGTCACCTAGTCATCCAGTCACAGATTTTCAGCTGTGCTAACTAAGTGGAAATTACTCCTACTCAATATGCTTCATGATGAGAGAGGGAAGAAGAAAGAATCATCCTGAGGAATGTGGTTGCTTTAATAATTCTGTTGAAGATGTCATTGTGCCTATGATCCATGATTATCACAGGCTTTCTCCATGAACAAGAAATGAACTGAGAAAGGTTATTCAATAGGAATAATGCAATTATACAAAGGACACTGTGCACTAATAAAAAGAGGTATTGTTCTACATGTACAAATATTTTTCATTTATCCAAGACACTGATAATGAAAAAGAGATTTGCAGTTAAGCAAAAATATCATTTACACCCACATTAAATCTCCCTCATATTTCCAGAGCAATGTAAAGGCTCTCAGTGCAAATGAGAATTAGGCACCCAAGAGCTTTTCATCTGATGATTGTGAAGTGATTCATACTGCACTGCTACTACTGCCATTAACAATGAGAAGACAGAATGAACTGTGGGAGATTGACAGTTTTGTAAATCAGGACATAAATACTGAGCAGTGGGCACCTGAAAACTCAGGTGAGTGTTTGCAGGATAACCTGAAATAGCAGAAGATATCAGTGATGGTATGGCATTAACAGGCCAAGTTTATACCTGCCAGCACTCCTCAGCAGCTCTGTACCAGACTGATCAACTATGGAAAAAAGACAGGAAAATCTTTCCTAATAAGTGAGAAGCAGACTGAAATCATACTGGCCTTTCTGCAATTTTTCTTAAACTATTCAAATCTTTGAAATCTTTGTATATTTTACACATGAGATTTGAAGCACTGTTGATGTTACATGCTAAGTTGTGTGAAGATTGCATTGCATTTAGTGTTTTATCTGAAATTTTCCATACCATGAAGCTTGGAGACAAAAGGCGCAAAGAAAGATATAATGCCGCAGTTACATAAAGGAAGAGCATTGGGCAGAGGTGAAGGCATGAGACAAAGCCTGGACAAGAAAATTTTGTGGAGGGATGGAAGAGATTTCAACAGGATGCCCAGAGCCTGGGAGTTCTGTATCTTTGAGTGATACTCAGTCACTTGAGCAGGCTCTTCACTTCTCTATCATTAGGTGCCTGGTTTATATCCATGTGAGTACCTTTATGAAGAGAACTACAAAATTACCCTGTAATTAATCACCCCCATATGTTTACGTTTGCTTTATTTCTAATGCTCTAAAATTCACTATGAGAAACCATAATTTTGGGTGCATGAGTGCAAACTAGGACTGATAATACAAATTTAAGATGGTTTCATCCATGGTTTCATGTCATAGCTGCTGCTATAGAAATGGGGGGTCTCTTTGGGCTGAAAGATTCTGTTATTCTTCATCCTAAAAAAAGTTTTCCTCCAATATGAAGGAAGGAAGGCTACTTTATTGAAAGCTTTTTTTTGTACATTTTTTGTTGTTGTTTAGATTTTGCTGGCTTTGTTTCTTTGTTTGTTTGCTTGCTTGCTTTTTTTGTTTTGTTTTTGAGCTGTGTTTTTTTTTTTTAATTTCTCCAGGCTTCCTAGAAGCTATACTAATAGCTAACAGCTGTTCTGTTTGAAAACAGAACCTCCACCAAAGTGTTTAGGAAAAAGATGGAGTTCTTGGAAGTCAGACACAATAGTCCTTTAATCTGTAAAAAAATAAAACCAAAGATATTTGATGATCATACACCTTTAATAATGCAGAGGTAAGATGAGTCTAAAGTATCTTAAAAATGGGTCTTTTTCTGGACCTTCAGATTAATATATTCAGCAAATCTGAAAGCTTGAAGCACATGAAATTGAATGTATTCCTGCATACCCATCCAAGCAGGAGGTAACTGCTTTCAAGATTTTTAGTCTAGGGGCTAAACTAATTTTCTGAGCTTGGTTTAAAGGAAGAAAGAGAGTTTCCCAGAGCATAAACATTGGGCCTGCCCAGTAATTATGCAATATTTGTGTGCGGTTCTCTCTATCTTCCTCTATAGGAGGTTGTATGCATTGTATAAATAATTGAGCAGCAAAGACAGGTACCTAATTTTCCATATCCCACATGGTATAATAAAAGAGGCCTTTATAATTAATCTTTTCCAATTTCAACTTAAAGAATATTTAATTTTGAGTGCAAAATGGAATACCTCTTGCCGGGTAACTTGGCAGTAATTCACAGAAGACAGTACACCAGAACACAGACTGGTTCACTTTCCTCACTCAAGGAAGGGCAGCCTTTTCTTGTGCTGAAGCAAGGAGAGCGTGAATATAGATATGACCTCTGTGTGCTTCTGATCAATGCTCTATTCTGTCTCAAGTGTAAAGGCTTCCCTGATTGCTATGGCTTGTGTGGAAAGATGGCTGGGGTAAAATTAGGGGAAACTGAGAAGTTTTATTCACATCCTAACAGAGGTTGTAATGGTATGGAAATTATAGGGTAAAATACAGCTCCTACTCACTGCATGGAATGTGGTTGGCATGCTCAAAACCAGTTCTATGGTGATTACTCACACCCACAGTCTGCAACCACAGCACCTGCTAAGGGGGATGGAACAGAGGGTGGAGCAGAGTGGAGACACTGCAGCCAGGCTCTGTGGAAATCCTTGCAGGGAGGGAAACTTGGTGGCACTTTGCAGGTGAGAAACTGCATGACACCTGTCAGCTAGGGGAGAGACAGGATTATGTCCTGCTGCTGACCCAGCACCTGTGGTGAAATCACTCTCCTTGGTTCATTACAGCCTAACTGTAATGCTAACCCACACCTCCATCCCAAAGTTACCTGACTCCAAGGTACAACCACTGCTCACCAGGCATGTGCTCTATAGTTTTTTGACTGTATCTTTAAAAACAGAGAGAATTTTACACCAGTCAGTAACACAGGTATGCATGACTAGAGTCACTCAAGCTCCACTTAAACATAAAGAAATACTGTAAAATTAAGCTGAGAATGAGGGAAAAGTTAGGGGACACTCCATTGTAACTGCATGTATCAGTTGACAGGCTGAACCTGTCTTCTTCCCTGTAAGGATGCCTGTTGGGTAAGAACCACACTCTATCCACCCTTAAAAGTAAAAATACTTTTACTGGGGATTAGAGCTTGTCTGTATATGTCTTTGAATATGTTTTTCCAGTCTGATACTATCACTGACAATCCTCAAACCTTAACCTCTCACAATTTTATACTAATAAAGGGTTTAGTCCATAAATTGTGAGTCCTTCATGGGCTCTGGCAGTCACTGACAGCAGGGAACATACTCAAATACAGAGGAAGACCCACTGAGGGGTCTCCCTTATGCTATTGGTGTATTTCCCTGAATAAATCAGTTGAACCACCCTCCAATCCAACAGGACTGCTCACGGAAGGGTCCCCCTAATGGGATGCTCACAGACTGGTTGGGCATAGAAGTCTCAGCTTTCCTGGGGTTCTGGCTGACAAATTAAATACTAAGGGTTGAGTAAATCTTCCTTTTTCATGAGACACTCTGTCTTTCCTCTTTTTGAGAGAAATGAAGACTGATTCTTCTAATGGCAGTGTGAGGATCATATCAGAATTTACTGAAGTACAAAGATTACTTTCTTGCAAGAGAACCTGAGTATGGTCAGATCCCTCCTTGTAGATATAATTCCCATCTCTTTTTCATGAATTTTTTCCTGTTTTTTTTTTTCCTGCAACCTCATTTAGTTAGTTTCCAAAGAGCTACTCCACAATGGTTATGTGTGGGGCACCCTCTTGTCTGCAACAGTAAAATCCCCGGTGATAAGCCCTTACGCTCTGCACTCTAATGCATTAAATATCTCAAAGCATGTAGTCATAAATTGTTCACCCAAGATTACATGCAAAGTTGACAGTAGAGTTGAAAACCCATTGAACCTAATCATTAGCCGAACATTCTTTTCTTGTTATATGAATAAAAAGCAAATTTACTATGTAAAATGCCCTACTAAAGTGTTCAGAACCCATTAAGTGCTATTTTCAAATAGCAGAATACATGCTCTCATGTTACAAAACAAACACATTTTAGTAATTTTCTCTTGAAAGAAAGAGTTTTAGTCTACTCTAGTCTCTATACCCAATTAGTGATCTGATCTGCATCCACTGAAGCAAACGACAGTGTTTTGATTTGAGGCCAGTAGTTCATGTTCAAGCTACAAAAGCTATATTGTGCCCTGAGTGTTAAGTAAGAACAAATCTTCCCTTGTTTCTTTCTCACTGAAGGATTCCTGTTCTCCAGAACAAGACTCATTACTCTTGGTTGGCTGCCATGGTTCTCTTTCCTTGGCAAAGCTGTCAGCTTGTTACTAAACAGAAAAAAAAGGGATGATTACCTATTTCTCCCACCTCTATCCACTGATAGCTCAGTTGAGGTATAGACTGAACATATTACTATTAGAAGGTGCCCTGAAGTGAGCATGTGTATTTCAAAATCAAACTTTTGAATTCTTTGCTCTGAGTACCCTATATAATCTTTCTGTATAAGTAATACATTGAAAGGTTTCTTTACCATGTTTTGCAATTAAAAAAAAACAAAAAAAGCCCAACTTAAATCCCCCACCCACAAAATAAGAAGGGCGCTATCCCTAAGGTTCTGCAGAGTTCTCCTCAGAAGCGGAGTTCAGGTGCCCCCATGGAGAGATTGAATAGGGTAAACAGGCTTTGTGAAATTGTTTCCGAGTACACATTAGGCATATTATGCATGCAGTAAACATAATGCATAATGACATAAAGTCTGGTATAAAAAATAACAAGTCTGAACTAATGTTTAAATACTCAGACACTTTATTTCATAGAATCCATTGCCAGATGCTGAATTGAAAGGCAAAATATAGCCCACATAAGTGTGACTTCCACAAATAAGCTAAATATAATTAAAGCTATTCCAAGGGCTAACAGATTCACTTAACTTGGCTAGGCTTTAGAAAGGAGCTGTGATTAGTTATTTTCAGTAAAATTGGAACACTGATTATTTTATATTTCCCACTCGAATTAGATGAGGTTTGCTCTGTTCAAATTTCAGTGGGATTCTTGCGGAATTATATATGACATCCGAGTTAATACTGGAACAGTTCATCATGATTAATGTCATTACAACAAATGCTAAAGGGATTAATAAGGATTTCCTACTGTGTTGCAAAGTGCAGAAGCCCTAGGGGCTTTGCCATTGGAGAACACTGGGGTGGCCTCATCTTGTCAGATCTTTTGGATCAGAGATATTAAAAAAAACCATCTGTAAACTGCTACAAGATTTACATTCCTCCTTTCTGGTATAAATGACATTACTAACTCTACTGCACTTTTGGGGCCCATTTAATTTAGCACTTTATTCAGAAAGTACTTCATAAAAAATTTATGGGATTAATTGTGATATTTCTAGTACATTATGAATTTATAAGCTCGTCACCACCTGTAAACTCTTCCCCCAGTTGCCTTGTAGAGGCAAAACCAAAGCAGTTTTGTATCATTAAAGTGAAAATTCCAGTAGTCTTAATGCTCTGGTCTCGTCATATAGCACTCTGAAGACATGTCAAGAGCTAAATTTGCTGCCATTTGATTTGTGCCTTCCTTCCATTTGCCTCTTATAAATGGGGACCAAATAACCAAGACCCAAATCTCTCACACCTCATATTATTTGGTTTTGACATTGCAGCTATTTGAGATAAAGACTTTTGAAATTTTACACTCATTGGAAGAAACTGTATATAGCTAAGTTTTGTAAGTAGTCATAATTCTTATACTGGTGGGGGTTCAAAGTGGCATCCTCATCGTATAAGTAACTGTTCAGGAAATACCTAAACCGGAGAGAAAAAAGCCCTGAGATGCTGGTAAGATTTCTGAGAAAATCTGTAAACCCTTTTTGGAGAGAATAATATACTCATTCATGTGTGTACATGGGGAACACTGAACATTAGGCTAAACTTTTAGATAATTCTTATGTGGTTTGGGAGGGTTCCTCTTTGGAAAAGTACTGCCAGTCTTATTCTGACAGTCTCTCCTATACAGTTGTAAATGTAACGTGACTGCAAAGGATCCTCCTAGCAGGTAAGAAGGATTCCTGAGTCTTTCTCCCCAGTGTATAGTCATGAAGAAATGAGTACCAGGTGTCTTAATCTCAGACTGAGTCTTATCCTAGCCACCTTTTGTTAAGTATCTAATTTAATTTCTTGTTTAAACTCCCTCTGATACATGAACAGGTAAGTATCTTCAGAGGACAGTAAATGTTATAAACATTAAAGGTTGTTGAAGTAAATAACTCCTTGGACACTTTTTTCCCTTCATCACTGATGACAGAGAGAACCTAGAGGAGTTTCTTAGGGTACGGACTTGGAGATGGTATTCAGCTACCCGAAGATATGTAAGTGCTGACACCAGAACTGCCCCAGGATATATGAGACTTGCACAACTGGAGATCAGGGAAAATATTCTGGGACATTTAATCATTCATCCTTTTGCAGCTGAATCCCGTCCTTAAATTTTAGATGTCTATGTTGTGATGGCATGAATCCAATCCTGACTTATAAATTATATGCAAAAGAATTATTAGCACTCTCAAACTGTCTAAAAGAATTTTCTCATTTCATGCCTTTATTTCCTGCTGCAGGCACTTGTACGATGCCACAACAAATTCTGATGAGGGATATTTCCAAAGGTCTTGGTTTTTTTAATGAGTAATCTTGCTAAGAACCTTGAAATAGGACTATTCCATTTAAAAGCTAGTATTCAATATGAGTGTAAAGATCACCTGGGAGACAGTTCTTAAATCCCAATGGGAAAACTTGAACATCCAACCACATGAAAAAAATATGGATCAAAATATGTTCTCTCCTACCAGGAAAAAGAGCTCAATTAAACTTTCTAAATGAAGCTTTCCTGTGCTTCATTTCTGTGTTTCTGTTGACCTACGCGTGGCCGCTCCAAGATCTAAATCAAGTTTTATGTTTTTAAGGTAAATTTATAGTAAAGACAGTGACAGTGCTTTTACCATATAGAAATAGCAGCTTGTTGTAGTATCCTATCAATCCCAATGTGATATTACAGTTTGTATAGAAGCTCCATACAGGACAGATGTAAATCTAGAGGCCTAAACTGTTCATTCTTCCTAGGAAAGTATACTTGAGATGACACAATAAATCCCTTCACAGTCCTGGGAGCCAAGAAATGAGAATTATGACATAAGAAGAACAAATATGGCCTTTACAGCGTTGTAAATGCATCATAAATTATATGGATTTTAGTATGAGGTTGTATAAGGCTATAAAAAGTATTTTATCCTACAGGTGTGAATGATGTCTGACATTTTTTTACCTCACTATTTGTGCGTAAATAAAATAACTCACAAGTGAAATCAGGTTTTTAAGACCTGATGCTGCATTCTATACATCACAGAAGCTTTTGAATAGGGTTCAACTTCAAAATAAAGAAACAAAGCAACCTGTCTTATTCATGGACTTATCAGCACAAGGGTTGTCAGTGTATGAGTTAGAGTAAGAGCTGGAAATCTGCATCAAATCATATGTAAGATGGGCAGAAAAACTCATATGGGGAAGAAGGATAAACTAGATTTGAAACATACTAGAAGGGTTATTCTGGGAGGTCTGGTAAAAAGATTTTAGAACCAGCCCATGAAAACACAGGGTACCAGCCCAATTCAGTTTTCAAGGATAGTGGGAAGTACTGGTTAATTTAGTATCCTCTAAAGTGGGAATATAACATTAAGAGCTGGTAGCTAGTTCATCTATGAAGAGATTGCTTTCTCTGTACTTGAATAGCAGAAAATGGGTATTGTGAAACAAGGGAAGATCATAAGCAGGCAGGAATATGGTCAGCGATACAGGATGTTATAAGGTAACTCTGACTCAGATGCCACAACACATAATTTAACCCTGTGTGTGTGAACTTGTGACAATAGTTTGCTTTAATGTTTGGAGTCAGCCTGTTGACACATTGCAATACATGGTTTCTGATACCTGAGAAATATTCCATCATCGAAAACCAGAAATGCCACATTAAATATTAGTGTGGAGCCTTATTTTCCAGAATTGCAAATCTATTACTGCAACTGATACCTCAGGTTTTAACTTTCATATTTTTCAAATCCTGTACTGCCTGGTGTGTAACTGAAGTTTCTTGTAGCCTGTTAACTTCTGCTCTCTCATGCTAGGTAGACATAACAAAGCCTCTCTGGAACTGCTCTCCAAGGACACTCAGACTGTCCTAGGCCCAAAAAGTATAAACCAGAAGCCTCTAAAGGGGGGCAGGCTTGGGGAAATTACATCATTAACTGAAGCTTTAATTGGAGAATTAACCCTGATATGCAAATGAACCAAACCTACAAAAGTGTGAAGAACTCGTGACCTGTTGTCCATCTTGGGGTCCATCTTGGCAGCAGCCTCTGGCTCCCCAGGGTGTACCTCTGAAGGCCCTTCAAATAAATACCTACCTTTATTCCCTTACTCCTGTCTAGTCTCTGTTTTTAGGTGGACTCTCAAGGCATCACAACTATCATGCATGCAACTAATTTATCAACCTTCCTGGTACTCATCTCATGCAGTAGAGTGCTGAGAAAGTACACAAATAGTTTTACTTGATAAACTAAAGGATATTCAGTTGGTGAAGGCAACATTTTAATTTAAAATATATTCTGCATATATCAGTAGAAATTTTTTCATCTTCTTAATATTACAAATTACCTTCACTGTTCAAATCTATAATCTCTGCTTCCTGGAGAGAAAAACAACCCTTCCTGGGTCAATGGAAGTATCACCCAGTTGTTGCTTCCAGTAGCAGCAGTAATGTGTACAGCAGCATAACAGTGTCTTACTGGAATAATGCTGATTAGTGTGGCACCCATACCTGTGAATGCACAGGCAGAGCCTGGAGACAAACTGACACCCAGGAACTAAAATATGAGAGAGACTAGCTTGCAGCTATGAATAAAATACAAGTTTTTTTGTGATTGTTAAAAAAAGCTTGGTGGTACAAAGAAGAAAGAAATTAAGTGGACTGAAAATGTGTGTTCCTAAATATGTGAACCATTTCATTTCAGTGGATGAGTATCTTTCCAGAAAATAAAAGCAGTTTCTGGAAGATAGATTAATAGTAACTTGATATTTTTCCTCCCTTGAAATGGGCATTAGGTGAGTGTTTCTCTAAAGGTTCATTTGGTGACTCAGTTCCAAAACGAAGAGACACCATACCAGCAGCACAAATATTAATCCTGTTCAGTGTTCAGTGACTTTGAGCAGTGAATACGTTCACATTGCTGCTTCAAGTTTTGTTCATGGAGATAGGTCAGAAAATGCTTATGGAGCTATTAGCACTTGCTTCAAGTTCAGATTATTTCAAGAAGATGGATATTGCACTGAGGGACTTTATTCTCCTAAAAGACCATTGAGAGCAAAAGCAAATGAGGAGGAAGAATAGCGTAAGAGAAGATGCTGAATGGTCATAACACTCAGGTTGGAGAGAGGAACAGGAAAGGAACTGAAGCAGAAAATTAAATGGTCTGATACTGACTTTGAATAACAGCTATGGGTCACCCTGAATCTTACTGTACTGGAAATGCACACACATAGTCACACCCCCAGCTGTGATCAGTTTTGTTAAGGTGCCAGCCATTTTCTCTGCATCTGTCTTTCCCTTACAAAAATACACATCCTTAGGTTTACAAGGAGCATCTAACAACTTAAAAGACTATTCCATAATAAAATTACCTTCTAGATATTTTGGAAAATGTGGGTATTTCCCTCTCCTTTCATTAACTCCTGCAAAGTTGGTCCTCCCGTGAGTTCTTCACTCATCAGAATCTAATTATTATTGCCTTCCATTCAGGTTTGGCTGCCTGGGTCTAGCTATCAGAGGTAGTCTCATGGGAAATCAGACTTGCTGAGATATTTGTTAGTGCTGCCAGTTACCTCTCTAGTGGGAGGCACTTTTTTTTTTGCTTTCATTAACTAAAAAATCCTGCTGACCACTCTTTCAAACCCACAATCACTGTATTCGCACAGTAAGCTGAGGCAGAAAAACACACAAGCCATGGATTTTGAATTGTAAAAATTATAGCTGGAAGAGATCAATTTGATTATCCTACTAGCACTGCAAGATTATATCACACTCTATAGTTTTCCACTGTTTTATTCCACCTAATTTTAAAGCCTTGAGGGATGGGGCTTCTGCACTTCCTTTAGAAGACTTTTCCACAGTTTAATATAGCTTACTGTTGATAGGATGATGTCTTGTTTTCTTTTTCATCTACATATTCCTCTGCATAATGCATTTCCATGACCCTTAAGTTACATTCTTTGGGAAATATTTGAAATCAAACATTCTTTCTTGGTGGTGTCTTGACTATATGGGTTTTGTTGTTTGTAATAAAATAACAGACAATTGCTATGGAACATATAAAACATATAGAAACCTTCTTATATTCCCTTACATATGTACCTGTTGAAAGGGTACTTTTCCACTTAAACTACCCTTATCAAAGCAAATGTCAGGATTCTTGAATCTAGAAAATCACTTTAAAAAAAAAGGTATATTATTTCTGTCTAAAATGACCTTTCCTAGAGAATACAAGCTCACTATATTCAGCAGTTTCTTTCTTTATCTTTCCCTCACCTCTTACTGTTAACATCTCATCTGCTGTGTCCCTGATCTGTCCTTGACAAAATCACCACTTATGTTCCTCAGCCAACCCAAAAGTCTTCTTCACTCTTATCCTTTTCACAGTCTGCTCTCACTGACGGTGATTTCCAGTCTAGAATATATTTCACTTTTTGACACCCTGGTATCTGAGGTCTTTTGTTACAGTGCAACTAGCGCTAGTAATCACATCTTCTCCTTTCCCATATTTCACTGCATTTCATTGAAATTCCCTGTTTCATACCTAAAAAAATCACAAAGATTCAGCTATCGATAACAACTTTCTAGCTCTCCTACTTCACATCCAGTTCCCTGCATGAACACTTGTATTTCACAGCTCTCTTGCGCACTTTCAATTCTTCTCCATATCACCACTTTTTTTTTCCCATTCCCTGTTCTCTAATGCTGGTAGTCAGTGCTGTGTATTTTTTCTCACATAATGACCTTGAACTATTCTGTTCTCTCTTGATTTTTGCTAGCAAAGGCCTGTGTCCCAACAGTCTTCCCTTAATTACTGCAACTATAGCAGTCTATGCTCCTCAATCTCTGTTCATTTTTTTTTCAAGGCTTCTATAATACCCACACACCTTGCCTTATAAAACATTTATCATGCACATGAATTAATCTTAAACTCCTTGTGCAGCTCCCAGCCCTTACCCATGAGGTCCTGCCCAATGCTCATCATGTACTTCCAGATTTTATTTGAATTTCATCCTTGGAAAGGCCATCTTCATTTTTGCTCTTGCTTTCTTTATTGACCACTCTGCATACACACATCAAAAAAACCCCATTTCATGGAATCATCGTAGAATGGCTTGGTTTGGAAGAGACCTCAAAGATCAGTTCTAACTTGCCTTGCCTTTACTAGACTACGTTGCTCAGAGACCGATCTGACCTGGCCTTGAACACTTCAAGGAATGGGGCATGCACAACTTCTCAGAGCAATCTGTTCCAGTGCCTCACCCCCCTCACATTAAAGAATTTCTTCCTAATATCTAACCTAAAGCTACTCTCTCCCAGCTTAAAGCCATCCCCCTTTGACCTGTCACTACATGCTCACGGAAAAAGTCCCTCTCCATCTTTCTTGTAGGCTCCCTTCAGGTGCTGGAAGGGTGCAGTTAGGTCACCTTGAAGCTTCTTCTTCTCCACTCCTTCTCAGCAGGGCTGCTCTCAATCTGTTCATGACCCAGCCTGTGTTGACCTGGGGGATAGCCCTGACCCAGGTGCAGCACCTTTCATTTGGTCTTGTTAAACTCCATGATATTCTCATGGGCCCAGTCCTTGAACTTGTCTATGTCCCTCTGGATGGCATCATGTCCCTCAGGTGTGTCAACAGTATCACTCAGTTCTCCTTTGTTTCACCAGGGTTTTGATTAATCTTTCCTAAGCAGTTTGCCATGCCCAGTGTCCTACTGCCATCTGGTAAATAAGGCATAGGAGTGACCATGTATGCATTAGCAGGGCATCAGCATTACAGAAAGACCAAATAGAACAGCCTGAAAAGAGTTTGTTAAGAATAACAGTGAGTCAGGTAGAAGTGACTCAAAAAAGGAACTTGAGAAAATATTTGAATGAAGTGAAATAAGAAAAAGCTTTATTCTTGAAAAATGAGCAAGAAAGGTACAATTTCTGCTTCATAAGTACCACTGCTACTATTTTGTATGTAATTAAATGTACAAGAAAGAAGGAAAGTCTTTTGATACATTTCTAAGTCAATCCACTAAAAAGAGTAATTTCTTGCTACTTTACCTCTCATGTGGGTATTTCAAAAGCAAAAGCAGGTCTCAACTTGTTAAGAATGTTCCTATGTTCTACTGAAGAGTTTGACTGAAACATGCTTAAGAGTTTAATTAAATCAGCATTACATTTTTTCCATATAAAATACTGCAATTTTTACATTTGTTTCAAAACGCTAACCAGTAAAACCAAGCAAAAAAACTTATGAAAACTTCATCAGCTGTTTTCATATTTTCTGGCAACAATTCTTTTCTTAAAAAAATATTTTCTTCAGAGAAAGAAATTGTTTTAATCAAAAACACTTTCAGCTATGTCTAAAACAGATATCTTTCTATCCAGGGGAATCAGAAAGTACTTTGTACTGAATTTAATGTCATACAAACACTGCTACAGTTTATGTTACTTAAACATTATTCTCAGAAATATTATCTTTTAATTTTAATTTTTTATTCCAATGGGACAGATAAGAAACTGGAAAGAATACAAATGAGAATGGTTTCAGAGACAGGCATGCTTTGTCATTTGTCACTGCCAAAACCCATCAGTAATATGGTATCATGAGAGGGAGCTGCTGAAAGCCTAAGAATTTTACTGGAACATTTAAACATGATATTAAAGTGAGATTTGAATCAATGCCCCTGAAGAAAACTAATGCTTACTTTGTTAGCTGCTGTGAGGCAAGAAAATGTAGACAGGAAGCCACCATTTATCTTCTTTTTGTTCCCAGGGGCTCCTTATGCTAACCTGCCTGACTTTTTAAAATTTCCAATTTGCTTGATAATATTAAAGGCTTGGGAACATTTTACTGGACTGAGGAGTAGGACAGTAGGAGCTCCTTTCTGCTCTCTTCCCTGACCTGTGGCAGGAACAGAAGCTGCTGCTGATTCCCTCCTGCCCCTTCTCAGAGCAAGGGTAGGTCCTCACAGGCCAGAAAATCAGCTAGTAAGTGGTGGAAAGGAAGGAATAGAAAAGGAAAAAAGAATGGGGCAGAAAAGGATTTTAATATCAGCAGTTTTTCAAAGGCAGGCATTATAGATTGCTATCCAATCACCCTCCTCCTCCTGTTTTTTAAATACTCAGTCATGAAGGCAGAACCTAATAGAGTCTTTGAACTAATTCAGTTTCTGTAATTTAGCATGGCTCATTGACTCGTGCCTGTGGGATTCCTGAGTGGTCTCTCATCCAAGTGCTAAACTGGCCCTTGAGTGCTTAACTTCATGACAAGATCAGGTACACTCAGATGGGATGACTGAATCTGTAACAGTCCCCTGTCTTTTTCCCTTTAAAATTGGTTGTGAAAAGGCTAAAGATTCATGGTATCATGAGGACAGAGGTTCTTCATCAGCAGGATAATGAGCACATTTCCAAGAGCTCTGGAAAATATCGTGCTTCATAGTTGATTTGTTAAGCATTAACATACCCTGGAGAGATAGCTGATTAAATGTTATTTTCCTTAAATCATGAAAATGTGATCATGAGGAGGCTTAAGAAAATGAAACATACAAGGCCACACCAAGAATCCATGTCAGAACTCAGGACATCTTCACCTTTGTTGCTAAGGCTGTGGGTCAGATCATACTTGGCTAATTAGTGTTTTCCAGTTCCAGAGGGCATGAAGTTTAGTGATAAATGGCCAATATTTTAATCAGATATATGAGATTATGATATGTCCAGATACACTGTAGAGTGTGAGAACCCTGGAGGTGCTTAGTACCTTCAGGCACAACAGAAGTGATATGAGCTATGAGGTACTATTACTATTGTACATTATTACATCCATTCTGTGTTCCTCTGTTTTCCAGCAGAACATATTACTTATGGTGAAAAAAAATTATTTAATTTTTCTTTTTGTCCACTATATTTTTGACACTTTATGACTTTAAAAGGACAAGTAGCAGACAAACTTGCCATTTATCCCAACTGATCTGCCTCTCCTTAACAGTTTTGTGCTGCCATGTGTGCCATCAATCGCACTATAATTATATTCCATAACAAGCAGAAGGGACAACTGCACTCTGACTTGCTTGATAAGCGGATGCATTTTATGGCAGCTGGGCAGAGTGGTAGTGTTTTCAGATATACCCTCTTAAGTTATCTTCTTCCACCAGCACACTAAAAACATTATGCAAATTATCGAACAATTTCAGTGCTGCTCGACAATTTGCATTATGAGATTAATGATCAAACTGGACTACCTTTTTCCAATAGCAGGGGAGGATCAATCAAGGTCAAAATACTTTAAAAGAGCAGGCAAAATAAAGCATA
Organism: Corvus brachyrhynchos; assembly: GCF_000691975.1. NCBI lineage: Eukaryota > Metazoa > Chordata > Aves > Passeriformes > Corvidae > Corvus > Corvus brachyrhynchos. Next base: position 6,099,535 of record NW_008239767.1, read on the forward strand.
GAGAAGGTAATCATGTCTTTGCTGTTACCAACAGTGAGGATGCTTGGTAGCCAGCCAGACGATTCAGTTTCATTGCCAGTAGTTTTCAGCTTGCATAACACAATTTGTTGAAGGCTTTAAACTTCCTTTATTCAGTTGTAACGGGCAATTCATTGACTACTGGACGTTTTGAAAGGTTGATGCAGACCAATTAGAAAATAATCCCTGCATGCCACAAAAGGCTGAGTTGGTGTAATCAGAACTGGAACTCTTTGCACAACTGAGTGAGAAAACAGCCCTATGATGGTTCAGGTTTGGGAGACTGTTTGGTCACAAGACTCACAGGATTTGATTCCTTGACTGCAAACATTTCACTTATGGAATCTCAATCTTTTAAATAAATAGTGGACACCCAAATGGGAAATGCCTTAGAAGTCATATTCCACCAAGTGCAATTCAGTTGCCTTTTATTTGCCTTCCACAGGACCTTTATTTCTGGTGTGTTGTAGCTCTTTTGGCTGTTCTCCTCAGTCCAGATTCAAAGCCTGTGACAAACTAAGGAAGATTTTCTGCTGATTTAATGATTACTGGACTAGACTTAGTTGCTTTTGTTGTTACAGTGTTTTTCTTTGTAAAATACAATTTGATCATTGAATTTTCTTTCTTTCGTTCCCTTTCTTTTTCCTTTTCTCCTTCACTTCCTGTTTAGTTTTTTCCTTTTTTTCTTTTTTCTCTTTATCCTTCCCCTTCCCCTTCCCC
>NW_008239767.1:6100315-6182628 GCF_000691975.1 Corvus brachyrhynchos
TTTTTCCCCTCTTCCTATCCTCTCTCCCATTTTTTTTTAAGATCATAGACATTATCTTCAGTTTTTTACTCAATCAGGCTTTTCTCATTTTTCCAGCAAAAACTAACAAGGAATCTGTTCTCACAAGGTATTAACACAGATCAGCACCAGCAGAATGAAATGAACACCACCGGGATGAAATGAACTCAGTAACTCCTGTGTCAATAGATATTTATTCTTCCAGAGCTTTTGTTTAACTCTCATGCTGGAACCTTTTGTACTGATTGCATAATCTTCTAAGCAACTAAATTAAATGTTTCTCATCATCTTTGATATAACTGATGTCTTCCTTTACCTTTACTCATTATTTTTTTAGCATGTTCATTAATCAGCATTCATTATTTATATTCACTGTGGAAAGCTGCTGCTCATAGTTTCCTTTCAACATTCTCTCAGTTTGATGGTTTTTATTTCTGAGACTTTATCTACCAGGCTTTAGCTAGCATAGAATAATGGAAACTGTTAATGACTCTCACTTCTAATATAATCTCATTTCTATTCTACATTTACAATATTTTCTGCACTACAGTAAAGATTTTTATGCTAAAATGCTATGTTTGCAATCCTGTCAAAATTGTCTCTTTATATGGAGAACTTTTTTTTTTTTTCTTGAAGAAAATTTGTCCATTGCTCCACTGTTTGTAAGTGTCCCTAGAGAAATTTGTCCACTGATCCACTGTTTGTAAGTGTCCCTAGAGATACTCTATAGAAGACTCTCAGGATCTGTATTTTTTTGAGGATATCTCTGTTTTTTGGAAGAGGCCTAAGTGAACTGCCATTTGATATGATGTTCACAATATTAAGCTCCATATTTAATGGATCTTGCCAAAGCTGGAGAAAGGATGGTGCCAAAGGAAACAGAGAGTTCTTTGTGAAGGAGCCTGAAACAAGAGGCAGCTGTTTGAGATGCAGGACAGATATCCATGGCTGGTTGGGATGGAAAGTGCTGAGGGTTATCAGTATCAAATTGCAAAATCAATATCCTCTTACACCAGCTTCATGGGAATGACACCAAATGGTTCTTGATTTCCTAGCATTGTTTAAATATCACTCAGTTGAAATGTCTTGGGAGGCACATGATAGTTGTAGACTGTGCTGAACAGAGCCAGGTCTTGTGTTTGGTTACCTTGGTGACAGCAATAAAGCTGTTCTTCTGTAGATGAGGAGGGTGGAAAAGAGAAAAAGAAGCGGGAGAGCTGAAGAAACAAAAGACTGGACTGGGCTACTCAAGACCATCTACATGCATAGACAAAATACACATTTGTTCAGAGAATTAGACAGCTGGAGATGGCCAAGCAGTCATTGTCATCTTCTTTGCTTTGCCAAATTCCTATGGCACCTACTGGGATGAAGTGCTGAAGATGGGAGAAGAACTAATAGTACTTCATGTCTACACATAAACACCCACACAGCCACACACACACCCCTTCAGCCTGCCAGAGACAGCACTAGAGACCCTGTATCTCTGACAAATTTCCTGTCTGTGTCCAAGTTCTGCCACAGACAGCCTTTTTTAGGCACTGAAGAAAAAAATAAGTTTTACCATGGCTTTGAGAAGTCTTTAGTGACTTCTGGTGCTGTGTGTTTCCTTTAAGAGACCGAATTTGAATGGAAAGACAGGAGGAAAACTAAGATTATCTCAATAAGGAAAGTGGGACAGAGAATAAGCAAGTTGGTGGAGATCAATGGAAAATTGAGGTCGATTTGTCAAGAAGCCTATAATGCTAATCAAGGCACACAAGCCAATATTTTTTTATGATGGTTTACTGATTTTATTTTTTTCGCAAGTACTTAGCTAATTCCTGGCATCTGATTTGCAGGAATGTTGAGCACTCTGTACAAGGATGATACCAACAGGGGTGTGTACAGAGCTTATAAATGTGAAGCAATGTTAAGTCCTTGAAAAAAATAATTTGCTTAGTGACTTAAATTGACCACTTCAAATCTATGGGTACTGTGGACTTTTATCTCTCCAAGCATAGCATGTCAGCTGTGAATAGGGGAAGTATTTCAAAAGGGTGCTGTGAAAATGAATGCATTATAGAGATGAGTTACACAGAAAAGCCCATGAGGAAATTAATAACTCTGTCTTCTGAGCAGTGTTATAATTGTGTGCAATAAATAAGGCCTAGAGCTGCACAGTGAAGAATAAGGAGAAAAAAAATACTGAACTGCTGCTCATTAAATGAGCACTGTTTCATCTGCACACTGAATGAAGTAGAGGTCCTCTGGGAAAAAAAATGTGACTATGTAATTAAAAAATATACCATCATGTATTCACATGAGGGAGACAGATTAAGGCAACTCAAATTCTGACATTTTCTGATTTTGAGTGCTTTCTCTGCTGATTGTTTTGCAGACCTTGGAAACCAAAGCTTTAGACTGGTTTATGTCGTCAGATATTCTCCACAGGGACTCTGTCATCAATCCAGCCAAACCTGGCAAATTTTCAAGGACATTAAAGGAGACATTCAGCTAGAGGTTAACTATGTAAATATAAGTGTGTTAGCACAGTTTGCATCTACAGAGAGTAGGTGTCTAAATTCCTGGTACAGTCAGTGGAGACTTCATCTCAATTCAATTGCCCGCACAACTGTCCAGTACCTTTTCGTGTAAACTAATATATCCAGCCTGGTTTCCTCCTGCCACTACAGAACAGTCTTTCCTAGCTCCTCTGTCCAGTTTGCCTAACCCACATGATGACCAAGTGCTTCCCAAATAGTGGTGGACCCCTGACCACAAAATTATGTTCTGAGGCACTTCAGTTAACGAAGACCAGGGATAAGGGTCGGTGTCCCCAGATGCAAATTTGTCAGCTGGATCATTTTCTAGGCTCAGCTGCTTAGTTAAGACAAGATCTCTGTTGACTAAAATTGAGGCTGAAAGATATATTTCCTTAGATACCTAAATTTGAATATCTAAATTTAGATGTCTTTATGACACTGAAACCTGTGTTAAGTACGTGAAAAAACGTTATGTTCTTTTATTGTACCTCCCTGTGGGAATGACAGGGTGAATTCAACCATTATCCATTACACCTCAGCAAATCCCTTGTCAGCTAGCATGTATACATTAGCTGATCATTTGGGATACACATAGCACCTGATTAGCTGTAGTGGATATTCTCTCTTGTCCAGATAGAAGAAAAAACATAGGTAGTGCACATGGGAGGAAACAGGGAAAGGACTTCTGAGAGGCACAGGAAACAAACAAAGATATTGTCTGCTGATATGAGAAGCATCTGGAAGCAATGCACTAAGGGTGTTAACATGGGATGTGGTATTGCAATAACGAATAGATGACACATTAAATGTATGACACAGATCAGTTGGAAATATGGTTTGATTGATTCCTTGGTTCACAGACAATGCATTTTGTAAAACATTTAAGTTTGGATAGTTGTTAAGTTATTTATTTTCTTTAAAGAAGGATGTGAATTCTTTAGCTTTAAATGTTACTTTCTGCTTTGGAGGGGTACTGCCAATTGCTCACTTTGACTCAGATGACAGGCAGGTAGGAATACAGCAGATATATTACTCCTATTAAGGAATGAATTTTTGCCAAGAGATCATGCCTAAGTCTGCCACTCTAGTCTCTTTTTACTTTTTAGCATTGAGACCATATAGCTCAGCTTGAATCCAAGAGGTTTTGCGTAGATCTTGTAAAGGCTTTTGGTAAGGTAAATCTTCTAAATAAATAATGTGCAGGAGTTATTACACGTCCATGAAAACTTTCAGGTGTTATCTAAGGAAAATTAAATTGTTTCCAGCACGCTACCAGATTTCTTTGGAGTCTCTGTACTTGTCCATCGCCCATAAGCATGTTCAGTTTCTCAGATTAGGTTATTAGCTGGCTGAAGTCACCTGCAGAGTCCTCAAAATATCAGGATAAAAATTTAAAATAAATCCACACAGATGAAATGCCCTGAATACTGCTCATGAGGCATCCATGCGATATTAGGTTTTTATATACATAGATTCTGATATTTTCTAGAGGTCACACTTCTGTTACTGTCAAATGTAGGAGGAAATTCCTCTTTTTGATACCTACTTCTCCAACTCATTATATCCACAAGATATCTTATAGATTCATTTTAGTGTCTCTCCATTCCCATCCTCTTCTTCCATTACATTTGTTTTCGACACTGCATCTCCCAACTTTGACTGCTCGGCAGTCAGTGTGTTTATGCCACCCATATTCCATCTGTCTCTCTTCTATATTTTGACACTCAGTTTCTCACTGTGTCCTGCCTCACTTCTCCCACACAATTTACAAGGTTCTCTTTTCATGGATGTTCTTGTTGCTTGAAACATTTTGTACTCCTGGCTGTCCCATTTTCCTTCCTGACTTGCCACTGCCTGAGACCTCCATGTGTGTCTGGTCTATTCTTTGATGGAAGAAACTTGAGAGAATAAAGTAGTGTTTCAAGTGATGTAGCAATTAATCTGTTGTGAAATATGATTAGTGTAAACCTCCCATGCAAAGAACCTTGAGCAACATTTAGTCACCCTAATCTACTTCTGTCATTCCAAACCAGGACTTCAGCTCAGCCAGCTCCTGAGCCTGGTACAGAATCAAAACTATGCTACTGTGGATAATCCTTTTGAGAGGAAATTTAGATACTTGATTCTGTTTTTCAGTCAATTGGTCCCTTTCCATCTTACATTACACCCCTGCTTGGATTGTCAATGAATTTCTAGCTGCAGCAGCAGCAGTCATTTTACATAGCACATCCCACTGTGGGCTGTGTATGAAATTTATGCCTTTAATTTTTGTATATAAAACCTCATCATTGTGGATGTAGGCATTTTATAAACCTCAAAATTAATAACGAAGATATTCACAGCCCGCACCCCCACACTCCATTACAGATATGCTACAATCAGCTGGGAGTCATGGCATTTATCAACTGCTGAAGGATAATGCAGTTTATCACTTTTTAATGAATTATTTTCTGTACTGCTCATTTCCGGAACAGATAAATACAGTCAAGGACATCCTGTATCAGGAGGGAGTTACAGCGAAATTTCTTCTAAGTTTAATGATGTTTAGCTAAATCCTTCCCCACAGCTTACAATTTGTTTATGTTGTGCTGTGATATAGAGGCTGGTGCAGAAAGACCATACAGAGCACAGGTGAGGCATGTTATTCATACACCCACCATAAAAGACATGATAAAAAAAAAAAAAACAGTGTAAAGGGCTTCAGCTCCCTGGAGGGGATGAAGGGAGTTGCACAGTAGAACACTGTCCTCTAGGCAGTCATCAAGACAAGAAAACCTTCTGAACTTTCAACTTGAAGAGATTTGTGCTGCCACTTATAGAAACAATGTTATTTTGTGATATCTAAATGTTTTTAATTCAAACAGGGTTTGTGAGAAAGCCTTCTCAAGTCTGTCTTTCAAATATAAATTTGAATAAAGGAGCCAGACCTCTCTGACTTCTCTATTGCTGCTGTTTTCTGGAGCTTGAAAGAAATGCCATGACATCCTAGGTCTTGTAAAGGAAAACCCCAAAAAACCAACCAACCAACCAACCAAAAAAAAAAAATCCAAACCAGTCCAACACACATACTAAGTAAAATGTTGGTATCAAAAACCTCAAAAAAACCCACTTAATGAAATGGTTTTTAAAAAGATAGTTCAACACAGTGTTTCTGCTTTGGTAAAATGAGGTATTGTGACAAAAATGTTGAACTACTCTGATAAACTCTCAGAAGAACTTTATTAACATTTGAAACTAGAACCTTTTCAGATGTATCAGCATGGGCATTCTTGCAGATGTGAGGAATGACTGCTCCACTTTAATACCTGGATATTATTCAATACATCACAGCTAGTTTATTGATATTTCTGTTGGCATTATGTCAGAATTTATTAGCAGGAAGTTAGAAATGCTTTTACATATCTCTTTTCAGTGATGCCATTCTATCTGGCTTATATTTTTTTATTGTTTTTTTATGAAGGTGCATTGAAAGATTTTGTAATTATTTAAATTTTTGTTTATGGATATTTTCCATGTTCAGACTTTGACTTTTAAATGTCCTATGTACTTTATAAAATATTCTGATATCACTACTCATGCTATTACTGGTTCAAGCAGCTTTCTTAGTGTATGATTCTTTTTGTTGTTGCATACTTCTCCTTCTGTTTATTTGAAACATTCTGATTTAGGCCATGATTCTGTAAAGCATTGCTCTATACATATAAGTCTAAAGCACTGAAGCCATTAAGATTTCCAGAAATTTACTGAATAAGTATCAAGATCAATGCTAAAGGCAAAATCCTCTTAAAATGTAGTTGAATTTAATTTTTTATATGGTCTTAATAAATTACATATAAAGAGGAAATAAATATCCTTCCATCTAATATATTTTCTCCTTCTAATAGATTAAAACATGGTCACACTACTTAGTAAAAAGTAATCTAAACTACTAAATGCACCAAAAACTGCAGAATTAATACTGGGAAGTGCTATTCCTAAAGCAAAAAGTTTAAGGCAAGATGTTACCAATAAATACATACTTCAGAGTTTTCAGTTGTATGTTACCTTGCACATTAAGTTATATATTTCCAGATGAGTGTGGATTGGATAATATTTAGATTTAGTTAAGAGTTACATAGGAAGATGAGTGAAAATAGTTAGTGATTTGCAAATAAAATGCTCAGCATGAATCTATAATCTGTGGAATTAACAGCAGTGAAGTTTTATGAAGGAGCTGGAGACAATTGAATGTTAGCAGGTTTTGAATATCTAATTCCCTTATGCATATTTTGATACTTGTGTAGTGTCAAAAGGTGTGTTATTCTCTTTTGCAAGGTCAAAAATATTCTAAGACAATTGATAAGCAATTCAAATTGATCTGCTTTAGTTTAAATGTAACTGGTGTTTATTTCTTCTAAAGGGAAATGAGAAACCATATCTGATCAAGATCTTATAAAATATGCTGCAGCCTAAAGCAATTTTTCCTTTCCAGTTATCAACTCTTTTACCAGGGGGTACATGATGGAGAGTCGAAACACAACTCCAGTGATATTTGTATGAATAGCAACACCGTAACAAGGCTCCCACAGCTGCAAATTGTATCCTTATAAGAGTACTTCAGGATTTGAAAATATTTAAGTAATCACAGTTTTAGAGTTATCATCTGGTAATGCCTGGGAATTGGTGACCCAAGGGACTAATTCCAAACATTACTAGAAAATGACATTGCTCATGTCAGCGTGGAAGTGTCTTGGTGAATATAAACCATAATATAAAAGCATTTGCAAGCAATTTGGCCATCTGCTGTTTCCTGTCGATACTGTTTCAGAATAAGCTCATAGCTTCACAAAACAAGTCAATGTGCCAGCACCTGAGGTAAAAGTCTTTGAGATCCCGAGAGGATATAGCTTTTTTTTTTTTTCCCCATCTCAGAACTGAACATTGTCTCATGATGGTAATAGAGAAGGACTGGAGCTTAAACCTACATCTGGAAGTTGCTCTTCTCACCTCCCAACCTTCCTGGATCAGAGAATTAGAAAAGTGCCCCTCTTGCAACCCCCCATTAGCTCTGCTTTCTGCTCAGGTGGAAGAGAGATACCCCAGAGGGTGGCCAAGGCAGGGAACGAGACATACCTGAAGGTATGCTATTGTGTTACCTTACAAGACCTATTAAAGTAGGTTTTGTATGGAAATAGGATGTAGTGGTTTATTGCCATTATGCATTTCATTACTGTGTCTATTTTTCATAAGTTTGCTTGCACATGTTTTTTGAGGCTGATCGATCCGGGCAGATTTGTCCCTCTGGAATAGGAAATGCTTTGTCTGCATGAAAATCAGCTTCAAGACACTGCTGCACTTGGCCAAAGGAAGAGCATGTCCTCACTAGACCCTTCCTTTTCTGTGGTCTATCCTGACTGAAAAATGATTTTTGAGGTTGTGAGTGGCTGAAAGCAAGTTAGGTTGGGGTTTTTTTCCACCTCAGACAGTTACTGGGTGAAAATCTTGTAATATCCTAATTTGCTAGAAAAGTCTTCAATCATTTCTCTCCTTTTTTCACATTGGCTTGAAACATTGCTAAAATGAAGCATGATACTGAGTAAAATTAATATGCAGAAAGTTCCACAAAAGTTATGAGCACAAAATTTCTATGCAATTTGTGCTTTTACATCTAATCCTTGCTCCTACTTTTCAGGTTGACGTTGACTTCTGTCTCTTAACAAACCTGAATTCCTATCACACTTCAGTTTTGGTTTCATTTTTATTTTCAAGCTCTTGCTAACTCAGTAGTTAGCATTACACTATATTCATTCGTTTCAGCTCAGTTTACTTGGTCACCAGCTGTGTTATTGAGTGCCTTGCATAAGAAACCCCAAACATGTGAAAAGAACACACCATGGCTTTTTTTTACCTTCTTATTCTATGCCATATTTGGAAGCTCATTCATGGCCCGTTGGGAAGTTCATTCATGGCCCACTGGGAAAGGTTAGGACTATAATTAGACCTTTTTTCCCAGGCATTTCAGCAATAGGATGCATGAAGGTTACTAACAGTTTTCTTTTAATTGATCCCTGGTGATTTTACAGTAAAGCTGTTAACTTGTGCACCGGGGACCCACAACCCACAGGCTTCTTGCACTGACATTTGCAGCAATGATTAGAATGTCATTGCTTTCCAATACTTCACTGTCATTCAGGGAGCACTTGAAATGCCTTTTACCTCATATTGCAATGGAACACACATTCGCCAGCACACACACATATACACAAACACACACAGGCCTTTCCATTTCAGCATCACAGGCTGAAATTGCATTTGTTTTGAACATCCACCTCAGTATTGCCTTTCTTTTCAGCACAGTATCACTTTCTTGTCTCTCATACTAATGGAAACAAAGCTAAACCACTCACTCTGCACATAATAGTGGACCCCAAGGGCTAAATGTCTGTCAGTATGGAAAATAGTGAAAACAAAGAAATTGTAACTATTTGTGTGAGTTCAAGAACTAATGTTCATCCATGTCAATTTTCTCAGGTCTTTGAACATGAAATAATTCATTCAGTTTCAACTCCAATCACAACACTTAGTGGGGATCAGTACTAAAATTTTAACAGGTTCCAACACTAGTGTACTTAATACGCTGGAGGGCTTTGGAAAGAGTTTTTAAAAAAAGGGGGAGATTCTGGTTGAAGAACTATATTGTCTTTCACTGAATTGTACAGCTGTGATTGAAAATGTTACTTTTCAACTCATATTTTTCAGACTTTCCCGTCTGGAGCAAGATTAAATAAAAAATAGATGTGTAATTTTAAGTGTATTTTTTTTTGGTGGGGGGGAGTGGAAGTAGGCCCACTGATTTTAATATGAGCAATAAATAGAAAAGCTCATTCAACTGGAGTGGCAGAATTCAGACCTCAGTCACTCTTGCTGTTCTCTTGCTATTCAAATTCAATTGCGGCTGAACAAAATGGGTTTTCTTTTTTTTTAAATAAATTTAATTCAAAACATAAAAGTAACATTGAAATAAAGTGCTTTATGCGAGAGTTTTTATGAAGGATTTTAAAACAATGTCAAAGCCAAATAAAAATAGGTTGTACTTTCTTTGAAAAATTCAGGAAAAGCCTTACTTTTCACCTGTAATCTCCAGAAGATAAGGATATTTTTTTCACAAACTAAAACCAGAAAAAATTCTCTTTAAATAACTCTGAGGCGTACATTGGTTTGATTTATAAATTTGTTTAATCAGGTTGCTTTAAGACTTTCAGTCCAATGAACTTGAGAGGTACAAATTCTTTAAATTCAGTGTAGGAAAGTCTATGTAGAGATGCACAGTTTGGGGTGAAGATTGTTTGATTGTTTTTATTTCAGTAAAACAGAGATGAGGGGGGACAAGATTAATGTTCAATGTGTCTCTGAAAGGATGAGGAGGGAAATAAACAGCACAATCGTTATAAATATGGAAGGCAAACAACACCTCCTACAGTGCCAGTTGACTCTCACATGTGGTACTGAGTGACAGCGCAAGGGCAAAACTTTTAAGCACTTCTACCCCAATCTGGAATCCTAAGAATAAGATGAGGAAATGAATGCTTGGCATCAAATGACAATATTGATTTAAATATCACAGGGACTTGTGGAACTCTGTAGAAGATGCTGGTGCTAACTTTCCAGGCATGAGAGACTGAGATGTACAGACACAGTACACAAAAGATAATATAAAGTGTTGCAGTATAAAATATTGTGGGAATATAGGAAATTACGGGCAGATGGAAATCCCATACTCCAACAGTAAAAACGTAGTGCTCTTCTGGGGCTGTAACTTGATAGAGATTAGGATATGTTAAATAAGATTACAGTAGCTGTAGCTTTAGAAGAGGTGCTGATAGTCAGTGATTTAAACTACCTGCATATTGACTGGATGAGAGCCTCATCAGAAATAGATGAATGCAATAAATTACTGCTTCCTGGAAAATCTTGATTCAGACCCCACAAGAAAAGGTGCAGTTTTGTATCTTGGGACACAGGACCTGATTCAAGAAGAATAAATGGGAGAGCTGCTCCTTAGCAGTGATCACTAAGGAATTTGGTTCAACATTGTCTTAGGAGAGAGTGGACCACATAAATCTAGCACAAAAATATTGACATTATTCTTGAATATTTAAGACATAGAACAACATGAAAATGAGGGAATTAATAAAAATAAAAACATAAAGCAGTCTTCTGAAAAGGAAGATGTCTACAAACAGTCTAGAAGCTACTATAAAACAGTGATAAAAGCTAATAAAAAATTTTGGATATTGAAGAATATGAGGGATTTGGGATATAGAAAGTGGTCAAGGCTGTACTTTAATGTCTCCTGTTGTCACTGGTAGAGAAGCAGTACTGGGCTCATGGACCACACTCTGATCCAGCAAGGCATTTCTTATTGCAGTTCCCACTGGTCTTCTTGATATAGCTGTCCCAGTAAAACAGTACCAGGGTCTGGTACCTAGGTTCGAGGACTAAAACATCCATACTTTAAAGTTCAGGCTACAAGAGTTTAAGCTTGGGCCAGGGCTGTTCTCATGAAGCAAGTTGTACATAGCCAGCTTTTCTTGGGAAGCTGGAAGTGTTTAGCTGCATGGATGTGAGCTGTACCACACCAGCTGGATGAGCTGTTACATTTTATGTAACGTTATGGACACAAAGACTATATTGCAAAGGCAGCTGATGGTGTCAGAAGAGGCCAGTGGATGCGAGAGAGCTGCAGCATACAGATCAGAACAGATGTGTTAGTACATGTATCTGCCAGATCATCCTGCCTAAAAAAAAAAAAAAAAAGTAGAAAAGCTTGAAGCTTGAACTACTATAAAAAAGAGAAAAAGTAATGAGAACCCGATCATTATTATTTTATGGGATGAACTGTGGGAAATCCCTGCATACTTCATTAATAAGACAGTTCTAGTAAGTCTTGTTCATTTTTCCAGTCTATATTTAGGCAGGTGAGGCAAACCTATGATCAAATCAGTTTGTAGATCCAGAAATCTTTTCAGCTCATCCTAAAGTAAACAGCAATTTGGTCAGCTGAACTGAGTAGGTCTTTGTGTACACACCAATTTCTAGTGTCATCTGAAAATGTCTCTGGATGTCCAGGATGCCACTGCAGGGCTGTAACACACAATACAGGACCTGTGGCACATCTGTGCCCTTCCTGAGGAACCATCAGATACTGGATCAAATAGGACACTGGCAGTGCAACTGCGCTAGATACCAGATGTGAGTGAGCAATGGATTTTTATTCTAGATGTCTACACTAGTTAAGGGAATATAGCCCTAGGTGTCTCTGCTTCTGTGATAGGATGGAGAGAGATAGTAGACAGTTCAACATTTATTAAAGGTTATCCCATCCTAAGGTGAATTTGTCTCTGATAATGCCTGTTTCTCTGGGGACTACAAGGTCTTATATCACAAGCCAGTGTTACTATGCTTCTTTCCAAAGTAAAGATGAGACCACTTTTATGGCGATAATGTTTATTTTCAAATTGCAGTTGGAAGGAAAATTCCATTATACAGTGTATGCAAAACACCAAGGTCTTAATTAGTCACAGTGATTAAGCTCCAGTTCCTGAAGTGGGCAAAGAGGCATGCCTGGTAACTTCAGCATGTTTTCTCCATTTAACTAACCCAGTACATATACAAATAATATTCAAAATCCAATTTGGATATTCAGAACTGAATGATTTTGGTAGTTAGTTTCAGCACAAAAGGACTCTATTTTCCTCAACGGATTTTTTTTTCTGTTAGAGTTATTTAAAAAAACAATACCAGTCAAAAATCTCTCAGAGAATTATAGCAACTAAAGTTATACTCAATGTACATTTAGGTACTACTTGTTATAGACAGGGCAGTGATGTGCAGTGAATCAAATAATTTAGGATTACAGTTTCATTTTTTTGCTCATATTAGAATCCCATGAGGTATCCATAAATATATATTTGTTCTCTGATTTTTTTCATATTCCTTCCCCACCCCCCCTTCCCCACCCTCCCCTTACCTTTTTAAACTCTATTTATTCTTTCTACCATCTGGAAGATTATTTAATAATTAGGTCCTATGTACCCTTGTGTGAGATAAGTATGCAGGCATTCCTCTGTGGAAATTCATGAAGAATTAACCTTTGAGTTTCATAATAAACATGTTTTTGAAATTCACTTTATATGAGCATGTGATAAAGTAAAAATTCAGAAAAACTGAAAATCATCACATGAAATATAATAATTTCTTTCAAGGTAATTTTTTTTAACAACTTGGCTAGCAGTGATATTTTGAAAGCTTTTGCAACACATATTTCTTATCGAGATCAGCCAAACACCTCCATGTATGTTATTATAACACATTATGATACATTTGATACCTTTAGTCTGTGTAATGTTATGTATGATGGACAGAACAGAACACAAAGAACTTTACACTAATTTGCTGCAGATATTGATTATGTCACTGCTAATATCTATGGAGATTAGAAGGGAATAACTATCCTACAAGGTTAGAGAGTATTATGGCTAATTCTTGCCCTTACACCAAAAGAAACAGGTTAAATGTGTCAATATCAATAAATACTCTCTCCAATCCCGAAATCAGGTGTTCACATCTAAACTGCTGTGGGCTCTGGATCATGCTAACACCTGAACAGTGCCTAGTGAGAGAAAGCTCCTTTCTACCAGCCAGAAATATTCCAGAGTCTGTCCTAGAAATTTAACTGTACAGATAAGTTAGGTCGTGGTGCCTGGGACTGTGTCCTGGCACTCCTTGATTTTGTATTCTCAGCAAACTTCAAATGCAATCTCTTGGTTTCCAACACTGATTATTGTTTTCTCCTCCCTTTCTTTTCTTCCTTCCCTCCTGATGTGAGTGCTGATCAATACTTAGAAAGATAGGTGGGGAAATTTTGCTGTGGCATTGGGGAGATCAGCTTTAGCAGCCGTAGTATGGACGCTCTAACAAGCTACTGCTGTGCTGCCTGTTGTTGGGTGACCACAGGCTACCATGCAGGTCTAGGCCTCTCGGACACGGCTGCAGGCGGCAGTGGATGCCCTGGTACCTGGCTGACACAGAGGTGCCCACGCAGCTGGAACTGCCCTGGGCAGATCAAATTCTCATATGCCCTATTGAGCAGTCAGTAGGCGGCAACACCCTTCTGTGGTTATCACCTTGGGCTGGTTTATAAACACAGTATGGATGGCAGAAGTATTATAGACCTGAGCATCCCCAAAGAGCTTTTGCTGTTGGAACCTCCATAGGTGTTTCCTAGCATGAATAATGTCTGACAAGTCAAGCAGTAACCAATGCATGAGCCACTGGAGCCACCATAATGTATCATGGCAATAGGATTGCAATGCTTAGCTACTGCATTAATAAATATTTGATGAATTTTTTTTTTTTTTTTTGGTGCAGCAGGTGCTTTTCTAAATTAAATAATTCCATTGATTTAATTTTTTCCAAAGATCTCTAAAGACAAAAGTGCACATTATTGACTAAAGATGTGAAACATTTCAAATCACCCCCGGATCCCCAGTCCCACACACAAAAAAAAGAATCTGTTTTTTCTTGGTCAACACAAGAAGCACCTGGCCTTTATTTGATTTATTCCTCTGTGTAAATCAGAGGGGAGCAAGCTACATTTATTCTTACAGATTTTTAATGTTTTTTTTGGCAGTTAGATGAAAAAATAGCTGGAGATTTTTCTGTCCAGTGGAAAGAATAATTCTGGAATTATATGAGCTAAAGAGAATTCACAAAATAATCTTGATTATAAGATACAGGATGCTACCATTAATATACTATTAACAGAAAAAGCCATTAACCCTACAGCTAATTGAAATGCTCAAACTGGTTTAAACTGTGTTTCTTTTAGCAGGAAAGAGATTGAGCAAAAAATGTGTCTAAGAAGAATAGGAATATTAGGGTGCCCTACTGTGTTCTGCTTCCCTTGGGGTCTGTGTAAATGTTTTTCCAATCAGGGCAAAGGGTCCAGCTTTTTTGATGATAATCATCACCAGAAGAATACACGATCTACCATATTTTCAGATGGGTGAGAAATAAAAATTGTAGTGAAATTTTCATATCAAAATTTTAGGTAAACCCTTACCAGAGCTCAGAAAAAAAAGAATTTGCAAACCCCCTACCTAGTTCTTCTGTTTCTATCTGATTCCACTGCCTGTAACTGCAGGCACATATCCACATAATCAGTTTAGTTGCACTGTGTTTCCTGACTCTGTGGACTACATACTATCCCTCAGATATGCAAAGGGTAACTGGATGAAATACAAGAGTTTAGCAGACTAGCTGACTAAACAGTTCCTTCTGCAATTAATCTCTATGGGTCCCAGCTACCTTAAGGACATATTTACATTTAGATACAAATTTCAGCTGCAAACAGATATGAACTGTTTTTGTTTGTACTAACAGAAATATTCAGAAGTGAAACACCTCAAGCTAAAAATGACAGTGATGGTATGCTTAGGGGAGTAAGCCTTGCCCAGAGGCAGGTACATTGCCTCAGATATGAGATGGGGAGTTCACATAGGTAGATTCCAGGTTGTACATCGGACTCTGCTACTTAGGGACCTCAACACCTTACGTGGTACTATGACATAAACAGCCTTCTAAAAAAGTAGATCATGATCCAGTTGTCATCTTTTTAATTAATGTGGGATGTTGCTAATAATGAATGTGAAAAGGTTAGGGAGGATGTGATTATTTATTTGATCTATTCCTTTAGAGCAATTCTCCATACAAGTGTTTTAAGGAAAAAGCATGGAGAAGTTACACAACTGAGATAACCATGCTGATGTGGTGAAATGCTTTTGAGATCACTTTTCTTATCAGGTATTTTACCTCATTTATGTGCAGCAGTAATCTGGGATTAAAGGATGGTGGAGATTATAAAATCCTTGATTTCTGGCTTCCATGCCTTCCAAGCAGGAAGAGTAGTTCACATCCTTCGTGGTATCAATAAACTTTTGTTCATTATTATCTCTCCCATAGTCTTTCGTCCTCAGTTTGGAAACATGAGATGAGAAAAGTTTGCTCCTTGATTCCTGAAGTGCTAAACAGCACTAATTCTTGTTGTATTAAATTTCACATATAAAAGAAGGCCCTGGAGTTGTGAGGAATGAGTAAGTGTACAGCTAGTCAGAACAATTATGTAGTGCTGGAGGCAATAGTTGCTGCTTGTTTGTATATATCTAGCTCAAAAGCCCTTATCAAAAACTACCTTACTGAATCTGGAAATGTTAGGGGATTTTTTTGGGTTATCTCACACAGTTTCTTTATATCGCCTTAGGTCGTTTAATTCACGTCTATAAAGGACAAATAAGCTGTGGAAGGAAAAGATTACAGTGCCCCTGCTAGTTCTAAACAGTGTGTATTTGATTTATTCAGCCCTCTTTCTTTTATTTGAGGTGGCAATCTCATCCAAAGGCTGCTGACTCTCTCTGTATTCCAGATGTTGCCATATCAGCCTAACTTCCATTTCTCATATCTCCCTTCGCCTATCTGTCAAGTTTATGAAAAATTAGAGCCCTCATACAATCAAAATGTCATCCTCCCCACCTTCCTCAGCAAGCCTGGCTTTTGATTATGGGTAAGCAGTCATGTGTAAAACCTCATATTGGACCTCATCAACAGGACTGCTTATGGACTGTGGAATCTGCTACATGATATTATTAGATGAGGTTTTATTGAGAAACCTCGTGTACTAGAAAAAAGAATATTTTTGGGGTGTTTTTTAACTGAGGTGGTGGACATGTTCTGGAAGGCTTGAATATATAGGTGAAATGTTATGGCTGAGAAATTTTTGACTGTGACTTAGAGTTCTGAATCCACCTTGAATCAGTTGTGATCAAGAGTTATTGCCTTTGGTACTATGGTCTTTGGTAATGATTCCCAATAATGAAATGGATTATGTGTTTGTATAGCAGTGAAAGAAGGATATTTAGCTGTGTTAGCTGACCAAAACTCTTACTTCTTTTTGCTCAGCTCAGAAAGAGTAGTACTGACAGAATGTTGGTGCCTGTTTAAATATTTTTTTATTTTCCTTAAGCACAGGGACTATACATCTATTGGTGCTGAC
Organism: Corvus brachyrhynchos; assembly: GCF_000691975.1. Taxonomy (NCBI): domain Eukaryota; kingdom Metazoa; phylum Chordata; class Aves; order Passeriformes; family Corvidae; genus Corvus; species Corvus brachyrhynchos. Next base: position 6,116,948 of record NW_008239767.1, read on the forward strand.
AGAACGTGTATACTACATGCCACCCTTCAGCTACATCCTGTGAAACACTTGCCAAGACCTTATAGCAAACTAAGACCTGATGTAAAAAACCTAAAGTCATAACAAATAAGTTGACAGTAAAAGAAGAGAGGAGAGATAATACTGTGGTATGTTTTATTGTAAAAATCTGAGAAAGTGAATGTAGTCCCAGCTGTAGATAGAACAACAACAGCAAGAGAAATGCTAAAATATAACATATAGTTTCATAATATACAGCTAACGGCATTCATGGGCACAAGTTAACAGGGAATCTGCAAATGGACAAAAATCATATTTCTAGATATTCTGAGATCTTTGTTTTTCATGAGTGATGCAAAAGGGATGAAATGCAGCTGGACTTGATTAGCTGGAGGGGTTCTCCAACAGTGGAGAATTTCAAATAAATCACAGCCTTGGGCTGTGTTGAATAGGGACTTGGTTGGAGGACTTAAAAAATTTGGAATCTATAACCAAATCTATATGCCTGAAAAATACCAGTCACGATGCTGGAATTGGACTGACATTCAGGAAAACACAGCTCTATAAGTAAAATACAATTATTTCTGATTAACTTTACCTGGAAAACTCAATGCAACAGAGATTCTGTTTCTTGCACGGCAAACAATGTCAATAATAAGATTGGTAAGGCTTTTTGTTTTTATAATTTTCATGTTTTCAGGGTTAGTATAGCAATTTTGTATCTACATCTTGAAATTTAAAAATTAGGAACTCTCTCCACTTTTACTTTTTGTAAACTGCAAAGATGTATATTTTGGGATAGAGAAAGGTAGTGGTGAACTGTTTCAGTACAAAATGTCATGAAAATTGCTGGCTGCAACTAGAAAATTGCATTTATATAATTGGAAACTTACACCAATATGATGTCCCATGAGCTGAATTTACCGAATTCTTCGGACCACAGCCCAAAGTCTAAAGAATAAATCTTTATTTAACAGTAAAAAAATCCCATGTCACTTAATATAGCACAACATTGCACACCAAGGAAATTGAAAACTCTAGCTGTATGTGGCTTGTCCATCAACACTAGTGTGATAACAGCAGGTTTGGGGCTCTTCTGGCTCTGGCTCTGACTGTTCCCTTTCACCCATCTGCATTCCAGGTTAATCCATCTCTTATCATTTCAGAAATTACTATAATGTCTAACTGCTGACCTTCCAATCCACCCAGTTTTAAGAAAGTCTCAGTGAAACAGGCCAGTGCTCCAACCTTACCTTGTCAATTTGGTTATTTAAACCAGTTAGTCTTAATGGTTATGCAACACTTTTTGTGAGGGAGTAACTCAAATTGTTATGGCTTCATGCCCATTTCACCTCAGTTTAATTTGAGTGTAGTCTACCAAGTGTTACAAGAAATAAGGGCAGAATAATCTTTTCTTCACATTTAAATATTTCACCATGTCATTTTATCCAAGTAATTTGACTGTCGTTTCAGTGCCTTTTACACAATGGGTTCAAAACACTGACTGATTGTTAAGAACTTTTTTCTGTCTTTTCCAGAACAAAGTATGTTTTGCTACAGCCTCTGCTGCTAGACAGCTCACTTTCAGCACTCTGAATATAACTGGAAGTGAAATGGACTCCGTAAATTTAGGTTTGGGCTGAAATAAAACACTTTGATTGAGATAATGCTAACAGTCTGATCTGGATAGAGATTCTTCATCTAATGTTTATTTATCCCTCTAGTTAATAGGGGGATAAGTAAATAAAACATAAATAAATAAAACATCCTAATTTTTATGATCTTGAATTGAGAGTTGGTCTATAATACAAGTAGATGAAAAAGATGAATGAGACACTAAGAGTCAAAATATAAGTTCCACATTTATTTCCAGTCATAAAAAAACAGTAGTCAGTGTTGTATATTTTATCTTTCAGTGTTTTGGGATTATTTTATGTCATATATTTGTAATGAACAAAAGCAGACTACAGAGCTTACATGTACTCACAGCCTACTGAATTAGACCATGAGATCATAAGCAGACAGAGTGATCATGACCTAGACCTGAATGAAAATGCTATTTATATACCTTTAGTTGGTGAAATAATATCTTTGACTAGACAGTGACCACAGGAGGGATTAGGCTGGTAACACTTTTCAGTGAGTCTCGATATACACTCCTAAAAGGAAAGTATGCTCAGTGTTTTCCATAATGAGAAGACAGTAGATCATGGTTGACTCGTCATTATTATGGCCCTTGAATGAAGATATTTTATGTACCAGAAATCAGCAATGATTGCCATAACCCATTTCATAGTTAATGGAGAAAAACCACAGATTCTTCACGATGGACTTCATGGTGGATGATCTGTCATGCTACAAGAGTTTCAGAAATGGTAATTCCAAGGACAAACTTTCTGAAACTCTTTCACTGGACATTTAATTAATAGAGGCTCTCTAGATGCTGCTGAAGGAGTCAGAGTTGACTCAATCCTCCTTTGCCGTGCAGTGAGGCAGACAAAATTAAATCTTGCTTCAGTGGCAGAACAACTCTCCTAGACTAAGGAAAAGCCAAACTGAGAGGGAACCAGCTTGTTCTAGGAGATGGCTAGAGGTGTTAATGCCAGCTGAGATGTTCCTTTCTTCCTACTGCATCTTTCCCTGAGGTTTAACTCATCCCCAAGCAATTATCTTTTTCTCTTCATGATGTAGAAGGAAGTCCCCTCCCCTCTAAAAGCCCACATTTCCTTCCTGCATTTTGCATGCTGTAGAGAGGAAAAGGAGACAAGGCCATGGAAAAAGAGCAAATTCCAGAAAGAAGAGTAGGTGGCAATTACTGAAGGTTTCTAAGTTGCTAGAACAGAAGACTACCGTAACCTGACTGAAAGAGACATATTTATCTCTGTGTGCAATGATGCCTCAAAATGTGGAAATTTCAGGATACTTGATTGTTTTTCATTACTGCACTTCTGAAATGGTAGAACATTCTTGTTTTGATCATTTCCAAGGTACCATGAAATTGACCTGGAAAAGTCTGAGCAAAAGGTCCCCATACTATCAAGCAATATAAATTTCAATCCGTAATTCATTATTCAGATGGCATTTATCTAAACGAAACAAAAATAACTGCATCTGATATGCAGTTCATTTACTTACTGTGTGTGCTGGAAATCACATATTAACTGTCAATTTTCTTCATCCTCCAGCACAAAAATCAGAATCTTAAGAAAAATTTAATGACCCTAAAATAGATTGCCAAATTAAGGTGTAACCTCACAAGATAATTTTTTCTTACTAAAGCAGAAGATTCAACTACTTCAGTTTTGTAGTTGCAAATATTCTTTAAGGTTCTTATAGATTTTTTTCTTACAATGGAAAGATGTAGAGACACTTTATTTGATTAAGTGCTACTTATATCTTATATCACTATGATACAGTTAAAATCAAAGTAACTTAATGAGATAAAACAGAAGTTACCCGAAAATATTTCAACCAAAGCCAATGACTATTGGACTGTAGACTTGAGAGGGTTTTTTTCTTTTAAAATATTTCTTCCTTATACTTAATGTAGTTTTAATTTATTTCAATAAAATACAAAAACATAGACAAATCAACTTTTCCAAAGAAAGATGAAGAAATAAAAAAGAGTGAGAGAAAGTAAGGGAAGATATATTTAAAATAACACAAGGTGTGTAGCCTGTAGAATTGGTAGCATTACCAAAAAGTGAAATACTACTACAGGGGCTGGGAAAAGAAGGAGAATGTTAGAAACTGATTAGTTGCTTCATATTTGCATAAGGTAAAGGAAACAAAGAAACAATCTGTGAAATATCACTCTTTGTGGTTTTTTATGTTTTCTGCTGAAACTGTGATATAGAAACAGCTTTGGGCTAAATCCTGCTATTCTGGGGAGTAGCTTTTAAGGTAATGTTGAGAATCTCGTAGAACCAAACAGAGAAAAATCTTTTCCACAGATTCTTCCTCTGTCTTTGATAGGTTATCTACGCATCCTTGTGGATCTACTGAAGTAATAACTGTAACATCAGACATCTCATTAATGCTTTCTACAAAACCAGCTATAGCGGTGCTGTGTACCACCATCTCACCTGTGGAGAGGTGAGGTCTACCCTCACAAGCCACACAATGGCCTCTATTGACAGTGGTGTCCTCACCTGGTGTGCAAACCTTACCAGAACACAAGAAATCTCCTTTTATAGTCTTAGCGTAGAATCATATTCAGTCTGTACAGGATGAAGTCTCTTGCGTGGAAATATATGAAAGTCCTACTCTAAGGACTGCTCTAGTGAACCAGAACCTCAGCCACCTGCTGGGCAGGTGTCACTGCAACCATTTACAGGCTGAAGTTATGTGCTGTGTCCTGGCTGGCAATGGATTGAAGACCTTAGTGTGAACATAAGAGGCATTCAAGAAGAGCTGGTCTGTTACAGACATATCATTAATGGCTATTCACCTTAAGACACAAAGAGAAGAGACAGGAAAGGAAGTAAACTAAACACTCAGAAATGCAAATTGAGCAATGGCAGATAGTGGAAGCAATACAGAGGAGTTCATATCATGGACTGACAAGCTATGAAAAAAAGCACTCCAATATAATATAAAGATATTTGACTAGAACTTTGATGAAAACAAGGGGAAGCAGGATTATGCTGAGCCTTACTGGAAAGGGCAAACGTATCTGGTAGTTGAGGGCTTGAAGGATTGTGTGAAATTTATTATGGAATGTTGAAAGGGGGCTGCGAGGATGTGCAAAAATTGTAATAGTGTTCAGAGGAAGGGCCATATGCTGGGGAAAGGGGAGCAGGGTGTGTAGTTGGAGTGGATCCCGGAGGAACAAATGTGAAAAAAAGAGAGGAGAGGGGACAGAGAAGATAGTCTGTGTGAGTGTGTGGACATATTTTCTGGGAAACTTTAACAAGCTGGATTAGCCTGAAAGTTGAAGACCAGCTTCTGTAGAGACCAAAGGTGTGAGATCTGGAGGCCAAAAATGTCAAATCCATGCTAAAATTTAGAGATCATCCAGAAATGACAGCAACCTTGTGAATCAAGATTGTTGTCCTTGTGAGTTTTAACCTCTGTTGTCGGGAAATGAGGAGCAAGATGAGGTTTTCTGTGTTGCTCTCCATTGTGTCACTGCTGATTGTATTAATGGGGCTGCCAGTAAAGACCTTGCTCTTCAACTTGTCTTATTGTATGTACTTATATTCTGTGTGTGTGCATTTTGCATCTTTGGTACATGCACGAAGCCCTGCCACTGGCTGGATCTGGAAAAGGGGCACGGGAAATAGAAGTCCCAGGGCCTTCACTGAAGCTGACTTGTCTCACCACTTAGTGCTGATGTGAGGGAGTGTACTCTCTTTGCTTTCAGTCTTTAACACCCCAGTGAAGTACACCTGGCTATGTTCTGTCAATAGAGTGAGTGAGGGAGTCAGGAAATGGTTGTATCTCTCAGCCAGACTAGACGTTTGTCTTCTCTCAAATCCACTTGAGGCTAGCTGGTTGAAGCTTTGAAAAAGTCCCTGAATAAGTGTGGCGAACCTTTGTTTTCAGTTTCCATTTTCACATAACCACTTTCCTCTCGTACCATAAACATAAGGTAATAGAAAGAGTTGTAAACACCTTCACTTTTCCACTACAAATGGTTTATATGTCTTTGTTTTTACACTTTTGACAGTGGCCACTGTCATGAAGATAACAGTAACCTAATCAAGTGCACATTTTGATCAGAACATTCTGTCCAGGGAAGGAACTCTTACTGGTCTCCCGAGAAACAGTCCCCAAGTTTGCGTGTCCACCCCTCCAAAAACTGCTGTGTTGTCCACGTCAGACCTTTTTGGCTCTTTTCTATGTCTGTCTGGGACACCTTCTCATGTTCCTGTCTCTGTTTTGTGATGTGGTTCTCAGAAGATTGTGCCTCTTGTGGTTTTTAAAATATATTGTATGGGAGGAACCCTCCTTCTTCCCTCCCTGGCAATGAATCTTAAGCTATCAAAAAACTGGGTAATGGGGCATAGAGTATAATACATCCCCAGGGAAAGGAACACAGAAATAATCTTACACCTTTATAGGTGACTGGATGATGACATAGATCCTGTGACTGGATCTACATATGGTTCCAATCATAAATATCCTAGAATTTGCTTTATTTATTTTTTGAGTGCTTTGTGCTTGTCTATAGGCTATAGTAATTTTTTGCACCTAATACTAAATACCCCATTATACTTGCAATGTTTAAGATGTCAAATTATAATGGTGTAACAGATTGTATGACACGGAAATGTTTGACCTTTACATAGGAGCCACTTAAAGTGTTCATTGTTTGAAAACAAATTAATATGAATGCTGAAGTGTAGGAGAAATGAGATTAAACAATTAAGTCCAAAGATGATAGTAGTTTATTTTTTGCTTGGCTGAGCTATTCTGTTGCCACTAGTTGCTGGCACGCAGGTTGTTGAAGTTTTTTCCTATCTTAAGGGATATTAATTACAAAAAAAGAGTGTATAGACCTGCAGTTTCTACAAAAACCTTTAATCTCTACTGTGGGAGTATATTCTATTATAAATGCACGCACACAACATTCACTGACATTAAAAGGAGTTATTGGCACTCGCTCAGTGGAGAGTAGGTGACATGGTTGCTGAATCAGTTACTCAGTATCTTTCAAATGCAAGATATTTTGTTAAAACATTCTTTAAAGGGAAGAGTTAAGAATGCAGAAGAGAAAATAGTATTTTTATTCAAAGGAAGTTTGACATTTATCTAGTGTTGATTTCTTATCTGGACATACTGAATATACTACCACAGATGATATTTCAAAAGAATGTAAAATCACAAAGTACTCGTTTATATGCCCCATGAAAACCTGTGGATGTTGCAGATTTTCTGAGTTTTAAGGATAAAATAGGGTTTATGTCCTAATGTGTAGGAAATTGATAGTCACAGTGGTTTGAAGAGCAATGACTTCCCTGATAATAATGATAAACAGAATGAGGACTTGATGGATGTACCTAAGCTAGTGGAGGTTAAGGATGGTGCTTCTAAAAGATTTGATTTCATAGTGATAAATTGAAGATGACCTGAAAAGATGAAGTAGAAATCCCATTAGCATTTTCAGAACCTCCCTTCCACAGAAGAATTAGATCAAGGGGTGCATTGGCTACTTTTTTACTCCCAAAATAACAGATTGTCTTGTGTATTGTCCAACGGCATCCACTCCTGATGCAGTTGATTAGGTCCCCCTCAGAGTAAACTACAAGGACAATTTTCTATGATGTGGTGGTTGAGCCTCTAACAGTGAAGATTAACTTTTGTTGGCAGGACTAGACAGAAGAACCTCTGAGTATATACCCTGACACAGGTTTGGGGTTGGGCTGCAGTGTGCTGCTGGGTTCATTGGAGGAGAGATGCTCCTTCTTTGAAAGCAAAGTAGTAACTTAAAGGACCATAATAAAAGGAAAAATCACGTTGGCTCCCCCCAGCTGCATGACACCATACAGCCAGATATCAGAGGCCACAGGATAACAGAAAGAAGAGAGGAAAAGCAACACAACAACATTTATTTTGGGACTTTCTGTAAGAAGATGGTAGAGAAAATTAATATATTCCTGGCAAATTGTTCATTGTTCTAAAATGTTTATCATATTCAAAGTGCCATTTGAAATACAGCCCTTGGTGGCAGTTAATATTTGTTACTACTTTGGGAAGAAAATATCACATCCATTGATAATTTGAAACCAATTTTTCCAGACAGAATGTCCATGCTGAAAAAAGCAATAAGTCATCTAGTGCACTGCGGCAACATTCTGGAGAAATCAAAGATCTTGCAGACCCATAAGAATGAAAGGCCCTTTTGACCTTATCCTCTCACTGTATATTGAACTAATAGGTGGATAGGGAAGCTTACATTACCTGTGCCTGTATTGGGACTGGTTTTTAGTTGCTGCAGCTGTCAGTATGACCTTTTTGTTGAATTAAATTAGCTTAAACCCCCCGTTTTTCAAAGACTAGCTTGCCTTCATACATTATTTGCATGAACACAAAGGTGATTTTTGCATCTTAAATTATAACGGCTAATTTTTAACACAATTAATTTTAACAAAAGTTAGGAGAATAGGTCAGAACAAAGAAAGGACAGGTTAGAGAATATTAAATAACTTAGATGTAGCCAAGATGTCAGGATGTGATGAAATTAACTAAGCCAGAGCTATCTTTGAGCCATTATTAATTATGTTCAAGTATTCTAGGGCAGTCCTACAAGACTGCAGAAGGGCAAACACACTACTATTTTATTTTAAAAAATGGGTGGTGAAATTAGAAGAAAAGTAAAAATGTTGAGTTGTAGACAAGTCAGTCTAACTATGGAACCATGAACTTATGATAGCATTTTTATGATATATTTTTAAACAACCATTTTATGCCCAGAGAAGGGAGGCCTGATTTTGCTAAGAACGAATTTGCTCAAACCCTGCCACGTTAATTCCTGAAGAGGACAACTGTGAAACATATGATGGAGACATATGTAGTATATTAGCAACATTTTTCACACGGCCAAAATATTTTAATATTAGAAGAAAGAAAATGTAGTCCAGAAGGAATTAGTAAAACGATTAGTTACTGAAATAGGACAGAATCTTCTTTGTAGGAGGCTGCTTCAATGTGATGCTGTCCAGTACTTTTGTTTACTGACTAGGTCAGCAAAGTAGGCAGTATAATCCTTGTGGATCACAAACAATTGCATTTAGACAAAGACTGTATAAAGTAGGGACTTTTAAGGATGGAAATTAAATTGGAGATGGTCCTAATGAAAAGAGTACACCCAAAGTACATCAAAGGGAATTAACTGAAGACCGGTGTGAGGCAATGCAGTTAAGAGACATAATTCTATTGCAAAATTGCAAAATTACCCTGCAGAAATGTACAGTGCAATGAAATACATAGGCATGATGTTAGACCTTGTTTCAAAAATAGATAGGCTTCATGTGTGTATTTATTTACCAAAGTGTAATATATAACACATAGAAGGTAATTTTTACATTTCCCCTAGTACTTAGTCAGTTCTATTTTCTGTTCTACTTTGGGCACTTATTTTGAGAGATAATAATGTCAGTAAAACAGGAGCTCTTAAAAGCTCCCTCCAACACCCAGACAAAACCCAAACATCAGAATGAGCAGAGACTTAGAAAATATGGTCTCCTGCAGAGAGAAAAATGGCTTCAAATAGATTGGAAGTGACAAAAAATCCAGGAATGGCCTGTTGCTGTATGCCAGTAATCTCCCAAGCACTGGGTTCTATGCTGAAGGTAGGAAACCTCCCAGCTTGTCCTTGAAAACAGGGTAAATTTGGTTTTGATCCTACTGCAGACTAAATTGATGAACAAAGTCACTTCCTGAGTTTTTCAGTCCTGTTGTACTTTCTGTGACCACATATTATCCATGTGTGTACAGCTGCAAAATGATAGAAAATATGACATTGAAATATGACATTTTAAATTGGAATATGCTATTTTGTCTTTCAATTCAGTTACCAGTTACAACTTATGCGTATCATTGTACCACATAAATTTTGGACTTCTCACAAACATATTTCTAATTATCCCAAAAGACCATGTATCAGCAATATTTTCATGAGGTTTGTTGTCTATGGAATAAGATTAAACTGAACAAAAGCGTTTTTCATTCAAAAAGACTACATCGCTGCCACTGGAATTGACTGTGTGACTGGCTTTGTTGGTTTTTAGTCAGGCAAGGTATAATGGCCAGATTTATTCAACTTGATCATTTCTCTCTATATCTCCACTTAAATATTCAATATTTTCTTAATTCTTTCAACACATGAAAATTAGTAAAAAGTAGGAGTTGGATATCTTTTTGTTACCTTTCAGAATGTCTGTAGCAGAGAAATTTATAAGTCATTGAGTGACACTAATTTTATAAACATCGAAGACTTTTCATCAGTTATGTAGATTTTAGAAGGAAAACCATAAAAATTGTCACTGATTTGGAGAAGACAAATGCAGTTACAGAAAGCCTTGTTGAACTGACGTCTTCTGAAAATGGTGCCAAATACAGGAATGAGTATCCATATTCAAACCATGAACTTTTAGATAATTCTCATAACTGGTCATCAGAGACACTGAGTTCATTAAAGCAAATGCTTATGGGAGGAAAAAAAAAAGGCAGCTGCTAATTCCATGCATTTGCATATCTCCAGGTGCTGCAAGGAGTTGACACAGGTAGCTGACATTAAAGGTTCAGTTAGACTGCTGTGTTTGTAGAGACAGAAACTGCAGTGATATTATAACCACTAATTTTTGTTATGATTTTATCTAAGTTTTTCTTGCTCCTTTCTGTAAACAAGAAGCACAGTTATACCCGGGCATTCTCCTTGGAAGTCCTGGGGACAGGGATAGCTGAAAAATTACCTTGTTATAGAACAATTCTAGAAATTCAGATTTAGATTTTCATTTTTCATGTTAGCTTTCAAACTAACAAAGGGATAAATATTTGTTTTAGCTTTTAATTAACACTGACATAACCCCATCAGTGAACGATGCAAATGTTACCAAATGCCACTGCATGAATGAATATGATAGAATAACATAGCAGTGTAAAGTATATTCATTGCCAGCTGAAATTTGTTTTCCATTTAAACAATGCTAAAATGAACTTTTCATAGATACAAATGCAATCAAACCGTGAACGTTGCAAATGTTTTCAGTGTAGAGTAAATGGCAGGAAAGCTCAAATGGAAGTTGAGGTATATAATTCCACTCTGAAAATGCAGTGCCACAAAATTTAGATTACTAGTCGGAAACTAATTCTAAATCCCATAATAAATAATCCATACTTTAACCATATTAGAAATAATGTTTGGGGAAAAAAATCCCTCCCCCAAACCTTACAACTATAAATTTCTTACATAATTTGCTTTTATAGCAACTTTGTGGGAGGAAAGATAACTAAATAAAGCCACTGAAATATTCATAAGAAATATATTGAAACTACAGGAACATATAATATTGACTTTCAAGAATCTTGAGTTACTCTTTTATCTTTATCACTGTAAGTGGAAAAAAAGAATCATACATGTTATTTATAGACACATTTACTCAGGTAAATGTTCTGTATTCAGAAAACATTGCAGGCTCTATTGCTGACAAAACATCATTGGTGTGTATTTAGCCAATGCAGCAGATACAATTTGGGTAGGATAATACACCATATTTTATTGGGATAACAGGAAATGTTTCCCATTCTTATGGAATAAGCAGCTAGCCCATTCCTGAGGGAAATGCAGCTCCTCATGCATTATTTCACAAAAAGTGGTCAAAGTATTAGCCAAAATACCGTCTGTATTTTGGCATTTTCATGTTATCAGATAACAACATAGGATTGTGTCTTTACGGTATCCTTGACTCCTAAGTAATTATCAGTCTCAGCCCCCTATATTGTACATGCGATTTTTATAGCTACTTTACATCTCTAAAGGTTAAGGAGTATACAAACTTTCCAGGAAACCAAGTGGAAATGCCTTTTGTAGCCTGTAACACTTTGAAAAGAATTATCAATAACTCTTATTCTGGATGTCTGCACAAATTTATTGCCTTACAAATACAAATTCTTCATAGCCTTCATTTCCATTTCTATTTTAGGTTAGACCCAGAAAATTCCTCCACAAAAGGCAACTCAAGGTCACAATCCTCCAAGGATATTTTCATCAAATCAATCCTTCATAAAGCTTGAAATGTATAAAAGCATTATTGAGCAAATAAGAGGCAGCATCTCTTTTAACAATTACTTGGCTTCATAATGAAATTGTGCAAACTTGTCTCCTTTAACTCACTCTAACAAATTCATGCCTGCCAGAGTGGAATTTTTCTTTATTTAATTTTGCTAATTTCTCTTGAACAAACAGGGAAAGCAGACGTGGTGGAAGGCGAATGGATAGACAATGCAATAGGCAAACCCCAAAAGGCTGAGGGTAAAAAACAAATAAACTGAAATTGCCAAATAAGTGCCTATAAGTTTTGCATTAGAAGATTACAAAAAAAAAAAAAAAAAGCTAGCAGCCTAACTCTCCAAGCCCAAAGTGAGCAGCTCATAAAAGCATTAACACAGAGGCATATGGGATACACAAAAAGTACAGTATTCCAGAGACATCAACACCAGATGTGTTTGTCTAATAGCTCAAGCAATTAAGATGTGAAGCAGTCTTTTAGCCTCCTTAGTGTTGCTTCCATCTTCATGTTGCTTTGCCTTAATCTGGTTCCCTGGGGTCAATGCCTCCAGCGAAGCTGACAGCTGGGCATTTCTGGGTATATTCTCTTTCCTCATGGCCAAAGCAGCTTATCAGAGCAACTTCCCAGTTCTCAATCTGTGCATAATTAATCATAAAAAGATGAAGTGCCCTTCCATCTTGAGTATTAAATAAATCTGGAATTAACATCTTGTGGGCGTTTATTCTGAGTCACGGAACAAAAGCTTAAGGTTGGATTGTGAAAAAGTAGCTGTCTTTTAACTGATTCTGGCCTCCTGTTTTCCGATTGGCATTATTACTTACCTTGTAATACCCTGTTATTCAGTTCAATGACATGCTTTCCTGGCACTGCAGCTCCAGCCACTCTGAGGAGAACTCAGAGGAGAAATCAGACAACCAGCGGTTGCGGTCAGCACCCCGAGTTTAGCATGTAACTTTCAGTCATGGTGAGAACCCATAATTCCCTTGTTCTGTCTTTTGCATGTTTTCCCTGATTGGTTAATGTTTTCCCCTCCCTGTTTTATGTATGAAGTCATATATATTCATTTCCCTTGATTAAGATGCATCAGTTCTAGAAAGTTCTTTGTTCCTCGACGCCCCATTGGATCCTTCCCTAAGTCTCTCCTCTGTGTTGTTCCTATTGTTTCCCTTGCTGTAAACTCCACCTACCTGTCCCTATCCCATTGGCTGAGATCCCTTTCCCCACCTGTTCTGTACCCAGTATATAAGACCCCTGGATCCTCCTACCAATTTGTGTCTTTGTCCCTGCCTTTTCACTGGAATAAGCCTGTGTGGAACACATATGGAGAGTCCTCTCTCTTTACTTCTTCGCCTGTGTGCCTGCCTGACAGCGACAGGAAGGTACAGCCCCTTTGGGTGAGGAGCTCTGCCCCTTTTTCATTGTGTGTTGGGCACTGAGTGCCGCCTTCCAGAGGGGTTTCAGTATTGGCCTCCGGGCTTCTTTGTGTTGGCATGTGAGGGGTAAAACCCCCTTCTGCCAGCTCACTGCTGCTGCAAAACCCATCACAATGCTTGTTGTGTACTTTAATTTATACACCACCAATTTCAATACTTTGCCTTTCTTCTGATTTTTGAGATTGCAATTTCCCCTGTCCCCCTCCCTGGACCATGAAAACCAATGTTTCATAACGGCAAATGCTCAGACTAATTCTGGGTAGTAAATGGACATATGTAATACAGCACTGGTGTGCTTAGGAGGAGGTGAGTGCACAGCCTTTACATATGTACTCAGCATCTGAGTGTGCCGGCTGTTCCTCAGGCACAATGGAGATGCAAGAGAAGAGAACAATTATGAATGCGGGGGCTCCTGAGAGGAGGAGAAGACCTCCTATGTACTAGGGGTTCTGTCTCTACCATTCTAATCAATTTACATCTGAGAGCAAGTTACCATGGGTGACATAAGCTATTCCTTTCTCCAGTCAAGGCAAGAAGCACTGAAAAGCACACTACTCTCTGAAGCCTTTTGCTGGTTTGTAAGCAGGATGTCTCTGAGAACTTGATAATCCCCCAGTCTTCATCTTTGACTGAACAGAGCCAAAATTTAGCACTTGGCAAGAATGTATTGGCATATGCTAAAGACCTTGGTGTTCCCCTTCGCTCAGGAAGATGTCTTAGTCCTCTGGGGATAAAATGTAATTTTATTTGAACAAAGATAAAACCTTCACTTATCTCACTTTGTCCACACTGTTACTTAGAAGTTTGTTTTCATGCTTCTTTATTTCTAATGAGTTTTAGATTTTTCTCTAGAATCACGTTTCTAAGCCCCTTTTGCCCTGCTACATGTTCCTTTGTCCTCTGATACCTTATTTTGATGGATCATGTATGCATTTGGAAGTCCTATCCTAAAAACTGCGTTGCATGTTGTAGTGGAAATGTCTACTTTTTGTAAATTAATATTTTTTTGACATATCTGACAAACAGATTGCATAGTTTTATTAGCTATCTCTCTGTAACTCCTCTGCATATTTGAGAAATTTAATGAATTCTGTTGAAGCAGCCTCCCCTGAGTGTTTCCCTTTATTTTGTAAGACTAGAGTAAAGACCAGCCTTGACATCTTGTTAATCTACAAACCCCCCAGACACTTCCCAGTTGCAAGAGCTGCTGATGGAGAAGTTATCTAATGTTATTATCAAGAGAGTAATATTTATTATTTTGGAAATCTTCAACAGCAGCATAGATGATATCCCCATCTGCCAACTGAATCTTTTACAAAGGTTTCCTTCAGTCTCACTCACACATTCCTGTATAGCTTTATTTATTTTAGTGCATGAACAAGACATGCCACTGCAGTTTTTTCTCACAGTAACAATGAATTTGTTAATCAGAAGAGAAAATTCCTGAACAATGGAGGAAAAACTCCCATAGGTATATAGGGAGACACCATGGACCTCAATGTCATGAAAAATAAGAAAAAACATCAAATTTATTACATTCAGACTAAAAACATATTTTGCTTATTTTTCATGCAGACATTCCTCACAAGAGCTAATTTCAAAGGACCTTTAGGTAGCAGAGATTGTATATAGCTGAGAACTGATGACCTTTATTCACTGAAAGTGAAGGCTCTATGTCCATTCACCGCTTGTGATGCAGGATGGAGTCACCTGGATCACCTGAATATCTCAGGCAGCCGTTAATCATGGCTTCAGGCATTTGTCTTGATTATTTTGGACCAATACCTCAGCAATAAAAAGCAGGACAATAAAGAGCATGAGATGGCATTAAATTTCAGATATTTTAAATCTTAGGAATATTTTAAAATTTAAACAAATTCCCTAATGCTTAACCAAAATGTTATTGATTTCTTATTTTTTTTATCCTAACTAGAAATATACCCCAGATATTTCTCATTGTAGAGAACAGCATTATTTAATTCCAGCTCTAGAAAAAAATAAAGAGAAATGGCTATCACTTTTTTAGTGTTTTAACTCCTATGTTAAAGGATTGTGAATAGTGAAACCCAGAAAGGGGAGTAAATGGAAGCACTGGTGTGAAGCTGTGTATCTACATTTCATTCAAAGGAGGTATTCCTGATTACATGACTTTGACATGTGGACCACTATCTAGAAAATGCTCAAAATGCAGTGCACATTTCCTTATACCCAGGAATTCCTTATCAGTTTGGCAATAATGCAATATTAATATGAAGTGATGCTGGTTGCACTTTGCACTGTGCAGTGCTATTACAACTTCACAATAATATTTGCACAAAAATTAAACTGGATTTCATTTTACAGGAAGGAATATTTTATAGATGTGTGTCTGAATGCATGTCTAAGCAAAGCACAATATGGGACTTAAGTTTGTTTGTTTTGCACAAATTAAAATCAAAGCAAACAAACTCGTGTTACTGGAATAGGTTTAGATTGTAGTCTGATCAGGCTACAGAAAATTTCAGCTGAGAATATTGCACCTGCCAACTGCTTTTCATATCAGGGAATTAATCAAGCTGACTGTTCAGAGAGTTTTTGAGGATGTTCATTATTTCAGCTATTAATTTTTAAAAGCAGCAAATGTTGCAAGTCAACAGCATCCATAAAAATTGATTTATTGTGCAATTTGCCTCATGGTACTGGAAGGAAAGGGAAGGGCTTGCGTATCTACTACTGCCCCTCTCAATTTTGTAAGGCATACAATGCATATGAGTATATAACTTTTAAAGGAAAATTATGTAGCTAAAAATAATAAAACCCTTTTTGCATTGTTTTTTACCAGTGTGGATGGGTAACATTTGAATGCTTGAAAGAACTGCAGAATTTAACATTAAAGAGAATGAGAAGTAAAAGAAATTGCACAGAGAAACAGTCAGAGAGGGGAATCTAAAACCAGTGAGGTCTCACTGTAAGACTGAGTCATCAATATAGTTGTCTATGCTTCAGTCTCAGTGAAATCTATTAAGTGCCATTCTTTTATAATGTGTATTTGGTGTATTTGCTTGTGTGTCCCATAAAAAGATGTTTTACCTCATTTAGGCAAACAGTTAGAGAGAAGGTTCTGTTAAACACCTGACTTAATGAGACTTCTTGCTGCAGACTAAAGTCTGTTCTTGTTGGAGGGGAAAGATACCTCAAATTTAGAAATGTGAGCTTATCAAACACACTAATTCACAGCATCTGAAGTATCTGAAATAAGGCCTTTATGATGCTAAACATGGTTTATAGTTGGTGCAATGCAGTTACCTGGTACAAAAGTACATCTTGTGAGAAATTTCAGTCTCTTGTATGTCACACCTTCTATGGAGTAGTGGCTAAATTCCTGGTCCTGCTGTGATTTTTTAGAATTCAATTAGGGCTAGGATTCAACCTCTGCTTCTTTAGGTGAGGTAGTACAGCCTTGACTTGAGGGCTTTGTTATTTGCATATCGATGGTAAGAGTGACAGACAGTGAAGATCTCTTCTGTTATTTTATACAAATTAGATTCACTTTGGGGACCTCTCTCTTCCCTGAACAGCAGATATAACATGCTAAGTCCATGCTCCTGTAACACTGATCTCCTTGGAGAGTGCTGCACTTGACCCACTTGTGCTAGGGTCCAAATGGGGAAAAAAAATGAAAATACAAACTAGCAAAGCCCAATGTCCAGCTGTTCCAATAGATAAATCCTAAGAGCTTTAGAGGGGAATACAGACTTGTAGTAGAACACAGACCTTTAAAACATTATACATAATTCATAAGGGAGACATAATTTTCCTGAAAATCTTGATCATCTGGGTAGAGGACATCACACAGTGAATGAAAATGAAAATATTACTAAAGAAATTGTAGATCTTCTCAGTCCTTTACGATTATATAACTGGATCCGAGCATCAAAGATCTACACTGACATGAGGAGAAGGAAAGACCATATAACATTTTTATAGTGTTTGTCTGCTTGATAGCTTTGCTCAGGAAAATATTAACTTACTTTAGCCTTTCATATTTGAAGTATAGTTCAGATTATGAAATGAATAACATTTCATTTGCTCTGACTGGAGAAATCTGGAGTGTAGGGACCACTATTTGTTTTATAAATCCTTTTTATATTACATATCTAAATATTCCACAGATAAAGAAGAGATGAGAGATCACTCACATATACTATTTAAAAAGAAAAGACAGTGTGGGATGTTATTTCCTGGGCAGTTTTACAGGAGAGAGACATAAAGCAAGTAGGTCTTTTATGCACACATTTCCCACACAACATTTTTACTTCCCATTAACTTTTTATTAATAATGTAAAGTCCCTAAAAAACCCAGAGAGCTTAGGCTGTGTTACAAGACCTTTACAGAACCACTGATGTGTCTTAGCTTCTTCAGGCTTTCATACAACCCTTGGGTGGGCATTCAGTGACACCAAAATACACCTATAGGGGGCTTGTGGATTAAGTAATAAGTGGCCAGTCTCCTGTTGGGACGTTGCTCTTATCATTATCATCTTGATCCTCAAAAATATTCAAGCTGGTAATGATTTTATGCTACCTACTGTGTAAGATTTCAGCTTCAGTGTAACATTTAATAAAGCATTATCTGTGAGGTTCAGTGGGGCTGTATTGATAAGAGTTGCCTTTAGAAGACTTTGTGAGGCTGAGCAGTGGTGGCTGCGTAACACAAACACAGAAAATAATGAAATAAAAACAAACTACATGATATGCAGAGATAAATGTTCACTCTAACTAATGAAGAAAAATAACAGCAAAAGGAAAAATATTGCAGAAACAGAATGCAAACAAATAAAGCAATAGCAAAGAAGAAAGACAAATAACAAGAGCAAACTAAGAAATGAATAACAAATAATAAAACAATAACAAATAACGAAAAATAACAAACTAGACTCCAGAAGTAATCAAAGTGAGAAGGAAAGGAAAAGAGTGTATTATACAAAAAGCAGATTAGTGCTACATGCTCTTGGGATCAACAACTCAAATTCCTTGCATAGGCAAAAATGGGTTAGGGAATAGTTTTGTCAGAGCTTTGCACATCACAATGCACTAATTGTTCATCAAGACAGACCTCAGAATGGCTAACATGTGGATTAGCATGCAGATTCATGGAAGGAGTGTGATATGGGAACGCACATAAGCTGCTTGTGCTTGCCTCAACATTTACTCAAAAATGTATGGAAATAGTTCAAGAAATCCAATAGCCTTTAGATCAGGAATAGATGAAACGTACACATGAATGAACAAATGGAAACAATGTATTCATTTAGGGTGTTTTGTTGGTTTCTTTACCTTTTGCTGTGAAAGTGATGTCTGTTTAGCAGTGGTCAGGAAAAAAGATGAAGGAAATTTCCACTTGTAAATACCATTTCACTGAAATGGAAATAGTTTTTAGGGGTATTCACATCCAATTGATATTTTGTTCTGGCAAAAGACAAAGCCTGCTTTTTGACATTCTTAGAACAAGATGGCTTAATTTCTCCTTTGAAATGACTAATACTCTATTTGATTATTACATGTATCCACTGTATTTTGAGATAATTCAAAATCATATTACAAGAATAATTTAATGAAAATTAAATGTTTTGATTGATCCAAACCAATTTCCAGTTATTCACTTCACTATTTTCTTTCTCAAAGCAATATCTCTGTCCCAACTTGAAATTAAGAAAAATTTGAAAACTCAATATGCTGCATTAAATACTCATCATCTACATGTAACTCCTATTATTGTGCAGCCTTTAACAATGGCATCTGTAGAGAATAAGCTGTTTAGGAAAAACACCTGGAAAAACATTATGTTTCTTCCACACTTTTTGACCTTGAGGATATGACAAGAGCACACAGAGAAAGGGCAATCTCAGAGGGAGGCAGGCAGGGGAGAAAGCAGCTCATGAGCAAGACAATGTAGCTTTCCAACTGCAAAGAAGCTGTGCACTCTGCTACTGAAGAAGTACAGGAGAGGGAGAAATATCAGCATTAGACCCATCTCCCACTAACCCAGTGGCCAGGGCACTCTTGACAGCTGTCTCAGTTCTCATGCCATCCAGAGAGCCAAAACCAGGTCTCATCTGCAAGGGGAGGCATCATGTGCATGCCACTGGAATGGGCACTGCACGTGTGCCAGAGCTGGTGGTCTCAAAGGGGGACTCATGATCCCCTTTGTGCTCCATCAGTTTAAACAAACCTTCTCCTTCACTAGCCACACTGAAATATTCCTTACCTTCTCCCCCAGCTTCCACACCTGGAGGTCCAAGCTATCTGGCACATGATAGCAATGTGCCCACTTCATGCCACAAATTCCTGTCCTTCAGTTATTGCTGTGACGGAAAGGTTATCTCAGAGAGAAAATACTCCAGCTGAAATTTTATTACACTGTTTTGTTTTCTGTGTTTGAAATGGTGTCTTGTCTTCACAAAACTTACTCTTTTAAGTCATTGGATTTTAATGACATGAAAAAGCACTGAGCCAGCTGTCACCATATTACAAATGTGACTTTGAGAGCAAAACCAATGAGAGTTTGAATCCACCAGGACTAGAGTTATTGCAGAAAAGGTCTAAGGTCTTCTTTCTACACCGCTGACTGTGGAGGCTTTATCAGGTTGTAGACAAATATTTTTAAAGCAGTGAGGAAGGCTATAATATTGAAATTATCAAGTAAATTCTGTTTAGATGACCCTAACCAGCCCCAAAGAGAAACCTCTTCCTCCTTACTCTCCACCCTCACAGACACTGGCAGCTTTCTTTTCTGCCTTAAAATGTGGCAAGCTGTTTATAGCCCTGAATAAAGCAAACCAGCCAGGTAGCTAAGGGCATACTGACAGCGAAGCACTCTATTCACCTGGATTGACTGCAAATAAAGAGCACCCCAAAAATGGCTCACTTGGTTTCTGCCTGACCTGAATAACACCAGATTCTGGGGAGTAACCTGACGCTCACCAGCATTATGCCAGTATTGCTGCCTGAGGTCAAAACTCCATTTTGTCAAGGTCTGCACTGTTCTAGAGGGATTTGTCAATGAGAGTATTACTGTCTCAGGTGTCTTTGATCTGTGCTCAAAAGCTCAAATGGCCAGGATTTCAAAGGACAAAGATTCTTGTCTGTGTTTTTAGCAGAACCTATAACTTCTCATTTAGAAAAACACAATAATATTTAAGTATCTTTACTGAACTCTCTTACACTTTCTTTTGTTTTACAGAATTGGATGACAATGTATTGAGGTCAAACGCTGTTATGTTAACATATTTTGTGCTGAACCAGGATACTAAAAATCCAGGACACGCATAGGTCTAACTCTTTCAATTTCATCACCTTAATTCAAAGCTGAATTCAGCAGGGAACTCATTTTATGATAACTAGTATCATTATAACATAAACTGAAGTTGAAATAAATGTTGGTATGCAGTATAAAAAAGTAAGAGTTCATGCTGGCTTGGGGTTTAGGAGTTCAACGTGGGAACAGACATATTTTATGAATGATTAAAACATCATAATCTTTTATCTTTCTTCACTATTGGGATTTATAATCTGTTTTACTGTAGTTTAGACTTTACACTGATACAACAGTGATGATCACAGATACTATGAATTTTTCTAAATTACTTCTCTGTATATCGTATTTCTGTATAATCTGATCTATAACTGTTAAATCAGCCCTAGAGAAGCCTATGTTGTTGGCAGGGGTATCATATAATCATCCTGAAACCAAGGAGGAAAAGATTATTGGAATATGTGTAACAGCTGGATCAGTAAATCAGGTCCAGTCTGGTATATACCATGTTCAAAGTAACCAGTGAATGCTATAAGTAGTGTGTATTTCAGAGCAGCTCTAGTGGAGAGAAGATGCTGACCTTAAACCAGGATATAAGTCTCAGGCAACTACACTGAGTTTAGTGGACTTGGATTCACAGATACAGGTCTGAGACAATTTGATTCGCATGGTATTTCTAACTTCAGGAACAGGGCACAGAACATTAAAACAGCCTCTGTCTCTTTTATCTTTAGGGGAAATTTGTGCAATGCTGGGTAGGACTGACAGCGTGCACTCCAATTTACCCTCTCCGTAGGGTCTGGAGGGTTACCCTTAAGCCACTTGCATGGCCACTCTTTGGTGGGTGAACCTTCATGCTCTGTTTAAAGTTTGTTTTGGATTTGAGTCAATAGGAAAGGAATGTAAGTTCACTTTGGGTCTGAGTCAATAGGAGAAGAATCTATCAGAGTGCTGGAAGGAGAAAATGTGTTCAATGATAGTTAAATTCATATGGAATTTAGGGGTAGTTTTGGACTTCAAATTCTGCCCAAACCTCAGCTTGTATTAAACATATTTAAATTGTTTTGATTGTCATCTGCTTGATATTTTGAAAATATTTAACCTTTGTTTTTTCCTAAATTGAATCAGAACCAAATTACATGGGGGATTTGAGAAACATTAAAACTGGGGGAAAGTCGAATCTGAAATTAATGTGCTGCTTTACATTATTTTCCTCTCTTTTTTCGTGGCTCTGCCTGCATTAGAACCAATTCTGTGCCTTATTCAATTAATGTCTTCATGACAGCACTCAGAAGTGAAAAGAGTTAAAAACTCACAGGGGAGCTCTAATGGTAATGTGTCCTGAGAGATATTCATTTGGCCCCAGCTGTCCATTTTATTCTAAGTGCTAAATGCTTTAATATACATAGACTATCATTTACATAGCAAGTAGCTATGCGAGATGAATTATTTATTTTGTGACAAATACCTAATACCCAATGTACTGTCAAATACAAAGAACTTCCTTATTTGACCCCTGTGTGTAAATTTGCATTATAGAATTCATTATCTTAGTACATAAGTCACATTGAAGTTATGTGCAGATATCTGTCAGTGGAGCTGCAGATTACGGCAGCTTTGATTTAATGGCACTGTTTGCTGTTATGTCGTACTTGTACAGCAAGAAACCTGATTTTTCAGCTTTGTGCCACAGAAGCTGCTCATATATGTAACAGCTGCACTTCTAATGTAAAAAAAAAAAAAAGGTAGATGCAGTAGAAAACCAACTCAAATTATGATGAAAATATGAAAATCAGTAGTTTGTATGTGAGAGAAATTGCCCCAGGATTTCTTATGCCTGAATGAAGACAAATCAGGACTTAAATCTTCTAAAATCAAGAAAATAATATTTGCTCTGTTCTTCCCAGGCAATAGGTGACCTGATCTTATGCAGCCAGCTTCATGTTTACATTCCAAAAATGTTATAGAAGTCAGCTTGAATAAGAAATTGTATCATATCTGATTTGTTGCTCTTATACTGCATACCACTCTGTTAATTCTCACATTAATCTTTGATTCTCTATCATTGGAATCCAAATCCTTACTCACTATTTATTCTAACCATTTAGATAGCCATATTGCACTAATGATCATAGAATGTCACAGAGTAGTTAGACCTATCTCAGGGTAAATATTGTACTGCTCACCTTAGTAACTCTGCCAAATTTGATGTTTGTTATCATGTCCTTATGACAGTTATCAGGGTAGTCCTCAGTGTTTGTTGTAGTTGAGATAAAAGAAAGTATGAGTTCAGAAACGTATATACTCTGAAATTGCATGGGTATACTTCAAAAGATTCTGAGGTATGACTTAATCTGTGTGCAGATCACAGAAAATTGAGATGTTTATTTACATAATTTGTAACCATAAATCAAGGTTAAAGGTTTCACAGAAACAGTCCATCTTACACTCTTTTGTATGCTTAGCCTTTTTTTTTTTTGACATTTGACATAACTTGTGGAAAGAAAGAGTAAATAAAATATTTCTAAAACTTGAAAGAGATTTTGCCTGAGATGAAGTCAGAACAGGAAGGTCAGGTCAATTTTTATTGAATCAGTCCAGTTTCCCATCTTCTACTGAGATGCAATTTCTGAAGCTGGTGCCTTCAAGGCTGACTCATTTTAGCAGTTCTGCGGAGAGGGAGTTTAGAGTACCCGAGAATTTTCATTCTGTAGGTTAGAAAGTTGGTACAGTCACAGACTGAACTCAGCCAGAAGGAGTTTATGCCTGCTAAGTGAACTGAAAATTAGTGTTGACCCTGAAAAAGCTCTTCTATAGCTAAAGAATTTGTTTATCTGCACTTTGGCACTTCTTGGATCATGAAAACCTTTGAAACACAATAGGCCAATTAAAGACCTGGTGTGAATGGGCTCAATGCCACTGAAACCAGCAGACTTGCGCCCACTCACACCAGGTTTGAATCTGGCACATTGCCTTTGTCAATGGCAAAACAATGTTTTCAAGAAATTTCCTGGCAGAAGCTATGCTGCATGGAAAATGCATTCATTTAATATGTTTATTTGCATAACAGATCTGAGCTTCGGCAGAGTTTATTATTCATTATGAAATGTCATTCCCCTCCCAGCCAGCAATGAGTTGTACATCAGAAAGGGTAGCCAGAGACATTCAGGAATCAAGAAACATTCTTCTGGTGTTTTTTTTTTTTTTTTTTTTTTTTTTTTAATTATAGTATTCCCCCTGCTTCTTTCCCCATGATGAAATAACTGGAATGCTGGGCTAAAACCTTCAAAAATAAAAGTTCAGGAACAGATAAATATGAAATCCTATTCAGACACCTACCTGGTTTTAAGTAGTGTTATCTGGTCTCTGGCTCTCCAGGTGATGCTATGTTTGATTCTGAAACACTCTGAAAGAAATTAATGGGACCTCATCTTTTAATAAGGTAGAGATCTAAATATGGATTTATGTGGTTAACTTCAGGCTTTTCTTTTCAAAACTCTTGCTGTAGATTATCAGAAAGACTCATCATTCAACTGAAATATTCCAGAAGAAAGCTTCCATCTGCTGTAGGAGATGGAAGATAGTGTATTTCTGTTGCGAGGAAGTTTAATATCCTTTACTACCCTATATAAAATTCTGGGTATTTGGTACCATGGTGTTAAATGGTGAAGCTCGAGCTGTCAGATAATATATATGGACAGATTTCTGAAAGCCCTTAAGGTTAGTGCTATAGCCTTTGCTTCAGGTATGATACAGGGAAATTGAATGACTCAAATGTGTAAAGAAAGAGTTCCGTAGTGTTATGTATCCATTTTATCTTGTATTTACATGAATAATTAAAGTTACAATGCAATAAAATTTTTAGTTTTTATTTTGACCACTCTTGGATGGTCCCTTAATTTAAGGGATATAAAAGAAAAGAAGGTATTTTTGAGAGCTAGAGGCTGACTGCTTAAAGGAGACAATATATCTCCCTGGTGTCTTGCCCTTAGGGGGCAGAAAGTCCCTAGAAAGGTCCATGACTAGTGTGTCCCTTTCCTACTCCAACTAAGTTTTTTGGAACTGCTTATATGAAGGTTTTGTAAAAGTAGCATGTGAGCAGGGTGGTACAAATAGGACTTTTCAGGGAGAAGTTTGAGAAGTGTAGGTTAACTGGAGTTAACATGCAGGTGAGTATGACAGTACATGAATTATAAACAGAAAGCCAGACTCCTAATCTTTTACCTGCAGTTGCAAGGGCCATCTGAGAATGCCTCAAAACATGCCTTTCATTGAGAAGCTGTGTGAACTCTGGTGTTAAGAGTCAAAGGGACATTGCTGTAGGTGTATTGAAAGTTTTCGTCTTAGGAATTGTCTAAGATTTGTGCAGGAGAATGTAGTTAAGCTAGGAAACATCCATAACTTCAAAGATACAGGGGGCATTATGTTTGCAGAGTTCTTCAATGATACAGAAACTCATTTGGTTAACAGAAAGTATGTTTGCCAATCCTAAGGAAAGAAAATGGCGTTTGCTGAAAGGGATTTCAGTGAGTTTCAGCTCTGAACAGCACCTGCTGAGATCAAGAACAAAATCACTCTTCCAGGAATGACTGAGGATCTAAATTCAAATGGCCTGATCTGCCTCCCTTGTTTTCTGTTGCAGAAGAAGGTCTGTAAGTGGGAAATATATACATACATTCACATACACAATATGTGCTCACGTGCTGACCTTATACACTCTGGTCTATCCAGCAGCTGGCCTTGTATCCCTGCTCCCTCATCCAAGATGCTGGCATGTAGATACAGTTCAGCTGTTGTTACGCAGGCTTACACACATATTCACAGCGACAAGCACTGTGGATCCTCCCAGCAGCTGGCCTTATGCTCCAAATTTAACCAGTAATTGTAAACTGGATCCCTTGGTATCCCGGCTGTTTCATGTACAGGCTCACACACACTAAAGGGCTTTCTGGGTGGTCCTGACCTATGACCTTACCAGTAGTCAACTGCCAGACCTTACACCCTCCACAGGTGCTGACTTAGACCTCCTGGTCTCTTCAGTAGCAAGTGCTCAGACTCTTTAGTCTGTCCAGTATCTCACCCAGACTTACAGCTGCTCTAATATCTGGCTGCGAAGCTTCTACCCTACTCACCAGCTAGTTCAGCTTTACCCCTTCTCGTGATGACACATCTACATATGATTTAGTCAAGGTGTGGTCTCTCCAGCTTCTGACATTGTAAGCACATGACCTGGTCACTGACTCCTGGCTCTTAGACATCCACACACACACACATGGTCACAGAATAAAGAGTACCCTCATTCAGGAAAATATTTAGAAATGCAGTTTCCTGAGAAGACGGGGCAGACTGCAGATCAGATGCGCCGCGTGGCTAGACCTGAGTACTAGCAGCAGTCTGTTTACGTGCTTGTTTCTCTGGTTTATCACCTCATTCCTCTATCTATCATCTATTCCACCTATCAACACTTACATATAAACAAATTTAAGTAGGTGTTGTCTGTAGTTAAATAGACAGTTTTCTTGTAAGATATTTTTTGTTGGAAGGTCCTGATTGTCTTGTGGTAGTTCATGGGGTAGGCAAATAGCTGTAAGCGACTGTTTTGACTGACTGCCATGAAAGCCAGGGTATATCAAAGGGGTGCAAGGAGAATGTGGCTCTCTTTTCGATCCAGACAGCATTCTTCTACTGTTTTGCAAGAACAGCAGAAGTCAGAGAATAGCACAGTCATGAAAGAAAGCAGAGGGGAAGGCTGTGGAGAGAAATTGAATCCGATTTTATATCTAGTAGTTAGAAAAAGCAGCAAAGAACTGACCATTTTCCAGCAGCTTGGGAACAGAGCACCAGCCAGCATCACCTGCTTGTTTGCTTGTGCTTCTTTTAACATACACTGCAGTTAGAAAAATGTGGCATGATATATTACAGAGCAAGGATCAAAGACCAAGTGGAGTGGAGAGGATGGATGAGACAGAAGAGTTACAAAGGAAGACGATAAGATGGCAAGTCTGTCTCTGAGGTCAGGATATCTGAAGGTGATCTTCATTTAACATCCCTTTCCATCAAAGACCTGTAGTAGAACCATTTGCTACGATAGTGACTGTGCAGTGTGGAATGAGCTTCATGTCCTCTAAAATATATGTTAACACTTAAAATTTCATCAAAAATACACATTGTTTATAGTTCTATGTGGATAAATGCAGGAAAAAAACCATTCCTTTTTATGGTTTTAGAAGATGGCTTGTTTTGAAGCAAAAAATATTTTTCTAAGCCCTGTCTCAGGGGAGTTATTGAGACCATGAATTTTATTTCCCAAAGCTGCATATGTAGATTGTTAAACTTATGTTCTTTCATACCCATTGTATTCAGCAAAGACCCAGGACTGCAAATGTAAGCTTCAAATAATACTTTACCTAATTTTACAGGTGACCACTTTGGCACACATTGACAAATAACTGTCATCATGGAACTTAGGGGTAAAAGATAAAAATCTTTGTGTGCAATCAAATTGTATGAATAAATGAAATCCGTTCCTAAATGAAAACCTTATTTCTAGACCTAAAGATTAGGAATGGGTTTTCATTTGTCTTGGAGGCCTTTTGGTGTTGGGCTTGGAATAGTCTATCTTGCTTAACGTATAGTTGATGGGACTTTTTTTCCAAGGTATAAACAAGAGAAGGATAATTTCTGAAAACTAAGTAACACTAATCAAAGTTGGTGTGAGTTGTTACATGTGGACTCAATTCAATCAAGAATGAAAAAAATTCCTTCTCTGGTAAGTATGGGACAATTAAAATAACAAGCTACTTGTTAGGCAATATATTTCATCAATGAATTTACCATTTAATCAAATATTTTCTTTTGTCTTTCTTTAGTGTATCATTGCAGATTTTTCCTATATTTCCCAAGTTATAATCTTAATGGATCTACTAAGATATGATAGAGTAGATAATAAATTGAATATGCAATCATTTCATCCCAGTTGTTCTAAGTCTAGAACAGTAACTCAAAGGTAGGGTCTCTAATGTGGTAAGATGTTGAGAATAGGCAGCTGTAGGTTACCGGGTTCAGTCTGGACCGGGCGTAGACGGGACGGTGACGAGAGATCTCTATAGGCAGGTCTTGGGACACAGTTGGTTTATTGCAAAGGGCGAGGGTACAGGGGCACTGCTCAGAGCTGCCAGACTCAGCTCTGAGCAGGCCCAAGAGAGCAAGAGACTAAGTGGGTGAGAGAGAGAGAGAGAGAGAGAGTGTAAGAGCAAGAGTGGAGTGGAATGGAAGTAAGGAAAGGAATGTCTGAAGTCCTGGTTACAATACAATAAATCATCTTCTGTACTGAATATTCTAATTGTCACTAACCAATCTAATACAAGATACAAATCCTATAGCATTTACATACAGCCTATAAGAGTTCTTATATTACCATAGAGTGTTACATCTTAACTTCTAAAAACTACTCTTTGGACCCCTTCTGCTGAGCTAGTAGGGTCTGCTCTGACCCTTGGACCTGCTTGCAAGCAGAGGGTATTGTTCCATCAAGAGGGGATTACCTTCAGTCGGCCATACCATTGTTTTCCAGTTGTTCAGTAACTAAGACTTGGTATTTCAAAAGTGGCTTTCATTTCGATGTTGCCTGTAGTTTTCATATGCCCAAAATCTTTTGTCAGGCAATCATATTTATAAGGCTTTCCTGTTTCATCTTCCCCAACAGGCAGCAGTGACAGATACGGACTTGGAATTTCTCTGGTATTGTGGTGTCATCCTTCCTAATACAATTCCTGTGTCACTGGACTTCATTCATTCACGACTTCATGTCAAGTTCAGTTTTACTGTGATTTCCTGCTAGATTATCACATTACTGCCCATAACTTGTCTGAAATGAGGATCCACACTGAATGTGCACTATCCATTTCTATTTTACTAGAGTAATCTCTCAGGTTTTACCATGAATTTATGTTCCATTGGGCCACTTCCTTGCAAATACCAACATTCTTCTCAGTCTATATTCTTCATTATTGAGTCTTATATATCAGCAATAGATATGTTAGCAGCATATTTTCTTTTCCTGATGTCAAATTATTAAATGACTGCTCTAGTATCAAACTTTCTGCTCAGGTCTTTGAGAAAAGTAGTTTCATGGGCTAATGATTTATTGAACATCACATGATCTTTCTCTGCTACGTTAGCAGTCTTTGTTGCAGCAGGGTCATGATGCTCAGCCCAGGGTGGGGGTGGAAACGTGATGCTTACATGCATTTTTTACTGACTTCGAAAAAGGATCAATTTAAAGCTCCTTTCATGAGAAAACATTCCTTCCCTCCTCTGGTCTCCAGTCATTCACCATGGAACTTACTGCAAAACTTGTCTTTTGGAAGCTGGAATGTTATTTAGAAGAAAACACAGTGTTGAGTAGGATTATTATCCATGTTGAGTCTGCCAGGTCCTGATTTGCTTGAGATGTGATCACAGTTGTAGAAAGGGTGCTGCTGCTATTTGAATTGATTAGATAGTCTTGGTTTGTTGTGCTTTAAAGCTTATGTCAATGCTATACAAATATGTAGACAGATACTCTTTTAGGTGGTGTTTAAATCAAAAGGGAAAATGAAGAAATAATTAATCTGCAATTTTTTCTGGGTAATTTTTTGAAGTTCTAATCATGAACTGAAAATTAAGATGTCTCTGCCTTTCTGTAAAGAGTAATGTCAATATGCTCCAAAAATATTTTATGATAAAGAGAAAAAATATTTTAATAAAGGAAACATTTTTTTATTTCTTTACTAATTTTCATATTTCAAGATTCCTATACCTATCAGAGTGAACAAAAAAACAGAGAATAGATTTTTAGAAGCATGCGAGGTAGTATTCATAAATTCATGTTCTTTTCATGTCAAGTACACAAATTAAAAAATCGGAAATATATCAAATTGAAAATGGGTCTTGTAAAACCACTTAGACATGAGTATAATGATATTCACACTGAGAGTTGCACCAATGAAGTTATCACACCTGTAATCCAATATAATGAAATTGGCATTAAAACTCTGAGGAAATAAATGTAGTGTGATGCAGGAAGAGAAAGAGCTGGAGAGAGATGGAAAGAAAGAAGGAGTTCTGGACATTAGAACTTATAACAAACATGAGTTTTGTAGTTTATAATGTGATTGAAATCCTTTTCTTTCCCTCTTCTTTGAAATGTGATTTGCTAAATGTCTGTTGCCAGCTTGTAGTAGTTCCTACAATGTATTGTATCACAGTTCTTTTGGGAGGAATGCTGGATGCTGCAAAATAGTATTCATTTGGCTGCTTAGTTTTCAATTAAATGGTGCAATATGAACTGTAGTAACACAGGCAGGCGGATGGTCTAGATGAACCAATGCTGTTTCAAACAAAAACGTTTGCCATTCTGAACACAGCATATAAGCCAGATGCTGTGAATAAACGTTCTCTTTTTATAGCCAGTTAAATCAGCACTTGTACTTCTGTAAAAAATTACTGTAAAGGAAATTGTATATATGGGACACTTACTCTAAACAATATTTCAGGAAAATGTAACACAGATACATAAATGCATGCTTAGTTTAACTTCTTTACAAAGACGAAAACAAGATAATGTATTTTATAAACAACTGAGTAGGAAGAGTACAAGGAATTTTTTAAAAAATGCTTGGGAAACAAAGAATTATCCACTGTAATCAATCCATCAGGCTTCAATTATGACTCTCAAAGGACTTATTAGTCAGAGCAAGACCTCCTTAACAGCCTCAAATAAATGCGTCAGTCATAAATTTCCAGAAACCTTGACCGTTCACTCTAAATGTTCCCCTTGTGTGAAATGATTCCTTTTCTTCTTCTAGATAATTCAGTGAGCATAATGCTCTGGGTAAATATGTCTATCTATAATTCTGGGGAAAAAAAAAAATCAAACACATAAGTGATTATAATGGTGCGAAAACTTAGCATGTTTGCAAAGTTTCCTCTTACTTGTCCTTAAAATCCACCAGAGTGCAATGATGGATTACAATGGAATAAACTTGAAAAAATTCACAATGCAATCCAGTTTTGAGTGTAGAGAGGCAGCCTGACTATACTGTATACCCCAAATTTTAATTTTAGAGGTTGTGTTCTCTGTAATGTGTCTACAACACATAAGCATTATGGAGCTAGACCAGAACATGACCGATCCCAGCAGCAAAGGTCTGTATTAGGCATGCGCCTAAGGGCTTTCTAAAAGCAGCCCTGATTTTTCTGTGCCCACCTCTCCCTGCCACACCTCACACATACATAGAATCATTCATGTTAGTTAAAAGGAAGAGATAACATCACTGGGAGTTTCTACATCTCATCTCAGCAGGTAGTCACCAGCAACTTGAAGGGAAAGAAGCTTTCATGTGGTCTGGCAAGAGATGTCCGCTATCTACACCATTCATATGTAGGGCCATGTTAACCCTTTCTATTCAAGTAAGTTTGCTGAAAGACTCTCTGGACCAAAATTAGTTATCTCTGCACAGTTCTGTATTCCTCTGTGCTAATTCACCATTAGATTCCCTGTGTTTAGCTTTATGCAGTGGAGACTGAAGATCACTTGGTGTAGAGCATGGAAAAGGTTTACATAACCTGGAAAGTTGTTTGACTTCATCTTGGGTACCAAAGCCTAACAATGTTGTCTATACCACTGAGAGCCGTGAGGTCTATGAGCACATGCTGGCCTTGGCTACTCAGTTGGGATCTGGATAAGCACCTCTGTCATTTACCTCAGCTCTCTAAACGGTCCCAAAACAGACCTCAATTCAGAGTAAAGCAAATACGTAGGGTAAAATTGAACTGTTCAGATTATAATTCCTAAAAACAAAAAGTTATGTCAGTATTCTGCTAGACACTCCTTTCTGCCTTTATAATGACATAAAAACCCCTTAGAGTAATACACTGATGTAATTTTTGATATGTAATGGTTGTGCTGGATCAGATTGAACTACATCAGTAAAATTATCCTCCCAAAGCACTTTTTAAATTATTGTGAAGCCTTGACACAGTGCAACTTAATCTCTCAAATGAAGACCTCCCTTCCCACACCGTCTGTTAAATAGTAAAAAGAAAGAAACAAGAACTGCCTGATAACATTTGGAGTGAAATTTTGACAAGAAAATCTTTCCAGTACATGTGAAATACAGATGCAGCTAACCTCTCCAAATCACAGCTCTCCCATAAGTTTGGGGGAAGCAGAATTTACTGTTTGTTCATCACCCTGTGACAAAGATCACAACAGAGGAATTTGCTTCCCAGTTGCTGTCAGAATAGTTCTGTCTCCATAGACTTAGCAGTGAAGATAGGATTTTTCTTTGCAGCTTCTTTCTGTGAATGAAGAAGGAAAAATACTAAAATTTACTTTCAGATATCACAGCAAAAGAAGTAAAGAAGTAGGGGTAAGAGAAATAGCTCTTTCTCCCTTTTGCTCTTATGTCAGGGAAATAAATTTTAATCTTTATTGTTTTCCTGTGCTTTATTACATCCAATCTGATTTCTTATATCATAGGAAAAAGGTTTTGTCATTTTCCTGTTGTTGAGATATGATTCCTTTAATTATCTGAGACTGCAACTTGCCAGCTTGTAACTGATCTCTTCCCAGGGGTTTCCCATGATGTATGGTGAAGGCGCTTCCTTGACCCAGCAAGCCCTGGGAGTTTTCATCTCCTCTGCTGCAAATGAAATGTTCCTCCTGCTGCAGTGAAGCCCATACTTGGACAATTATTGAGTTAGCAGTGCTCATCTCCAGGATTTCACCCAGGACCTAGTCATATTTATTATACAGGCTTAGATCTTGGCTCTTCTATGCTTTGTGGTTGTCTACATGGATGCTCCTTCTGCTTTCCTGGTGCATTAGTTTTTGAAAGACATTTTAGCCACCCACAGATTAATATAGAAACTCATATATTAGTTTGCTACCTCATGTTGTAAAGATGTCATCAGCTCACAAAGGGCTCCCAAACAAGCTTTACTGGCTTACTGAGCTAATAAAGAAACTATGATGAGCATAAAATACTATCGGATTCTTTATCTCCCAGACAAAATTATGTTTTGGTCACTGTGACTGTTTATTTCCTGTGTACCACACTTCTGGCCAAGAAATCTATAGCTGAATTCTGGGCAGTTCCGACCTTGTGCATAGTGGAGTCAGAACTTCATAAACCTCAGAAAAAACTTTCTAATTTCTCTCTTGCTGTAAATAGGATGGTGCAGATGCCTAAGAAGGTGAACATTTTTTCCTTTCTTGACTTTGATGTTACCTATGAAGGATGTGAAACTTTATTTTCTGATCTAATAAATGCCTTATTCTGAGCTGGAAAGCACATCCCTGACTTGGTTGGCACTTAATTATTTAAATTGGCTAGATTTAGGTTTCTTTCCATATCAGAAAGTTGTTGTTTAGGTCTATATTATTTTACACCATTCAATTAACCAGTGGCATTTAACATTCTGGGACATTACAAACTTACTGTCTATAATTTAAATGACCGTTTAACTATTAAAAAAGCCCTATAATTTATGGGACACACTGATACCAGAATTATAATTTTGTGCCCTTTCCTAGGTTGTTCAGCTAATCTTGAAATTTTAATACAAAATAGAACCAAAATTTTGAAGACTAATAAGAAAATATTATTTCAGATGACTGATCCTTATATCTTTGCATTCTGTTGCTTTAGGAAAAGTTAGATCCCAGCAATAACAGTATAACCTTTCTAAAGATCTTCTTTTTATTAAAAAAATACATATTTAAGTGCTTTTCCCATAATCTGTGATTTTTGGCAGTTGGAAGAGCTTCTTTCATAGGTCAAGATTGTCTCACTCATTTTGGGTAGTTTGTACTGGGTCTGGCTGGTATGGCGTTAACCTTCTTCATAGGAACCTGTATGGGCCTGTGTCTAAAATTGTTCTGATAGCACATCAGTGTTTTGGCTACTGTTGAGCAGTAATTTTGCAGCATAGAGGCTTTCTCTATTTATCCCTTTGGCTGCCACTGAGTAGGCTGGGTTCCATAAGAAGTTAAGAGGGGACACAGCCAGGATGGCTGACCTAAATTCATCACAGTAATGTTGCGTGCCATATAACATTGTGCTCAACAGTGAAGTGGAGGGGATAGATTTTCCCAAAATTGTGCTTGTTTTGAGACTGGCTGGGAATGGTCTCCTGCTGGGAGTTGGTGAGTGACTGCCTTTATATCACATGCTTGTTTTTCACCTCTCCTTCCTTTAGTTATGAAACTGTTTGCATCTTGACCCTAGTGTTTACTCTTGCTTTTACCATTCTGGTGTGAGTGTGGCATAACTGATCATCTGTGTTGGTGCTTAGCTGCTGACTGGGGTCAACCCATATCCTTACATAGTCCTATTTTAGCTGACTGGTAGAGCCTATGAATGTCCTCATATTAAGGAAAAAAAACCAGTGATGAGCTGACTTCTGAAAATTGCAGAGGAACTGAATGTATTTCATCAGAGTGTAGATGAAGTGTTGAGGACATCACCGGCCTTGATTGTCTTAATTGTTAGTGTAGCACCCGGCCTTATTTTGAATCCAGACCAAATAGCAGCTGCAAACAATTTCAAGGCAGAGTTCAGGAACGGCATTAAAATATGTGTTACTCCTGCAGCTAGCTTTCAGACTCTATGTTAGGCTGAATATGAAGCTTGAGTAGTAGGGAGGTGGGACATTCTTTGCTGGTGAATCTCAGTGTCGAAACCAGTCTGGGAATGCTTGATTTACTGATGTATGTATCCTCATTGAGTCGAATTTTCCTACAACATGAACTCAATAACTGAAATATTTGCAGGAACTGCAATTACTGGGGAAAATACCAGGTTACGATGCAAAGCTTATTTAAATAAGTTAAAGATTCTCATTCAGACTAGGACTTAAATGTAGAATCCCCATATTTGAGGCATGATGTGATTACTGAATTATTTCAAAGTGCTTCTTCCCCCAACTCAATTTTTGATTGAAAAAAAAAATCATATTGAAGTCAAATGTAAATACATGTATTTAATTCGTTTGTCCATAAACAGAACTTATTTTCTAAGGAACACATAACTATAACGTCTACTCTCTTGACTGGGAGAAAAAAGGATTATTTTTACTTAATATCAAAAGCTGATAGTGTAGATAGCTACACTTAAGCATTTTAGGCATGTACTGGCCATGATTCATCTTTCTTTGATGAAGCAAATCATCCTCCAGAAGGTACTATTTTTCCCTTCAGTTATAAAGGTTGTTTAGATGCCTAGTATATATAGAAATCTACATTGTAGATGTCTAAAAAGCTAAGATGAATCCCTCAGTACAGGTTAATTCATTTTTTACTATGCAATTTAAAAATAATCAGGCTGTGAAAACCTGACTGCGTAAAACCTGATTATTATACCCATGTAAACTGAGTCTGCTAGATATAGGCAATTTTGCAAAATGTTCTTGGGCTGTGAATTCATAATTTCAAAAATATGTTGTCTTGACAGCCAGAACTGGGCTTCTAATTCTCTTCGTAGAGCAAGCTTAGTGAAGATACTCCAAGAAGGATTTTTTTCTGGATCCATACATGTTACTTCTAGGGATGATAAAATGCTAATAATTTTTGTGATAAATGAGAATATCACATGGGGTGTAGAACATGACTGACTCATTTACCACAATAGCCACAAGGCCTGTAGAAGGTAACACCTTCAAATTTCTAACATCAGAGTTGCATTGGCAATGGCAATCTCCACTGGAAAGGCCTTATATATTGTCATTGATCCCAACAGTCCACAAAGTAATTTGAAGGTATGATATTCAGTTCAATAGGATTGGTGCAGTTCTCCCAGATAGAATGCAGCCAGTAAGGAGGTGTCAGGGGATCGGGTATAGGAAAAGATGTTTTAATAAGTAGCCCAGTACAGAAGGATTATTGCATTACTGGCTTACCATAGCCTGAATTTGAAGGTTATACTACAATGTCTCTACCAGCTTCATAAACTTAAAATTGAGGCAACTTCACCACAGATTACAGCCTAAAAGAAACCATTTTTTACATGCAGGTTGTGAGCATTGAAGGCTTTACAAATTGCAGTACGTTCAGCTCAAATTTTTCCAATCAATGGAGCATTTTTCTTGTGCATTGTCAAGCTTCTACTGTAATTACAGTCCACATTATATTTCTAGTGCTTTTTGCATGCCTATAAAGTCAGACCCTTCCAGTAGTATCTACTGATTTCATAAGCATCCATCATAGCTTTCTTTGTGGCTGGCTATACCCAAGGACTTCTAAGACTTGCGATGTTCAGTGCACCTGCCCAGCGGCACAGCTCAGTGGCACTGAAGTTTATTGACATTTCTTTTTGCTGTTATGCAGCCCTGCTCTGTAACATTTACTCTGTCAATTACATTCATTTTGGTATTCATAGTCAATTCTATCTCTGTGTGACTTTAATTGTATTTCACTAAATTAAAGAGGCATTATAAAGTTGTTACCCTTTGATTTTGTAGCTTTAATTTCATTTTTCTTTAATCTTTGGAGCGCACTAGATTATCAATTAGCATAATAAAACAGTCACTGTGGAATTTAATAACAATACTGGATATTCTGTGAAGTGAACCAGCCCATTTAATGTTCATAGCATGATGGCAGCATGTGCACCAAGTACAAAAGTAGCCAAAATTCTACTCCACACTTCTATTGTATCTCTATACATGAATGAGGGTTTTGAGGTTATTTTAAGGAGTTGTTTCCAATGATTGTGGACTTCTTTTGAATGTTTTGTATATTCTAAAGTTGTAAGAAATGTGCAAGATCTTAATTGTTCAAACCTTTTTTCATTATAGAAGATGCAGTCACTCTTATTGGTAGGCAGAATGAAGTCAATTGATATTTTAGCACTGTCTTAGAGGGCTCCTTTCAAAACAACCATCTCCACCCACATTTTGGGGCTTAGAGCTTCCTTCTTTCCAGTGGTTGAGACCTCCTAGCCTGTTTGCAATACTTGCCCTGGAGAGACCAAGGAACTTTATGTTTTTCCTGCAGGTGAGTTTGGCTTCTGTGTTACTTCCCCTAAATTTTCTGCTTTCTGTAGGGAAGCCAGTATTACTGGTGCATACTATGCATTCATGAGCATGTAGGGGAAAATCAGGTACAAAACTACCTCTTTCTTCTGTCTCGGTCTGCATAGGGAGGCCAGACATTTTAAGCGCCAGGATTCTAAGCATCTACATTTTAAATATCTTAGTGAAGGTTAGATGTTTGTAGTAGGTTTAGCCTCCGGAGTTACATGAAAGCCAAGAGGAAGGGAGAAGGTTCTAGAGTTACAGGTCCCTTTGTAGTACTCCAAATCTTTCTTGTATTCAGTGATTTTACTGAAAATTCAGAAACTCATCAAACCATATAAAATACACTCTTCAAAATATCTTTTAGGAGCATCAGACAACGTGAAGAGATGCCAATAACTACCCATGCATAACAAAAAATATCAGTGTGGCCACAGACATAATTATGAATGTCAAATTGTTGCAATTACCTAATGATTTCTGAAGAAGTTAAAGAAGAGGGAGGGAAGGATACAAAGCAAAGAAGGGTGGAAAAATATAAAGAAAAGGAGAAATGTAAAAGGAAGACCAACAAACGAACAATCAGTCTACATATTCACCAAACCAGTGGTAGTCCAGCTGCATTTCTGATAAAGAATAGAAGTTCATTGTTGCAACAGTACAGTATTTTCTGAGTCACTGTTAAATATTTCTCATGAACTTTAGCACAAAACTTTCTAAGAAGCTTTTGAACAAACACACACAAAAAAAATCAATCTCTTTTATTTGATTTTTTTCTATTTTTTTTTCTTTTTATTATTTATAATTTGGTTGAATTCAGGAATACTGGATTGCCTTAAATTTGCCTTTTCTTCTGCTTGTTGTCACATTCTATCTACAACAGAATTTTTTGGGAAGAGAAAAGCCTTGGTGATCTGAGATCCCCAGAAGTTACCTATACCACCAGTCCTGCTGGCCCATTTTCCTGATTCTGGGTGAGTCACTGACAAAAAGTGGTGACACTGGCCAGTGACACTGTGACACAGACTGCAGGGTCAGCAGAGCTGCACTTCCCTCCACCAGGTTTCACCCGCTATAAGAAGCACAGTGCTGCCAGACAGAATGGAGTCCATTTAACGTGTGAAGGTGGGGAGAGAGATGTGAATGAGAGATCCTCTTCTGCAATATTTCTGTTAAAACATGTCAGTTGTTTCCCCTCCTCTGTTAACACCAAAGCTGATCTTAAACATGCTGCATTCCAGACACCATGTGCTTTCTATTTGTATTCATTGCAGATGACACTAAAACTACTGCAAATAATTCAGGTAATTGACAAACCACAGGGGCACTTAGCCTGTTCATTGGCCTATTTTAGGCTGGCTCATCATCACCATTCTAATTGATGACAGGTCTCTAGTTTTTCACTTGCCAGCCTGTAAGACAAGGAATATTAATAAAGTATTCTGGCAGTGGGAATGTTGGAACTGTTTCCAGCATTTTGAAAGCAATGAGCTCCTCCGCCCCCAGCCCTGCTGCTAATGCACAAGTGATGTGGTAGGGAACTTTTTCAGTATAAGAACACTCTCTTTTCTCCATTGACTCAGCCCTTGCAATTACCCACATCCAATGGGACCATAGATTTTTAATGTAAAGCCGTACCCTGCAAGAGGTTGTTATTAAAAATTAATGCCATCAAAGTAGCTGACATCTATATGAAATAACAATATAATGTTAATAATATATATATAATGTAACATAATGTCTCACTTATAATAAAGAACATTTCAGAAACTGAGATTGGTTTTATTTACTGTTTACCACTGCCCTGTTCCCTAGATACTCAGCATTAGTATTTATTAGTAGGAGAACATACATCTGTGTTCTCCACTGTGCTTTTTTTCTGCACAGACTCCCCATAGAAGCCATTTTCTGGCCCAGATTATTTCACTATCTGACTGGAACACAGATAATAGAGAGCACTATACAGTATGCAGAGGCAGAGAAGTCACAGGGCTGCAGCAAACAGAGGAATCTTGGACCCATTAATCAATAGTTTGTTTAATCCACTTTCCTAGTCCATGGAGAAAAGTAACTCACTCCATCCTAAAAAACCTTTTAAATAGTGCAGCTGCAAATACCTCCCTATTTCTTCCTACTGACTATGGAGGGAATTATGACAGCAACCTCAGCACTGTCCATCTGACGTTCGGTGAGATGCAGCGCGCTTGCAGTGCTCTCGTTTCAAGTGCTTCCTTTTGACTTATCCAACTTGGCACAGGGACTGCAAAGTGACATGGTGTAGTAGGCTTCACTGCAGTGGCAAGCTGTGCTCTAGCTATCACTTTTTGTCCTGTTTTGTCATGCAAGGACTTTTCAGCGAAATTAATGAGGAAGAGAAAAAAGGCTCTATAAAAAGAGAAAAAAGGCTCTGTCTTTGGAAGAGTCTCTATACTTTTCCTTGGAAAGGAGGCTATTCCCTTGTCAGGAGACCTGAACTGGAAATCTCACAAACTTCTATTTCTTGTTGGATTCAATGTTGCTATGACATTTCAACCAGCTTGGGTGGTGGCAGGGGTAGAGTGATTCAGTTCTGATATTACTTTTGGCCCACCAGAGAAGTTCAGTAATCAGTATTAGTAAGTTAATAATAGTTAAGGCCATTCTACTTGCAGAGATAGGTGCCAGATTTTATAAAGCAAGAATTGAGTTTCTGAACAGAAACTTTCTTTTCAGTCTGATTTAGCAAAATGTAGAAAGTAACTTTGCCCTCCATCTACTTTTGCTTCTTTGACTTCTGTTATGCAGAGCTGAATTTATATTTCAGAACTGTAGCCTGAAGACCACCCATGTGGCAAAGAAGTCCTCTGTGCCATTTGGCTCTGTGTCTGTCAGGGATAATTGGTGATGGAAAAGGAAAAGAGTTAGTGTTGGTTTTACTTAACACTTTTCTAAATCAGGCCTGGAAGGGGAAAAGTACCAGTGAAGGAGGGGAGCACAGAAGGGAATGTTATTTTATTCATTAAAAATCAATGTCTGGAGTTTAAACATGTCGACAGGCTGAAGCTCTGTTCTGTGAGATGCTGAGTGCCCTTCAACCCCTTTGATGTTAGTGGTAACTCAGAGCTCCATGGGATTGAACCCTGCAGATTCTGTTGAAGAAAACTCACAAAGAAGAAGGATGCTCTTGGATTTTCAGCTGAACTCTATTTCTATCCCTCTCTTTCTGTCTCCTAGATCTAGATCTATCTAGATGTATGTGGTTAATTAATTTGAATTAAAGACATGTATACTAGAAGATTCAGTGTGCAGTTCAGCATGGTGTCTTTTCAGTTCAAATGCATGAAAGGAAATGGCTCATTTCTCAGAGACATGCTCTTGTTATTCCATTGGACAACAAGGGAGGCAATGCTTGTGTAATCCAAGCTGTTTGTTATGTACTCCTGTCTTGACACATTTTCCTGAATTTGGCAGACAACTCCTGTAAATAAAGGAACTTCTGGAAGTAAAAGGAAGGTGGAATTTGATCCCTGAGGGATTAATGACCTAGTTATTTTTGAAAATATGAGGCATCTGCAGAGAGAGTTCTCAAATTATTCCTTGCAGCAATTCTCACACACCATGGTAAGGAATTTCATAAATACTTTACTGATTGCCTCAGTTTTTTTATCATTATGCTATTTTTTGTGAATAAGTTGCAAAATATAGACTTCTCTGGTCCAGTGTTTGACCATGCTCGTTGTAAATCCTCCTTCCATGGCTTCTCATCTTTTCACTGGGAATTGCTGGAAAGGGCTTGGCTTTATATTCCCTACATCTACCCAATAGGTAATGGTAGAGTACAATGGCACAGAGAGTAACAAGATCAGGCTGTTTAACAGAAGCTGTGCAACTTCATTGGTGCACAGGTTTTGTTTTGGTTAAA
Source organism: Corvus brachyrhynchos (assembly GCF_000691975.1). Classification (NCBI taxonomy): domain Eukaryota; kingdom Metazoa; phylum Chordata; class Aves; order Passeriformes; family Corvidae; genus Corvus; species Corvus brachyrhynchos. Next base: position 6,157,367 of record NW_008239767.1, read on the forward strand.
CCCTGAAGTGCATCAGTATTTGGGGGGAAAACGAAAAATCCTTTGAGGAGAAGGATCATCTCCATATTTTCTGTCTGAAGGTGAGACTACACCTGCTCTGCCAAGCAGTGCAACCCAAGGGCCTAGTGTTTGTGGTGCTGTTGGGTTTGCAATAGATGTCACAACTGTGCTTGGTCCTTTCAGAGGACCAGGTGGTAAATCCCCAAGTGGAAAGGGCTGTGTACACTGCTGCTGCACAGACAATTACATATGAGCACGCTTGGGTAAACATGTACACACATGGTTTTACATTAGTATTTTACATGGTGCGGACAGTGATCAGATAATCTACTGTTGTTATGTTGTGTTCTCAGTGAATGTTGAATTTTTACTTTGTTTTTTAACAGCAGAATAAGTGACTCTGTGCCTTTGATTTCAGTATTGGTGAAATCAGGGAGAAACAATTCATGTTTCTTATGTGAACTAATTGCAAGCATTTAAAATATTGGATAAAAGTACTTAAAGGATTCCCATGTTTCATGTGGAAATGATTGTTGGGTGCTAATCTGAGGCTTATACACATTTTATATTTAACCTCTTATTAAACAGTCAGAAATCCCTCAGTTCCTTTACTATCAATACTCAAGTGCCTTTTAGTGGCATGGATTTCTTCAATTTCCAATGAAATCAAAAGAAAGAGAGCCATTACAGGAAGCCCTTCGAAGGTGATACTGAGAAGAATAACATAATGGTTTTCAAAGAAATTTCAAAGGTTAAATATGTGCATTTCCACAGCTCACTACTGTATTTACTCTAAAAGTGACTTCTCTTGGTAGATTGATTTCCCTTCTGAATAATGTAATGTGGGGTTTTTAAAGAATCCAGCAAAAAATCCCTTTAATTCAGTCTGGACCAATAGGCACCAAAATCAGTAGCAAAACTCCTACCAAGCTAAATAGAAACAGGTCAAAATGCTGTGCAATCAGAATTCCTCACCATAAAACAGTCTACCCCTCCTTTCCATCCTTCCCTGCTTTCTCTATGTTTTTATATCAGCTGTATGATCAAGTGATGGAGGGAAGGAAAAGTTGACCCTTATGCTAATTGAAGAAGTCTTGGCTGGAGCCAGCTGGTCTGCAGCATCTTTGAAAACAGTATGAGAATGGAATTTTGCATAAGTCATCAAGATTGAACACTAAAAGCAAATATATTTGATCATGCAAATTCAATAAAGAGAGTGAAATAGGAAGAAAACAAAAACTGCAAAGTCTAATATAATCAACTGAAAAAGGTCCAACACCTGAAATGGTATGAAAAAATATGATCACATTTAAAATTTTTTATTAGAATAAACCACATTTTTTTATTAACATGTAATTTTCACTTAAAAAGTTCATCTGCAAATGTCCTCTGAGAAATACTAATGGCATACTACCAAATAATCCATTTCATAATCATTTGGGGTTTTTCTCAATCTAATCTTCAACTCAGACTCATTAATGAAAGGATAGTATGTGGGTATTGCAATGAAGGGGAATTGTCCTGCTAAGTTAGTGAGCAGCAATACAAAATGAGAAGAAAACTGTGAAATGGAAGATGTGAAGAAGTGGTAGATCTGGATTTGTTTGGTTTTTTGTCTTTTTTTCTGTGAGAAATGGAGCTCATTTATCTCAACTCATAAAGGTCAGGGGAAATGGAAGCAGAGCAAGAATATGTCTGTGCTTCTGTGGGTGAATACAACTATTTTGGTATTTTGCTTCACCTCAATATTATTAGGAGCTTAAAGTCTTGGAATATTAACACCTCAGTAATTAGCTTCCAAAGGAACAAAGAAAGGCCTTAAAGGGAAAAAAAATGTTATTGATAGGCAGATTCTTTGTTTTACCCTGGATGAGAAGTATAAGAAAACTTTAATGTCAAATCTGCCCATGGTCTGCCTATTACTGCCACATTCTGCAGGCTTTTGTTCAGTCATGGACTGCTGCTTTTGAGATCAACCAAAGTATAACTTGGGGTTTATGTTGGATTATTTACTTATTTATTTTTGTTAGAGAGCTGTGTATAGGGACAGCTCATCTTTCCCAGGTATGATTGTTAGGGATTGTATTGGGTCTGGCTGTGATGGAGATCATTTTCCCACAACAGCCCTCACAGCGCTGGTTGCGCTGGCAACTAAGAAAGGTGTTGTTAACACACCAGTGTTTTAGCTGCTGCTGAGCAGTGCTGGCCCAGCATGAAGAAAATTAATATAAAACTTAAGGAAGTTTAGAGAAGACAAAAAGCAAATTCTCCTAGAAGACAATAGAACTATTCCCAGAACACAGATACAAGGTAACTAAACTTGTACTAAACATAGCTGTATACTAGACTAAACTTGTACTAAATGTGACCAAACATACTGAAACAAACTTAGGGAATCCTCACTTTAACCCATAAAAGTTTTAATAGCTTCATAATATCATGACAAGCAATATAACCAAACAAACTTGTTCTGTAAGAGATGTGTGAATAAGAAATTATTATATCATTTATTATTCATGAAGAACAGTAAATTATTCTAATCACATTTTCTGTATTATGAAAATTGTAAAAAGTGGTGCTGCAGGCAAATGAATGGCCACGGAAAGTGTGATCATTCATTCCAATCTTTTTTTAATAAACTTTATTCAAATTAAAGGAAAAAAAAATAATTACAGGGAAGCCAGTATCTAAAGTCTATGTCAGTGAAATGACCTCATGCTTTAAAAGGATATCAGAAGCCTCTTCAGAGCAAAATAACTTGTCTAGTATTAAATATATAGACCAGGTCCTGAGACAGTAACACCTATCTTCAGTAAGTTGATTAAAATGCTTTGAACTCCAATACCAATTAAATATACTTTGGAACTCTTCACTTTGCATAGTCACAGCTCTATTTTGAGTAAATGTGTACACCAGACTCCAGTAAAATACAGTGAATGTGAAAGCTTTATTTTTATTTAATAAGTGGAAAGATAGATCAATGGCTTGGTTAAATGAAGCCAGGTGAAGTTTGACCTTCTGGATGTTAATAAATGGGGTTTAATCTAAGTGGGTACTTTTGGTATTTTATAAAACTTTAATGTGTTGAAGAATTTGTGTCTCAGCTATTTTAAAAGAATTCAAATGTTATTTCACGTATATACACACTGGACAGATGTTTAAAAATTCAGTTTTTATGGAATTTTATGGTTGTTATTTTTCTTTTTCTTCTAGATTACAGAAAACAGATCCTGTGCTGAAAATCACTGCTTTCAGAGAAGAGAGAGGACCACTGGAAAACTCCTTGAGGACTTTAATATTGCCATTCTAAAATACTGATATGTGCTCAAATTGGGGGAATGGACTAGAAAACCTCAAGACATAATTTTGTTCCTATTTGTATAATTGTATGTTCCTATAGAATCACTAAGGTCAGCAGTAAATGGGGATTCCTAACAGCATTCCATGAAAGGTATTCACCACTTTTATTTTGTGGTGTTTAGTAACATCCCGAGTTTATGTGCCAATTGAGAAATATTTTTCTTTTCACAGTTTTTGTTTTGTATCCTTCTTACTATGTCCTTAAAATGCTCTGAGTTCCAATTACAATAACATGCCTTAAAGGACAGCTTTGAGATGTTATTTTGCTGTAAGAATAACAATAGTACTGTCTGTACAGAGGAGAAATGCTTAGTCTGCACTAAGCTCCATACTGTCTTGATTAAACTGCTACTATACCAAGAACAGCTATTTTAAAAATAGCTGAGATGTGTAAGTTTGTGACTGAAGTATAGACCCAGTATTTGAGTGGTCAATTAACATGGATTTCATTACAATCAAAACACACTAAGCCTCAGGAAGAAGAAAAGGATCAAGACAGCATCCTATAAGTAGGAATTTTTATGAAGGACACAAAGAGAAAAGAAGATTTATACCAACAGCATATACCTTTGGTTCATCATAACATGACACAGCACATCCTGAAATAAGTGTTCAATACAGGCAATATTCTCTAAGAAGGGCACCAAAATGAATATGTTAAGCTAGAGGGCTATTCTGTATGGGGCCAAGCTTAGGTGAAGTGAATACCTCTCAATGGTTACTGTAAATGGGAAGGTCAGCAGCCTCTCTTTTTCACTAGACAGATGAAATGCTTTGTGGAAGCCAGCAGGAAAATAGCATAATAGAATTAAAGGTATAGCTATTGTGAAGCATTATTTTTTTAAAAGAACCTGGGCCACATGTTGATTAAGAAGGTAGCCACTGCCTTTATCACTAGTGATTTGCTTCTGTCATATTTTTCTTAGAGCTATTTCTCTATCACATGCATACAGAGAGAAGAGCAGAACTTTGGGTCAGGTCATGGCTTATTCAGCCTGCAGGGAACTGTGCTGATACCCTTTTGGCATGACAAGCCACAGCCAACTGTATTTAGAAAAGAGATGCCTTCGTGGAGACATATTTCTTCACTCTGATGACCATGGAGTGCAAGAGTGGGGAATACACAAAGTGCCTTTGCACCTTCAGTGTGCTTTCTGACATAAAATATGGCAGGGGGGATAATGCATGCGTGCAGACTCATGCTTGTTCTTTTTGAAGAAGCTGGGAGGTTAGATAGAAGCAGGTTGATATCGCAGAAATGCAGCTGCTCTGTACACTGGGCTGGGCTGAAAGCAGCAGCAATGAGCCCCGTCCACCATTTAGCCTGTCATCTCTCCCCACCTTTCCTTTCTTATTAAGAAGATGATGCATTTCCCATTTCAGTGAAAGGAAAGACCCCTGCAGACGGCACAGAAGCTGGATCATGCTGCAACATGTTTAATGTTACAGGACAGCACTGTGTTGCCATCAGAACTAATCCCAGCAGCAGCATATCAAATCACCCCATTTCCATTTAGCTTTCGTCAGTATCATACACAGACAGATATGGATTTGGTCTGGGGAATAGCATTTACCTTTGAAGTCCTTTTTAAATTTTTTTCCCCTCTACATCATGCATTCGGCACTAATAGAAAGTTTCATTTCAAGAATGAATTCCATTTAGTTGCTGAGCATGTATCGGCTACACTGCTGATCATCAGTGTGATAGGGATATTTTAGGTTTTCTCTTCTGCATAAACTTCGTCTCTTTTTCACTGCTTTGCATGGCTGTTCATTTTGACATGTAGCAACTTATTTGCTGCAGTTGTTCCAGAGATCGCTTTGATATCTTCTCTTTTGTTGTGCTAATAGAACCACTCTTCTCTCTTACTTTGACCTTGCATATTTAGTCAAGGTTTCCAGCTCCATATTCTTCTGTATAGGCAGTCCTAATTTTTGTAAAGCTTTCATTACAGATTAGCCCTTCCTGCAGCATTAAAAATGAACCTGTTTAGGCTGCTTTATGACATTTTTCAGAGAGAAGCCTAATATTATTCTTCTTTTTCTTTTTTCTAGTCTGGCAGTTGGTCACTACTGAATTCAAATTGCCCTTGTATTTCAGTCAAGTGTCTTGGAACAAAGATAGACACTTCCACATATTTACTCCTGCTACCTCTGTGTTGATTTTTCAGTTAGGCACAACTAGATGTGGCCCAGTCAGAACTTGTAGCTCTTTTTTTGTCTTCCACTGCATAATAATCTATTTTGACATATAGTTAATTTGTCTTTCATTGAAGTGTTTTCTGCTAGTAATATAATTTGGGATGCTGCAGAGTATACTGAATACACTTTTGCCCCTGTGTGAAAACTTAGAGCCTAGAATGGGAAACGTTCAAGCACTACTGTGATCTTCAAAATAACATTTCAAAGGAGAACATAGACAGACTTGAGTAACTGAAAATCTATGCAGTATCATTTTTAGGGTTTCTTTTACATCAAAGTCACTTTTATCAATATTCACATTACCACCGCAGCCAACCAGCATTCTTCAGCTCTTAACCACAATCTCTGAACAAATTCTGTGGTATGTTTCAGGTGTTTTGTAACTGAATCTTTTATAGTAGGATCTTGTTCCCTTCCTTGAATGATTCCTTTTTAGATGCCTTCCTTTTCCCACTAATACAATCTGGGTGCACTGGGGAGGATTCCTTACAGTATAATGATTTGTCTCAGTTTAAGGTTAAAGATGGGAGGCAGGTTGTATTGTAGTACCAATGTGGGCTTTTCTCATCTTTCTGTTAGCACTGTGTATTAGGAGTAGATATGCTTATTGTTTACATAAGGTTCCAACTATTCGTGAATTTGCTAGGTTACTGATCTTGTAGCAAGCTTTTCAAAATATCAATGTGCTATACAAGAAGATAATTCTGTTAATCAGATTTGCATTTCCACTTTATTAATTTCTTGTTCCTCTTTAATTTTCATGAAAAATCTCACACCTATAAGTCATAATGAAGTACAATTTTAGGAACGGGAGGTAATGTTTTTATATATATATATATGCATCTAGGTATGAATGTACATGTCTCAGCCAAATTTCTTGTGTGTCAGGCTTCCCACATCAACAAATTAATCTGAAATATTCCTTGCTGGATTTTAAAGTCTCCTTCAGGCCAGATCATGTATCACATTTTGAATTTAAAATGCAGTTTCGAATGCTTAGTTTGTTTGTTTGTTTTCATAAATAAAACCATTTGTTTCGTAAGAGATTAGAAATGTATCACCTTGTACTTTTCCTTCACTTTTCCATATTTCTGGCACTATTTCTAATTTAACCATTATTGTTTTCTTAATTAAAAAAAAAAGGCAAACCAAAATCATGCAAATAAGGAAATAACAAATGTGCTACCCTATGTAAAGGAAAAAAAAAAAGTAATTGTAAACCAGTATTCAGTAACATATATACAGATCCTATTCAATATGAAAAAAAAAATTAAGGATCATGGAAACATTTATCATATTTGCCTTTCTTATGACTAAAACAATACCTTAAAATAGATTAAATTAAACAAACAAACAAAAAATAAAAAATAACTTTTTTTTCCACCAGACTTGACAATAATTAAGGAAGTCACATGAATGAAATAGCACAGCCATGTGAATTATCTCCCAAGTTAAAGTGTAAACTTCTTTGGATATCCCAAATTATCCTCACTACAAATTCTTTTACTTCTGTAGCAAAGTCTAAAGTGCAGTATTTCATATCAGGCTTGGTCTAGAGCAGAGGTTTTTTATTATGTGTCACTTAGTATGTTTTCCCCTGTTACCACTTTCTGTTATAGTCACATTGGTAAAAGCATTTGTATAAAAATGGTTGTATAAGCAAAATATTCTTCTTGTGTGTGTGATGGTTGTTAATTTCCCAATAAATTGATGCTAGCTGAATCTATAAAAGAACATTTCCAAGGTGAACTATGTCTCTAGCATAGTGGTTTGTTACTATAATTCTACTGGCAACTGGCATAACTATAATTACAATTCTTTTTGATTGCACACATGGCCTCAGAAGAAAATAGATATGTGCTGTCTTTCTCTCATGTCCAAAAGTGATATTTCACAGCTTATATCCATAAATCAGTGGACTATCTCTCAGCACAGCAACAAACTAGCATTTTGCCTCAATCTATTTCAGGCTCTGGCCTTAATGAACAGTTAATGACTGAAAACAAAAACACAAGAAAAACCAAAATGTTAATCCATTGTGGTTTAAAATTTTTGGAAACCTTTCCTTTTTTTTTCGGGAGGTTTTTTTTGTGTGTAGGGGTTTTTTTTTTTTGGTGTGTTTTTGGGTTTTTTGGAGGTTGGTTTGTTTGTTGTTTTGGTTTCTTTGGGGTTTTTTGTTTTGTTTTTGGTTTTTGGTGGTTTTTTTGTTTTATTGTTTTGCTTTGTTTTGTTTTCTTTTGTACTGATTTCATACATCTCTCAAATTCCTTGTTGAATGTTAACAATTTTCTTTGACATTACCTTGTTTAGGTAAAGGCAAAGGTCATAGGAAATTAAGGCTACTTTTAATTTATTACCCTTTCTGAATTCATATAAATGATTTTTTTTGTGACATTTGTTTTCCCTCTAGAACAGTGATGAATACCATAAACTCTCATTGCATTTCAAAAAATACATAAGGTTATATGAAAAAAATAACTAAGGAATGTGTATCATTACAATCCAGGTGAAAAATCTTTTACAAAAAAGTGAATACATTTGCTTAGAATGGCTTTTTTGTTCTGTTCAGTTTTTCTTAAGACTTGGGAGTAAAGCATACATTGCAATACTGTATACAACTTCCAGAGAACATTTTTCTGGCATTGATACCTCCTGGGAAGGAAATGGTGAGTTTGAGCCATGCTAGCCATGCTATGCTTGGCAGAAAAAAAAAAAGTATATTTAAAGCGTAATTTCTTCATGAATTAAACAAACTATAAATGTTTGAACAGTCTCTGAGGATATATTTGTGAGATTCATAAACAATGAGTAGCATATATAGAAATACGAAGTGATGGGGATAAGACAAGTGCCATTCCTCCATTTATTATTTGGGTCTGATGAAATGAGTATTATCTGGCACTTCTAGTGAAGAGTTTCAAATGAATTACATTTGAATGCATTAAGAGTGGTTTAACAGATTATGGACACTGCCAGTGATATGTGTGTGGTGCATACCTTGTTCAAGAATTCTTTATGGTTTCAAAGGCATGTTTCTTCTCATTGTCTTTATATTTTTCTATTTCATCCATGTGACATAAAATATGAAAGTGTGTGAAGTTAAAGGGATGGAAATTAAAAGAGGATTCAGATTTAGTCCTAGTCAGTTCCTTAAAAGTAGAAGCAGTGTTTTTCTAGAGTAAATGTATAAGGTGTTTCATGTCTGAAACACCTTAAATATTTCAGTCATGCTTTCAACACTGAAAATCTGGTTTCCATATGGAATTCATGACATACTCCTAGCAATTTTACTGTAAAGCATAAAACTTGGCTTGTACCTGAAAAAGTCCAAATGCATTCATACATTTTTCATCAATTGTTCAAGGATACTGAAAACTATAAATGAAAAAAACTTAAAAACCCATTGCAGTACCCATATTGTAAACACATACAGAAATCCATTTTATACCGAAGGCATGTTCAATTCCTGACCATTTTCCCACTCTACTTGTTTGTTCTATTCCAGTTACACAGAAGGAAATATCTTGAATTCACCTGTGCCATTTACACATCACCTCTCTTTCAGTTTCTAAGAAGTAATTCAGCTTGGGAGTAAATCAGACTTTTATTGTCATTATGGCTTGGGTAAAACCACAGAAAAGCCAAATTTCCATATTTTTCCTGGCCAATTGCTCACACAGGCATTAATACGAACTGTAAGACCATTTTCCTGAGCCGCAGCTGTTGTCAGTAAGAACCTTACTACTTTTAAAATTGAATTGATACCTTTACCCTCAGTTTAGACAAGAGAAATAATAGTGACGGTGCCAGAATACATCGATATAAAGCTTCACACCTTTGAGTCTCTTGGGGCATCTGTGCTGGGTCTCAAGCACAGTCTGCAGGACTGGTTGGCATAACAAACCAGTGTCCCAAATGGGAGCAAGCTATTTGCCAATGTCCAGATGTTGTGTCCAGATATGTACTAGAAATTTTTTTTCTGGGTGAAATATTCTTTAAAACCATGCCAGTACAGAGAAAACGTAGGTCTTTTTTCATCTCAGCTTCCTGTTTAAACCATGAAGGTGAGTTGAAACCATAGTGGACTTAGATGTCAGAGACAATTCAAAACACAGATCTAGGTTTGATTTTACTTGTTTAAGTGGAATACTAATGCCCTGCTGAGCCAGCCCATTCAGATCTATGCACAGCAAAACAGCAAAATCTGCCAGGGTGGCACAGATGAAGTTTGAAGTGGGAAAATGTTCAAAACATTTTTCAGGCTTGCATACTTTTCTATTTTTTTAATGGTTTATGAAGGTCTTTTCTCTGTCAGAGGAGAATCTAAAGTAAAAAGGGCTCTTCACAGCCTCCTTGATAGGCTGTTGAAGCTTTTCAAATGTAAGAAAAAAATGTTGTGGGAAGGAAAACCCAGCAAAGCTTGGTGAGCTTAGCTGGAGCTTTAAAGAGATTATACCCAAAGTTCAGGCAGACTTAGAAAAAGTTGAACTTGACTGTTATCTTGAAAAGCTTTCGAAGGCAGGGATCATCAACACAACCACAGCTCTCATCTCTGGCAAACAATTTCAAGCAGCTTTAGTATCAGATAGTATAGCTTGGGGACTCAAGAAAGAATTTTCAGGGCTGCTGTTTCTTTATAGGTTTCAGCTTTGGAAGCAAAGTTTACTGTTGCTACATCTAGAGAAAGAAAAATAGTAGTTAGATATGGAAGATGTGTTCGATGGTCATTCCCTCAGTGGTATTATTTTCAATGGCAGCAAGAATAAATCTGATATGATTCGATTTTTATTTTTTTTAGAAGCAACTACAGCATTAGATGGTCCTTGTGGTTGGGAACAGCACCACAGGAAAATTTCACCCCTCTGTCAGGCATGGTATTTTGACTGTTCAGAGGACAGGTTTTAATGGCACGTCACAGGAAATAAATTCTTGGGTTCATTTCAACTTGTTAACAGAACAAAACACAGCACCACCATAGCACCTTTATAGATAGTCTTATTATCATAGAGTCACAGAATCATAGAATGGTTTAGGTTGGAGGGACCTTTAAAGTCATCTAGTTCCACACCCTTTCCATGAGCAGAGACACCTTCCACAAGAATGTGTTGCTCAAAGCTCCATCCAATCTTACCTTGAACACTTCCAGGGATGGGGCTTCCACAACTGCTCTGGGCAACCTGTTCCAGTGCCTCCCCACCCTTACAGTAAAGAATTACTTCCTATTATCTAATACAAACCTATCCTATGTCAGTTTAAACATGTCAAGGGCTAACTGAATATGGTACCTGACGTGATTTCCTAACATTTTTTGCATTTTCTTTGTGGGTCCAAGTTACTGAACATGTTCCTTTTCAGGGACAGGCAAACAGAAAGTACTAATATTACTTGCTAAATAAGCTTCTTTTGGGGTCTCTTGTGTTTTGGAAAATGAGAGATGACGTTCATGATTCACAGAAAGAATGAATAATGCATAAAATAATTATGTCTGCCTACTGCAATGGTATGCACTGCCACAAGCTGCCAGAACAGCAATGTGCTGGGGACACAGCTTTTGAAAAACTGTTTCTAGAGCTAGGTAAAACTAAATTATTCCAGATTAGCAATGTATTTATAATATTAAGTAGGTATTTAAAATCATCTTGCAAGTCAAATGTCAGCAGTGAAGATCAATTTAATAGTTTTATCTTTTTTTACCACATTGTCTGCAACAAAAATAGTGCTTCAAGTGAGACTTCCCAAATATGTGTCAGTTGGAAGCTCATTAGCCTCAGTTTGATCAAATTTACTTGTACCTGGTATCCTCTGCTTCAGCAGAGAATAGGAACAAGACAGGAGTGACATGACAGTGCTGAGGAACATCTACAGAGGAAAATGCAAATTATCTTGTCATAATTTATTCTATTACACCAAAAAAATTTGTCTCTAAAATTCAAAAATTTTAAGGAAAGAAAATAAAAGCAGTATCTAACACACTTATATAGTTTGTTAAACTATTCCACCCAACTGACTTTCCTTTCTTTATATGTGTTCTGTTGTGGTGGTCAGAAGCTAGTCCTAGTAGCCAGGCTGAGGACTGGGTTTGTAGCTGCATTCTCCATAGGTGTTAAGAAAAGGACATTTCCATTTAAGAAAAAGGGAAAGGCTACATAAGCTCTAACAGCAAACATTAATACAAATTATTCCTCTGCCTTCTGCTGCATGATGCTTTGCAAAATCTCATCTTCTTCAATACTAAGAGAACAGACGTGTCTTTTAGACTCATGTTTTGCATTATTAACCTGTCCTAATCCTTACAATTTCAGCTCCAGCAAGTATGAGATTTATATGCAATTTCTTATAAGGAAGAATGTTGAAACAGTAAGTTTTTTCATGCTTATCTTAGCATTTATATAGCTTATTCATCATTAAAATCAATGCATAATCATAGCTGGATGTATGAACAAGCTGTCAGGCACATTGACAAATTCAAGGAGGCAAGTAATTTACCAGAGTCTCTACACTTGGCTAAGGAATAACAGGCTATGGTGGTAATCTTTTCAAATGATCATTTTGGGATCATTTTTCAAGCGCAGATTTAAATAAAGAGAATATCTTTGAACATTCAAGCAAGGACAAAATATAAAAATATATAACTAATGAAATATCTTAAGAGTGCTCAGGAGTTGACAGGTACATGATAGTAAAGCTGCTTGCAACTGTAGTTTTCTTATCTATATTAATGTGTTTGAATGTTCACACTAACATGTGATTCATAAATATTTTAGCTCGGTGAGAATAAGCCATATGAACCAGTAGTCTGTCCATGGCACTAAGAAGTCTGAGCTGTAGTATGTTAGATTTATAGAACAAACACAGGTCCATTTCTTAGTCTTTATCCAAGGTTTGACCCATATCCTTCAGAAGTTAATCATGGCTTAATCCTGTTGCTATTGCAGCTGCTGGAATACTCTCATACTCTGACTCTCTGACTCTCTAGTGAGAATCTTTTCACAAGGTGACAGTAAAAAGCTTCAAGGTAGCAGAAGCAAGATCTGAATGACTGCAGTGATGTAGAAGCAAGATTTCAGATATTTCCCACTCATGTGGTTGAGGAAAACACTTCACACCTTCATTGCAGATCCTTAAAAGAACAAGTGTCTGTAGAAAATTTCCTTTGGGGAAAATACATGCTTGAATTACCTACGCATAAGTCTCAGACAGTCAAGATTATTTTAGGCATCTTTTTGGGCATCATTTTTCAGCTTGGAAGAATTTTGCACAGCCAGGAAGGCACCAGAATTAGGTCAGACGGAATAGTAGGTGTCTTGCAAACTTTGCCACTTTAGTGTTATGTAGCAAGCCACACACAACAAAAAGATCATGGAAATCTCAGTTAACTATATTTCTGGGACTAACACTGACAAATAGACATGTGAGCTACATGGCAACAGGAGCATTTTGTCTGGATTATGCATCTATGGAAGGACCTGGTCTGCAATCCATTTAATTTGGAGTGTAAAGGCCCATGATAAAGGAGAAGTTTATTTTTCCTATTAATGCCTGTAAAGTGACCAAATGAGGTAAATATACCTCAAAGTTTCCACACTTGATTGGGTTTTACTTCTAGATAAGGGTACAAGTGGAGTGTACTTTGTACTAGACACGAAAGTGTCTATTTGAAGCTAGTTTAGCCAGGCACAGGACATGCTGAAGGCAGAGACAGTAGTAGGCCAATTTGTCACATATTCTTCACTACTGCTATAAGCTGTGCAATTATTGAAAGCATCTATTTAGAATTCCTACATCAAGCCTAAGCCTTTGAAATCAACTATCATAGAACTACATGTGTATAATAATTATATGTGTATAGAGGGAAAAGAGGGTGAATTAATGTTTCTGAATGATGTTAGGAAATTGATAACTGTACTAAGGGGAACATCTGGAAAAGATGGAAACTAATGACATTTATACATAAAGATTCCTTAGTGAGTCAGTGCTTCAAGGTGCACTATCTCCTCCAGGGTATTGAATGCCCTCTTCTCTAATTTAATGAGATTTTCAAAAGCATGGTGAGAGAAATGTAGAAGCACTTGCCTTGGCTCCCTTGTGGGACAGGAAGGATCTTTATGCTTGTGATGTCATAAAGATAAGGTTCAGCATGATTATGAGATGAATTTTGGACACATTGAATAGGAAAAACAACAGTGATCCTTCAGAAAGTCACTTTTTACAATCATGTGCATTGTGTATTGTGGCTCAGGACAGAAATAGTAAAGGGTTTCCTTAGTTTTCATAAGTTTCCTAGTTGTCTGTTGGATTCAGCCGTGGATGTCTTTATATTTTGTAAATATATTTATGTTCTGCTGACCTTATTACTAAATTATTTTCTCCAGGATATACTTTTATGATTAATTACATACATGAATAACTCAGGAAGCAATTTAAACAGAAAAGTCAAATGCATTTACAAATGCATGCCCCTTAGAAGATCTTAGTGAGGATCACTGGATTCTCACTGGAGAAATCACATCCTGGGGTTTGGACAGTATATAAACTGAGTGTATTACATGTCATTCTTTTCAGGAATGTTGCTGAGTTTCATTACTTTCAGAAAAGTGCAGAGACAATTATCCCTTAGCAGTCAGTCTTCCCTAAAGATTTCTGTGGCATGCAGAAAAATTTACTATTAGTATAAGATAGCACACATCTCAACAAAACTCAAATATTTCCACCTGAAGGTGTTTGTGAGACACAAACACATGAGGAGCAGCTGAGGGAGCTGGGATTGTTTAGCCAGGAGAAAAGGAGGCTCAGGGGAGACCTTATAATTCTCTACAACTGCCTGAAAGGAGGTTGTAGCCACATGGGGGTTGGCCTCTTCTTCCAGGCAACCAGTGACAGGACAAAAGGACACAGTTTTAACCTGCACCAGGGGTGGTTTAGCCTGGACATTAGGAAGAAGTTCTTCACAGAAGAGTGATTGGGCACTGGAATGGGCTACCCAAGGATGTGGTGGAGTCGCCATCCCAGGAGGTGTTCAATACGAGACAGGATGTAGTACTTAGTGCCATGGTCTACTCGACAAGATGGTGCTAGGTCATAGGTTGGACTTGATGATCTCAAAGGTCTTTTCTAACCTAGATGATTCTCTGACTCTCTGATTCTTTATTATAGAAAGAGACCAGAGAGTGTTATTGTTTAGGTTTGGGGTTTTTTTTTTTTTTGAGATGAAGGAAGCTGGGAAAAACTAATTCAATCTCTGGCATCTTCTAATATAGTTTAAATGAGATCTTACACAGTCTTCATATTTTTTCTCTTCAGATGACAGATCCTGTAGGACGATGTTCTTGAATAGAGGCATGCTGAGAGGGTAGGAGTTTGTTATGCACTCGTATAAAATTCCTTACTCAAAATTTGCAAGCTGTATGCGGGGAAAATCTGCCTGGTTTCTTCCCCTTATATTTTTCTTCATAAACAGCTAAACTTTCTAACTGAGTTCTTTAAAGAAGTCCCAGCAAAATTAGACAAGGCTGGTCAGAAGACAAATTCAGATTATATCAGAGCCAAAGTGAAGCATGAAAATGTGTCATTTGGAAGAGTGAGACATCCCGGGGGCTGAGCACTGGTTAGCGAAGTAGATGATTAAGATTCTGCTTGATGCTGTGCTGGCATAGAATGATTAAATAAAGGCTTGAAACTGATCCTCTGTTAGCTTTGCTAAGTTTCCCAGCCAACCAGTTGCGTGCAGATACTGATGCCATGATGATTTTTTGCCTTTTCTTTTATACCCCTTTTATACACCTTTCTATAGCTTTTGTATTCTGAGTGGTTTTTAGCCTATATTCTTAGACTTATTTGTCAAGCTAGGAGACTAAACATCTTAGAAGCTTAGTAGTTAAAGATCAGTGTGCCCCAGACACCAAGATCCTCTCCAGAACACATTCTGTAAACTAAGATAGAACCATCCAGGGGAAGGTTCCTTGGGGAGGGGGGTTCACTCAAACCTCTCATTGAGGAATCTTTGATAGATATGCTGATAAGTGAGACCTGTAATGTTATACCCAATCTACCATGGGTGTGCATTGCAGTGGGCATTTTGGCTCATTCCACCTGGACATGGTGCACCTAAGAATCCTTAAAATAAATACAGAGGTAAAACTGCTTTTTCCTTTCTAACAGCGTTTGATTCTTGATTTTAAGACCAGGAAAAGGCGTCAATACACACTTATTTTTCTGCATCCAGGAAGAAAATCAGTTCTCAGTCTGAAAACAAATTTTCTGACACTTTTATCATTTACCTTGAAGCTTTTAAATGAATACATAAAAACACCCAAACAAACAAAAAAAAGTTGATTCCAGAGCAGAACCACCATTTTAAGGATAGTCCTTTAGAAAGCTCAACTCAAAGCCTACCTGTGTTTTCACATTCCTGACTAAGGAGTGTGAAAAGGCTATCACTCCTCTTTCCTTACATAACTGGGGATTCTGAGAAATTTCATCGTTAAATTTTGTTATATCCCACTCTTAAGGGAAAGGGACACCCAAGAGTTGTAAATGCTTGTGGTCAAAAGGAAAATGTCGGAGGGTCCACAAAAACTCACCAAGTTTTATTAAAAAATTACACACTTGATATAGAAATCAGCATGGTAGTCCTACTATTTAGGCACACAGCAGTGGGTTTTGGGTAAAGGGGTGAGATGAAAAAGAAGAGAGAAAGAAAGAGATTAACTAAAGACAAAGAGAGAGAGCGAGAGAAAGAAAAAAAGAGAGAAAGAGAGAGAAAGAGAGAAAGAAAGAGAGGAAGAGAAAACAAGATCACCAGTTCTGGTTTCACTACTGATCCAGGAACAGGATGTCCAGGGTCCTGGGGTGCACACCCAGACTTGTTGGGGGGTACCTGTTTATGGGTAGGTTTTCCCTGTTCTGAATATAGGCTTCTCACTTAATTAGTTATCATTCACAGTCTGTTCTTTCAGCTCCATCTGGAAATGTGTCAGAGGGCTTCAGGGGTCTTTGGTGTTCTTCATCCCTCCTACAGTCCATGCCCACTTCTCAGCTTCATTCCTGTGTTTGTGCTGTACTGTGTTGTGCTTATCTCCAGGAGCAAGACCGAGGATGTTTGTCCTGGAAAAGTGCTGCTCTACCTCCTAATAGCCCCCTTCTCCTGACACATCTTGTGTCTCATGGTGTGTTATTATCAATAATCCTTGTCTGTTATTACCAGCAATCCTTGGCTGGCTCCACAGTCAAGTGTTTGAGATACACACATTAGACCCTTATCTTCTGGGATTCTACAAATTTCCTCTCCTAAGTCAGATAATGTTTTAAAATGCTGGGATTTCTTGTGGAACAATTCAGTATATGATCAAGCTTCTAGAAATGCTGGATTATGAGGATTCTGGAAGACTGGGTGCAGCAAAACACAGCAGCTTGTCCAGTATATCAGAACTCACTACACAAATTCTTGAATCTTGCAGTAAAATTTATATGTACCAATGATATTTGTGAAGGAAGGAAATAGAGTATGCGCACTATTACTTTGGAAGTAATAGGCAGTTTCAGGATATGATTAAGTATCTGTTCGACAACTGCAGTGATAGATTCAAACAAGAAGAAAACATTAAACTTTCCTACCACTGATCTATAAAATATATTTTAAGTTATTAAATGAAACATTTTCCAGTAATTTCTGCTGTTTACAACTCCTATTTAAAATTTTCTCACAAAACAGAGGTACAAGGATTCAAAGATCTCTTAAGATTTGCACATTCTTACTTTTTCAGAACATGGTAGCATCTTTTCCCTGTGCAGCACATCTTGAGGCTTACTTGATTTGTACTCTTTCTTCCTCCATCAAACGATATCTTCTCAGCTATTTAATCTTGTACGAGTACATTTCATCCGTGCTGGCTTTCTTTTCTTCTTCTCTCTGAAACTGTTCCATAGCCTATAGATGTATAATCATCTAGCATATTATCTACCTAAACTGTTTTATCCATGCACAGGTCTGTAGAGGCCTTGATACAGAGACAAAACATAGTCAGCATGCAGCTGATACATACAAAATGCATCCAGGTCCTTAAAAGTGATTACTAATTTTGAAGCATTCAAACAGACAATTCATAGACTTCAGAAACAGAGGATGCTGAGTATCACCATTAAAATGAAAACTACTGGTCCTAATGTTGATGACAATGGTAGTTGCTGGAGTTTTGACCATTGCTGTGCTTATTCTGCACTAAGACAGGAGGGATTTTTGTCGTAAGAACACTAATCTTCAAGGACTTGGGTTTTCTGAAAGCTCAGAACCAAATCTCAGATATCATCAGAGGCCAGGGCTTAAACAACCTCTTTTATCCGCACTGGTGAGCCAAATATCATTTCAGTATATTATTGGGTTTACATTTCTTGTCTAAAAATAGGATGGATACCTGTGTTCTCAGGCTTCTTACCTGTAGGTGGTTTATTCTACTTCTGCTCTAATGTAAAATCCAAAGAGTTAAAGACACAAAAGTGTTCACTTTTTATGTCAGGAGTGGCTTCTGCTGATTTTTAGCTTTAAGAGTCTGTGAAGTCTAAGTGAAAGCAAAAGAATGTATTTTTGCAGCATGTATCAATCTTCTGGTAGTCTTTGATCTCTTTAAGGGTATTCATGGTCTAAATGACTACCACACTTTTACAGAAATAACTGAAAGCTGGATTTGAAATAATTGACACCAAAGGGAAAACATATTAAAAGTGGTAATCTCTATTCATCACAACTTTTTTCCCAGTGCCAACATTAAAGGTAAACTAATCCTTATTATTTTCTTAGAAACTAGTAATTTTGCCAAAGTAAAGACATTATATTATAAAACCAGATATGTACACACTTTTCACAAGGAAGACACTTAAGAAAGTTTGAAGAAAAAATATTTCTGTCAAAAAAACCCATTGCCTTAAGAATTTTTTCCTACCATTTACTTAGAAGATTTTTCTTTCTTGGTACAATGTCATAAGTGAAATAAGAAAAAAAATCAAATGAGCCCAAACCCCAAAACCTGTAAACCGCATTGAGCTCAAGCAAGGCTTCTGAAAGTTTGAAAATAACATCTTTACCTCTTGTGAATTCGCCTTTTGCAAAACCAGCTCTTTGTGATAGCATCAGTTCTCCTCTACACATTGGGGATGAACTCTTGATTGATACAGTCAGTGGGCAGAAAAAATGTGGAGGATCAGCTTCTACTGGTTCATGCAAGTGGATGTGGCAACAGAGGAGGGTATGCTGGGATTCTTGATAGCTCTGCTAATTTTCATGGACCAGATCACGTTCTCATGTGCAGTGTAATACACAAAGTTAATCAGAATAGTATGGCACACAGTCCTTTGCAAGATACTAAGTTATTTGTAGATGCTAAATGAGGCATATCTAAATAAATTCCCTGCCTGAAACTAATTTCTGAACAAGTGAGGGAGAATAAGGCATCTCAGAGCCTCTTTGGATTACTGTGATAGAGAGGCACCCACATGGGATGGAAAGTTTCCCTGGCCACTCTGTCAGATATGGTGGTGAAATTCTCCCCCATGGGCTAATCGTGAAAACACCATCTTGAAATGAAAGACATGAAAAAACATTTACATACATCAATGGTATATCAAATTCCTTTTACAATGGATAGTGATATCATCAGTGTTCATTTCCAAAGATAATTTCTTCACAAGTATGTCAAAAGGTAGCGAGGTGCTGAGCAAATTATTTTTAGCTTTTCCCTTTTTTCTCTGCATCCACATTTACTTAAAATCATGATCATTTAGTTGGTAGAGAGCAGCAGTGTAAGAACAGAAATTCAAAGCCTTTACCTGAAACTAACAGCAAAGAATTGAAAGTGAGAATGTAATTAAATCACATCCAATTTTGAAAGTAATATGCATTCTTTTATTCACAGATAATGCCTTGATTTCACTTCTTTAAAGCAAAGTAGTAGCCCCCTAATCATCATTTTACATACTAGCTTGTAATTCAGAGGGGATCTTGCCTCCATTTTTATAGGATAGTCTATATCCTCATTATGCATCTAAGAGCAAAAACAGCCTGTTAAAGATGCCACAAGAGAGGTGGTTGGCCCAGTCTTCTTGGGAAGGTGTTCTACATTAAGCCAGGTAAATTTGATAAGCCATTGCATCGTTTTTTAATTCGTCTACATTTCATTTACTGATTAAAAAAAAAAAAAAGAATGGTAATTAAAAGGAGTATCAGAGGTAAAAACTCAGGTCACACTTGCTGGAATGGGGGACACCAGAGTCCATTTGCTTCTGATTGCCATCACCATGTTACAAAACATTTAATATTTAGAAGCATCTGCAGGTTTCCACACTGAGCCTTTTCTTCACTGATGTAAACAATGTTAAAGCTCTTAGTAGCGACAGATGTGATATTGGGATCATTGTTACTCTACTGAGATGCTAACAGCAAAGAAGTGAAAGGAATAAAGTTCAACATAAGTTTTGAGAGATTTCCAAAGAAAAAAGTGATTGTATCTTCTCTTTTTTCAAAGGGTCAGTTGTTCAGTGAGGCAGTCTCAGAGGGTGACATTACATTATTATACCAATTTGTCACCTAAATTAAAGCCATTTAGCCTGTTATTTAGTGTGTAGCTGCAGAACTGATGTGTTTTATTTTATTTTTAATGTGCTTTTTTATAGATGGGAAAAAGAAAACTCTATACGGAGGTAAAAATCACATAAACTCTCTAAAGATGTTGCTTATGATAGGAACTGTCTCTGGCAAGAGGAACAATAATCTGAAGAGATCAAAATGCCCTCCTTTGTTACATACATCTTACTCGTTGGTTAAAAACACAGCAGTACAGAGATATCCTTTTACCCAGACATCTTATTTTCTTTACATCTGTTCTGTTTTTCTGATACTTTCCCTAAAACAGACATAAATGCATTTGTGCATCCACAGGAGCTATTTCACATGTTGTGACCATGGATAGTGTCTTCTTAATTACAAAATAACTTCATTTCTATTTTACATGTTAGTGGTACTATTATTTTTTATACTACTATTTATTTTATTTTGCTTCTTATGTTTAAAATGTTTGACTGATCTACGAGGAATAAGAAACAATATCAACAACGTAAACGACAATATGAAAAACATGGAGAAATGCAAGATTGAAATTCTTTTTGACTGGTTACAATGTGAAGCTCTGTTATCTGTAAGCCTTTTTCACAAAAACTCATTTTAAATGATCAATGTTTCCTTCCATACACACTAAGAAAACAACCCTACATTTAAATAACACTTAATTTAAATATTTATTACTTAACATTTAAGTAAAAATATTTATTGGATATAATTTAAATATTTAATTTTTTTAGCAATAAATAAAATCCAAACCTGCATTTAAATAATGCTAAATTTGTGACACAAATTACCTCAAGCCAAGCAACTCCAAAGTCCAGTTGAGAAGATACTGTTATTTGTATTCAGTTTAAAACCAAACAAGCCAAAGCCCAAGGATAGAATTGGAAAGAGTCATAAAAGGTCCAGGTGTAATAAAAGAAATCTTCTAAGTACATTAAAACTGTTCTATTTTAAGTCTTATTTAACTTTAATTATTAAAAATAGCCACAATGACACACATTTGTAAGAAACAGCTTCTTTAATTCTAAAAGCTTTAAGAAATATAAATCTGTGGGCAACCCAAGAAACTCCTGGAATGCATGGAGGATAACTTCTGTCCTGGGTAAACCAAAATGTTGTTTTATTCCATGTATATCTGTTGGGAGATGGTTAGAGGATCAGGGGCATGGATCATTGATAGAATCATGGGATCAATAAAAGAACTGTACAAGCAAGAGCCTGCAAGCAAAAGGCCTGTGTGAGAAAAACTGTCTGCATGAGAAAAATCCCTGTGTGAGAAACAAGCCTGAGAAACAAAGAGGGAGTTTGGAAGCGAAGCAGCTGTGCAGATAAGATGTGCTAACTGGGAGAGAAGGGAGGCTGAACTCTGAATTCTTTTAATCCTAACATAACTGTAGAAGCTTGCCAATGTAAGTCCAATTGTGTAGAAGTAGAAATGAGCTTTGATAAGTTTTAAGCCACTTAAGAGTTAACAAGCTGGTATACTATATAATTGCCTCTGGATTGCTAATAAACGGAGCTTGCTTTTATCAACCATAGTGGCTGGGTCAGCAATTTCTCCCTCCGCCGGAGTCCACGGACTTTTTTAAATTCCAACATATATCTGTGCCCAAAATTGTTACTGTCCTTTTAAAGCCAGGTGCCGAGGCCAGAAACAGACCTGCAAGGGCTGGGGGATTCTCTTTTAAAAAGTTGGAGTCATCCAAGCAGACTCTCTCTTCCCTTGTGGTCTTCCCCACAAGGGGGGGAAGGTGTCGTCTCCATTTAGTTTTTGGGTTTTTTTCCCCCCTCTTTTTTTTTCTCGTATTTGTTTCTTCTTATTGGTGGAAAGGGATTGGTTAAAAATAAGGACGGGTAACTCCTTTTGGAGTGTCCCCCTTAACTGTCTTAAACCAAGATAGCTTCCAAAGCCAGGCAATAGAGAGCCCTACCAGAGGGAAGGGGATGCTGGAGCTGACAGTCACGAACATGAGTAAGCTCTTTGGGAACGTCAAGGTTGGGGCCAGGCTGGGCTGCTGTGATCACGCACAAGCGGAGTTCATGGTCTTGTGGAACATGGGCCAGGGAAGGAGTAAAGTCAAGTCCCAGCAAACTTCCATCTTTTCAAGGAGTTATTCAATAGGATGCCCCAGGAAACTGCTCTTGAGGATAAGGGGGCAGAACAGAGCTGGCAGATTATTAAGGATATCTTCCATAGAGTGTAAGAACCAGCGAACCCCAGGCACAAGAAATCAGGCAAGGAAGGCAAGAGACAGGCATGGCTAAGTCCAGACCTAGTGGTCAAGCTAAAGCGCAAGAAGGATGTGCACAGGCAATAGAGACAAGGACAGGTACCCTGGGAATAGTATAGAGATACAGTCCCATTGTGTAGGAATGAGGCAAGGAGGACCAAGTCAAAGCATTATTTATGTCAGGATGTTAACAAATGGACTAAGAGGTTTCAAAGGACAGACTTTTTAAAAATATAAAGGAGAAAAGCTTCTCTTTTACACAATTGCAAGACAGAACTTATAACCTTGATGCATGATGCTTGCTATATTTCTTTCCATGTGTATTCCAAAGGCATCTTTCTGTATTCCATATGAATATAATGACTTCTATACAAACTCCTCATCGTGATTCAGTTTCTCACACATCTCCACCTAGATTATGTCACCTGCTTTGTGGTTGCTGCCTTTGAAGAGCACAGATGGTCCCTAATTCCTATGCAAATCCACCAGGAGCACGTATGTGTTTGGAATACTGTAGGATATCTCAAATGGGACAAGACACCTAAGTTTAAGCATCCCCCAAAGAGATTAATTCTACAACTGAATATATCCACAACCTCCACCTTTAATATGCTATTGATTTTAAGGGACATATCCAGGTTAACTAGTCTTTATAGATAAAAATAGAGATTAAGACTGCTTTTCTGAGATGAGTCCATAGTGTACGAATGGAAAAATAAGCTATGAGTGATTCACCTGACCAGTAACAGCAGAGAAGCTGTTTTAGAAAAGTTAGCTTAGTTATGTATAAACTAACCATGGTATTATCTAGCAGATAAACTTTTGACACTAAATAAATAAACCATTTAGTGAAGAATAATCCAACTTTTGGATGTAAAAGGCTTCTAAAGACTGTTCTGTTGAAGTAGTAGTTCCTCATTCTTCCCTCAAATACACTACTGAAAAGGTGGTCAGAAAGAACACCTGGATCCTTCCAAAGGAGCCTTTGCATGTATTCTGCTTCTTCCCTCTCTTTCCAAAAAAACTTTCCCTCTCCCCTATCAAAATTTGATTTAAGATTTAGTATGAAGACAGAAAGCTGGCTTTATGTCTATAAGCTTTATGTCTTATTTATGCAAATATAAGTAGTGTTTATTTGAATACTGCTGAAGCTGAAGAGGCAAGATTGCACATGAGGGATTTTTCTTAAACTTGTAGCTTTCTGATTATGATTCATTCCTCTTGTTACTGTCATTAGAACCTACTCTGGGAAGATGAAAAGCATGTGAGGGCCATATATTATTTCACCCAGAATCCCTGGAGCACACTGAAGATGGGAGGAAAGTCAAATCAAATAGCTTGACTGATATTAAGTCAATACCTTTCTCAATTTTACTCTTCTTCCTTTTCTTCTACTCTCTCAGTTGGGATGCACTGACCTAGCGTGCACATGGATAACAGATCTTAAATTCATGGAACATCCAGTTTGATTACACTTTATTATAAAAGCTTCATGGGAACATAAGAGCAGAATGCTAATCAATGAAATCAAGACTTTTCAACTGAGAATGCACAAAAAGTATTTATGAGCTGATGCTCAGAGAGATCCTTTTTTCCTAAATTGTAAGTCCTATATGTAAAATATATAAGGGATAAAATGTTGTCCATACAGAGAAAAGCTTATGGCAAAAGAGTGCTACAAAGTTTACAAAGCCAAAACCTTCAACATTAAGGAAAGCTGACTGCCTTTGCAACTTTACTTAAGGTCTGATAATTTCCTGTCACTGTAATTAGAGGGATCACATGCTACTTTTTCCACTGGACTTTATCTGATGCTCAGAGTACGATGCATTCGTCTGTGGCCTTTCCTCAGATTTTATCCATGGAGACATACAGACCTGTTCATAAGATAAGCATCAGTATGCTATTTTAGGGCTTCCCAGACAGCTGCAGGTTCACATGTTCTTGCAGTACTGTGGAATAGTAATACCTATGTTTTAAATAAAAAATAATGCATGGATTGAAAAGTTAAAAAAGAATAGAAATTAATTAATCACATTTGAGATGATGGAGTAAGGGATATTATAGTAGAGGAAAAAGCTGTCATTCTTTAGTTGATCACATTTGATGAATTTTGTTGTCCATCATGAAGCACAGCTCTGCCACAGCAAATTTCAGCATAATGGCTTTCAATTTTGCAAAATTATAAGAAACTGAAAAAATATTACCCAGCTATGTTTCAATAACAGTTAATATGTCAAAGAATACCCAAAAATAATCGTCATAGTTTTCTTGTCAGACTTTGTACCTTGCAAATAGTTCTCCTTATTTTTTGAATTGGGCCTTAGGAAAGAACTGTATAAAGTATCCTTATACCTTGTCTGTGGTAATAGACTTACTCAGATGAAATATACATCTAATATTTAAAGGATCTGTTATATACAGTGTAAAAAGATTTATAAAGCTTACAGGATTTGTGTTGTACTAAAAATAATCAAGGGTTTTTTTGGATGAGATTACTGAAGAGAGCTGTGGAAAATGGGACATAATTAAAATTTATAAATTAAATTATTCTACTTTCCAATGAACTAAAATGTAACTATAGTACTTTATATCATTTTTCTTCCTTTGCCTCCAGGACTAACAAAAGAGCAGCAGAAAGTGAAGGCCATGACACTGAAGTGGGAATCTTGAAAATGCATTCTGTTTTCAGCTCTGCAAGTGATTTGCTTTCTGACCTCCTCATTCACTTTTAGGATTAAATCCTTTAGGTTTGTATTTCTTTCTTTCTTTCTTTCTTTCTTTCTTTCTTTTCCTTTCCTTTCCTTTCCTTTCCTTTCCTTTCCTTTCCTTTCCTTTCCTTTCCTTTCCTTTCCTTT
>NW_008239767.1:6182897-6363775 GCF_000691975.1 Corvus brachyrhynchos
TCTTTTTCTTTTTCTTTTTCTTTTTCTTTTTCTTTTTCTTTTTCTTTTTCTTTTTCTTTTTCTTTTTCTTTTTCTTTTTCTTTTTCTTTTTCTTTTTCTTTTTCTTTTTCTTTTTCTTTTTTCCTTCCTTCCTTCCTTCCTTCCTTCCTTCCTTCCTTCCTTCCTTCCTTCCTTCCTTCCTTCCTTCCTTCCTTCCTTCCTTCCTTCCTTCCTTCCTTCCTTCCTTCCTTCCTTCCTTCCTTCCTTCCTTCCTTCCTTCCTTCCTTCCTTCCTTCCTTCCTTCCTTCCTTCCTTCCTTCCTTCCTTCCTTCCTTCCTTCCTTCCTTCCTTCCTTCCTTCCTTCCCTCCCTCCCTCCCTGCCTTTCTGCCTTTCTTTTCTCCTTCCCTGTTTCCCTCTTTCTTTGTTGTGTGAAAGGGGAAGAATTTATACCTTCATAAATCTTTGGTGCATCCCTGGCCAAAATGGAAAACTCTATAGAAAAATTATAAATAAAAAGAAAATAAAAGTTAGATTTAAATCTCATCTTTTTAATAATCCCTGTGACAAGAACAGGAAAGATTTGATTTTATGCATTTTTAATATTCAGGTTCTAATTTCTGAACTCTCCAAGCTCTTATTTAAACAATGACTTATTCTGACAGAGACCTGTCTATAGGCTTTGTAAGCCTTAAATTTTATTCTTACAAGATGAAGGCACTTTGGCATAAATTTCCCACAGTATTAAAAGTGTTACAGTCTTGGTCAAATCACATTTTGTCTGGCTTTAAACACAGTACAGAAACACCTGTTAGCCTCAGTCCTCAATGCAGAGGTTGTTGCCATTGATCATGCTAACTCTGGCTCATCATGTCCTATTTGGCCTGGGCTTACAGGCAGCTCACAAGCTCCTCTGGTGCCTACCCCATTTTAGGAGCTAAATCTCATCCAAAGCCTCTGAAAATCTGAGCTCAAATCCTGGACTAGCATCATGCTGAGACTTGAATTTAACTGAGCTTGTCCAGCATACCTATGTCATCAATCTCTACCAGTTCATTTTTTTTTCCCAAACCAGACAGGGACAAAACTAATGATAAACCAGTGTCCTCTTCTTGACTGAGCATAGAATGCAAACATAGAAAACAGACTAAACTTTTTTTTTTTTTGGGGTGGGGTGGTGCTTAGGGAAATGGCTTATTTATGATTTGGCAGCACTGGGCTAGCAGTTGGACTTGATGATTATAAAAGTCTTTTCTAACCAGAATTATTCTACGATTTTACAACAAACCTAGTTTTAAACCGAGCTTTTAACCCCAGTTTTGTGACATTGAAGGACTGCTTAGCTGTTTTCTTATATTTTCAAGCATTGCAGACACTTGGCCTTAGTTGACTGTTTAAACCAGTTGTTCAGACATTTGAGGGGCATGAATCTCTGGAGGAAATTTCTTTGTTTTTCCTCTCTAGTCTTCATGATTTGCCTTCCTTCTCAGTATATTTTTTACCTCAAGGATTTTTTCTTTTGGTGTACATCATACAAACGGTATTCCATGTATTAAAATCCCTAAATATTTTTTTTTTCTAATTTTTACATGTTGCCTTGCTCGTGTATAAAAATCCCTAAATATTTTTTTTTCTAATTTTTACATGTTGCCTTGCTCTGTTCTCAGTGACTGTGTACAGTACTAATTTTGTTCAAATTGAAATGTAACTGTATGTATACATAAAGTATAGATGAACACGTGTACATGCGTGCACACGCATAAACAGAACCTTTTTTTTAAACAAACTGCCATGCTCTGACCTGATTAAAACAGTCAGTGTGTGCAAGCTTTCTCTCAGCTGCAGTAATAAATGAATATTCCTTTTAAGACTCAAAATTGCATAGCTTTGTGGCATAAATGAGCTTTTAAGTCCTGAACTGATGTTAAATGTTCTAATGCTGTTGATAGGGGTTTGTGTGCCTTGAATAATTTTGTCTGAATAGGGTTAACTTGTAGAAAATCAAGACACACTGCAGTACAGATTCTCAAAGCATTGAATCTTTCTATCCAAGCATGTGGAAAGGTACTTGTGCGTTTGCACCAAATCAGTCTGAGGCTGCTTTATGCACAGGACAAGATTCCTTCTGATTGTTCTGATGAAACTTGTCACAGGATTATTGTGAATCATCAGCTTTTACAGCAGGACAGTTTATAACCCCCATGCAGAGGGAAAACAAATAGAATGAAATGGTGTAAGGTTTAAGTTTGGCATTTTTATTCATTAAAGGATTCTCAGTGTTCACTCTGATGTTGCAGTATACAAAATTAAAATATTAGCTCCCTGAAGCACTTTCTGGAAATTTGGCCCATTTTGTTATTTACATGTAGTCTGCTTTGATCACAAAATTCAAAATATTGCACTGGTTCTTATTTCAGCTTTTCTCAGATTTACCGTATTTCATTACCAGCTCACTATATTGGAGGTGCTGAGGGTTCTGCAGGTGGTGAAGGTTACCAGGAGCTGTATCCTGTTCTCTTTCTTTACACTGTCTGAACTCCCTCAGCTTTCTGCATACAACCTAAAACTGCAATCTGCTTTTCAGTGTAGTCAGTTACTTTTCACTTTTGTGATGAATGCTGGATGCTAGCTCTATCAGGGACCCTTTATTCAGCTACAATTAAAAGACTTTGTTCTGTTTTGATTATGGCATATTTTCCAAGAATTAATCTATCGAGCTATCTTGAACAGAGCCTACTAAAAAATGAAAGGGGAAAATAAATATTAGGATGCATTAAATAGCAGTGATGTGAATTATCTAAAGTAGCCTTATGGGAATATTCAGAAACGTAGAGTGGAATGCGTATGTAAATTTCTGCTGAATGATTGCCTGAAATGATGTAAAATGTGCTCAGAACTCTATAAGCTAATTCATGTAGATACAAACATTGCAAAAATAAAATATCCATTTCTGCTTATATCTCTGATGATGTTCTAAGACCACTGCTGGTTCTTAATACTGATCTGATACCCTCTTGATTTTTAGTGTTCTCCTTTGAGATACTTAGATGCATGAGCTGTAATTAGATTGAAATGTTCAGAAAGATGATTTTGCTGCAGGCAGAATTTTGAAAAAAAATTTTAAGTGGCACTTGCAAGAATCTGTGTGGGTTTTGAAACATCTTGGCTGACCACACAACATTAAAATTATTTCAAAATATACTGGTAGTGCCTTTACAGTCATTTGTAGAACAAACATGCGTGTGGTTGTTCTGAAGTAGTACATGAAGTAATTTTAAAATAACTTTCACTTCCACTATTAAAATTAACAAAAAATTCTGAAATAAATAGTAACTTATGACACTCTATGACACTCTAGTTCTTTGACAGTAGTTTAGGATCTTCTCCAGTCAGCTCCATTTATTGTGGAGTGATCTCAGAACACATCAACTGTTTTGGGTTTTTTTCACCTGAAGCTAAACTGGAAAACATGATGGAGGTATGGATCAAGTTAATACATCCCAGAAACAAGTGGACATTCCCCTGATACTAGCCACACTAGAGCTAGTCTGGAGTAATCCCCCCACCACAGAACAAATGTGGGATGGATCTCAAGTCTTTGACAACAACTATCTTATTCCCCAGACAGCACACAACTACTGCCCTATGCCATTTGCTAATGCAGATGCTGCCTAACATGCACCTGCAGTAGTGCATTTTTTGGTCTAGGTGTTCTGAAATGTAGTGATACCAGTTACAGTTCTGGTTTTAAGTCAGTATTCAGCACAAACGTAAACTCCAAAACAGGTAAATTGAACAAAATTAGAAGGTTCCATAGATACATTAGCAATATCAATAGAGAATGTATAAACAGTGCAGTGTAGGAAAGTGAGTTCATCCATAATTGACTACATATTTAGAACATAGATTTATTAATAATAGATGCAGAAAGAACAGAAGAGGAAAGAACTGCCTTTGTGGGAAAACAAGTTTTTGAGACAGCCTACTTGAGATTTCTGAAGAAATATGGGGGAGCTAAAAAATTGAAATTTGAAATTAAAAAGATATGCACTGTTTGATCAGACAGAGCAGTATGACAGGAAGATAACAGAAATCAAAAGCAGAACCTGTTTAACCTCCTGTCCCAGGCCCAACTTTTTAGAGATTGTTGTAAACATGATCCACTTGGGATGATGGATGACTCTATTTTCATGCTTCTAATAACGCTCTTGAGCAGGCTAATCATTGCTCTGAGAACATGCCAAATTACATGTGCTGAATCATTTTCATGGGAAGGATATAATGTGCACAGGGTTTGGATGTTGTCACCAGCATTATGATGATCAGTGTAAGAGCATGACTGTGTGAGCCCTGATTTTTGCAGGGCTTATATGCATATGCATATATGGACATTCAAGCACATTCCTATTCTATAGCACATAGAATCTAAAAATTATGATTGTTTGATTTGTTCTACAAGACCAAGGAACTACTAGGAGCCTTGATCAAATCTGAAGGTAATGTAAAGCTGGAACACAATTCACTGAAATGGTTAATAATCAGCCTGAATAATAGATCACAGAAGGGGTGGTCTAAAAATTATCTTTCTCATCAAAGCCTTAATGAAAATACTGAACTCAATTAGGAACAGTCTTATTTCTGTGGAACCCGTATACTTAGGTCACTATATATATAGTGCTAAGTATAGATAGATATAGATATAGATATAGATATAGATATAGATAATTGCAGTCATGTAAAATTTGGGGTTTATTTTCAGCACAATTTTAGCAATTCATCTAAAGCTCATGAAGAGAATGTTACATATAGATATTGACTTATCCTACCTCTCTGAACTACTGAGATATTTAGAGTTGGCTGAATCATCTTTGGGAGTCCCTATTTTGAGATTATAAAGTGGCTTAGAAAATTCTATATACTGGGTAAGTTTTTTTTTAGAGGGATGAAGGTATTTGAGTTGAAAATCAATAAAAAGAACATAGCATCTCCAGAAAGCACATCACCTCACCCTTGGATTGATATAAAACAGGTGGCTTTTGGGTTGATACATTACTTTAGATTACATAACTGCTTTTTTTTAGATACTGGTAGTGGGATCTACATGACTTTTGGATAGCAAAGACTGGTACCCTAGTTAGCAAAGACTAGTACCCTTCTCTTGTCTTCCCAGTGAAGGTGCTTCCAAGGTGCAGTCCATTTCATCCTAAAGAAGTTGTCTAAAATACTTCAGATGTATTGAGCCCTAACCCACCTTTTTTCCTTTATGTAAAGAGGCCAGAGACAGTACTTCATGTGCTGGACTTTGTGTTGTGGAATTTTCAAGTTAAGTGATATAGGTAAGTGCCTGAAAATTAAATCCTTATAACCTAAATACAAACAAAGAACTTAGTATAGTGTTGCCAATTAATGAATATCTGTTCATGCCTTCTCTGTTCAGATTATGTAACTTCAGTGGGTCACTTGTACCATGAGAAGCAATCCCCAGTACTAAGAACAATATGACTGGAAGCAAAATTTACACTGCATTGCAAGAGGTTAGTCTTCCTGGGAACAGAGAGAGAAGAAATACTAAAAATGTTAATAGTGTTGCTTCACAGCCACCACACTTTGGATAATCCATGTCTATGAGTATATGAAGGGAGGGTGCCAGGAGGATGTTTCCAGGCTCTTCTCAGTGGTGCCAAGCAAGAGGCAATGGGCAGAAACTGAAGAAGAGGAAATTCCGCCTGAACATGAGGAAGAACTTATTTACTGTGCAGGTCACTGAGCACTGGAACAGATTGGCCAGAGACGTTGTGGAGTCTTCCTGACTGGAGATATTCAAGAACCATCTGCAATTCTGTGCCCTGTGCTCCAGGATGACCCTGCTTGAGCAGGGAGGTGGGACCAGATGATCCACTGTGGTACCTTCCAACTTGACCCATTCTGTGATTCTGTGACTACATGATAATACAATTGAATCTCTGTGGTCCTCCACAATCTGGGTAACAGCAAAATCTGGTGCTTTAATGAAGCTTTCAATATTGCGTAAAGACAAACAATTAAATGCAGTTTGTAGATGGGGAATCTGTTTCTCTGTGTTGCTTGTCAATGCTTCTCAGAACTGCCATTCTAAGCAGAATATAGCTAAAAGTAGAGTGCTAATTGAAATAATAGCTTTTAATGGTTGAAAAATCCACAAATACTACTGGAATTTCAGAAAAGCAATTTCAGAAAGTATTTCTTTCAAAGGAAGGAAATGTGGCTAAAAGCAGGATTGAAGAAATAAATAAATGAAGAAAATAAGGAAATATTTTCTTTTATCTTTAGGAGAATTTATTGATGATTCTTCTCTCTCTGTAAAAGCTTCTGTTTCTCTTTGCTTCTGTAATCTGCCTGAGTGATTGATTGCACAGCGTTAGTTGGCAGAACATATGGTGACTACCTGACCCTGTACATGCAGTCAGGCAGAATCTGGGTGAAGAACTAGTCACTGCACACTGAAATGTTTCTGAAAATGATCATTTGATGTGACCATTTTTCTTCCAGGTCTCTGTTGCTGCTGTTAACCACCAACTTAGTAAAATGATCAAGGGTATGTTGCTTTCTGTGTATATATGTCTGCCCTTTTGCTGTATATCTGCTGCACAATATGTCCTAGGGCATGAAAGGGTGTCAAACTGCCAATATGTGCACAATGTAGAAGTACTGACATCTCCTTAACCCTTCCATGGCCTGTTCAGATACACAAGGACTAAGATCATGACCTTAACAGAGATAAAGGCACCCTAATAACAAAATATAAATAAATAAAAAGAGTGGGATTTCCACATTCTGTGATTTCAACTCTTGCCCTACCCAGACCAACAAAATATGTTTACTGTTGGAGTCTTACAAATAAAAAACAGGTTTATTTGAACATTATATTATTTCTATTCTTGAAAAAGGAATTGAAATAAAAGTGAAATTTTGCATTTGAAAAATTCACTGATTTTTCTTTTAAACATAGCTAAATTACTCCTTCCACCTGAGCTTGTGCATAATTACCAATTTTAGCATTAACTAGACATGGTTCTGGGGAGATTAATTGTGAAGACTGAACACAGTAAGGTGATTAAAGGAGCTTCCTTGTTTCCTATCATTCAAGACCTACTTTAGGTCAGAGAATATTTTCATGCTGTTCTTTTCCTGCAGTCCCGTGATGACAGCTGTACCCTGAATTTCAGTGGGTTAGACTGTTGCCTTAGTCCCATATTATAACAAAAAGATACTTTCTCACTGAGAGAAGTCATGTTGGCATCTTTACTCATAAAATGGTCACGTTTCCTTTTTACTAACATATTGAAGATGGGAGGACAAATCTTATATTTATAGATGACACACAAACTACTCTGCATCTTTTCTTGTGGTTCTGTTTTGATGGGAAAAGCCTTTTCTTAGGCCTTTGCACAAAAAGAAAACCAGTATGTCTGTGTTCTGGCTCACTATTCAACTGTCTAATGCCATTCAAAAGTCCTGTAGTTTACAAAGGCAGAAAAAGGCTTGTGTATCTTGAAGCTGTTCACACCAATTCCTTTTTCATGATATCTTTAATCTAATCTAAGTAGGAGTTCTTTCTTCTCCCTCCAAGAAGAGCTACTGGCATGTGCAGGTGACAGCACAGCAGCAACCACTGTTGGCATTAACTCTGAGGATTCAAAAGACCTAACTTTGCTGATGAGTAAAGTCAGAGAGCTGCCAGTGGCTTCAGGTTGACAGGCTTGTTCCATTTCCCACTGAGTCCACAGAGTTTTTTCCTGGTTTGTATAATAATTTGCTGCAAACACTTTAAATGAAGGTGATTTTTTTTCTTATTTGTAGCATTAATGTTACAGAAATAGATTTCAGCACCTTTTACGTCCTCTTCAGTCATGCTCCACTAAGCCCATGACCCTTTATTAACTAGAAATCTTAAAAAATGATTGAGATAAAAGGGGTGTTATGAATAAGCCTTTGGGATAAGAACACCCCCTTAATTCTTTCCTTCCCTCCTTCCTTTATTTCTTCCCACCTCAGGCCCTCATAATGTAATTTAAAAAAAAATTAGATCATCTACAGGTCACCTACCTGTATGTTAACTGTGTCAATTTTTTATTGCAGACAAGCACATACCTTTGTTCTGCCTGGGAATTCAAACATTTTTTGCTGGTTTTGCTTTTGTGGTGATTTTGTTGTTGTTTTTCCTTTGCTATGCATAGTTGTAATTACATTATTTGGGTTTTTTACAAAAATATGCAAGAAAAATGTAATTGCTTTTGAGTGACTTTTCTCAATTAAATCAACGGTATCAGATAAGATTAGGCAAAATGCTTGCAAAGCACTGGTCAAAGAGAATGAGCCTCTTCGTGCTAAATAAACTTTGAGAAAAAACTTCTAAATTATCTCTCTTGTATTATTTGTTGAGTGCAATCACAGATTATATTTGACCAAGCAAATAACAACATGATCCCAATTTCCCCCAAAATAAACAGAAAGTGGATATTTTCCACTTCTATGTCTATAAATAATAAATGCCTTAAAGTTTGTGCACAGTAAATAAATCAGTAGTTTGGGACAGAGCTTAATTCTCCACATCATTTTTACAGCTGCAATGACTTCAGTGAAATTTCTGTGGAGCTGAGATTCACTGATGAGAATTAAGCCTTCTTGGAATGATGAAATGAGTCTGAATTTCAAGCATTTGACCGAGAAAATTTCATTAGTGGTTAAAAAGCATACAGAAAGCAGATATATGGGGCATAAGGGATAATAACTGGAAGTTTTGGAATTAATCCAAGGAGGAAAATGCTCTAACTTTAAAAATTTTAAAGGTATTTTGGTTCTCTCTCCACCTTTTTGCCAGTGGGTCTTTACATGCATTCCCACTTGTGATGGAGCAAATATTTGATATGATCTTTGGTGGACAGATAATGATCTGCTGAAACTGGCCAGCTTTAAATGAAGAAGTTTAATTTGCATCACCCTATTAACCTAGTACCCCATGAGCCTAAGTGAATATAAGATGGCTGAGGAAAGGAATGGTGGTGAAGGAGCAGAAATGTGAGGCAGTGACTCTTATACCATACTATCTGTACTATACTACCTACACTCTTTGTAAAACTACACAGCCCCTCAGGCTTAATGACACTGAACTTTCCTTAGGCACCTTCTGTTGGCAGTAGGGAGGGACTTTCCCCAACTCAGAGCCTGATTTACCTACCCTGACTTGCCTTCTCTATGTTTTTATTGAGCAGGAGAAAAGCCCAAAAGATTTAGATTGCACTCAAAAGAAAATTTATGGTTGTAGTCTGCAGTGCAAAGGGACATGTCCCCTCCTGCACACAAGCACAACACTTAGCCTTTCAGAAAACATTCCCAGCCTCACTTTTCTACTGAATAATGTCCACAGTGTAATGATGTCTATCCACAGTGTGCACCAGCTGGCTCCTTTGGGGTAAGCCTGGAAACGGAGAGAGTGGGGAACCCACCGTGGTATGTCAAATTAGAGAGTACCCTGGGAGGTGAACAGAAAATGCTCAGGTAATAATGAACAACATGTACCTTGCTCATGTTTCTGACAACTGTAGTTTCAGTTTAATTATTCATATGAATACTTTGCTGGATTACTGTTGTTGTTAATGTGGTCTTGCATATTTTATAAAAATGATGACCTGGAAGCAGTACTCAGTCTGACAGGCAGGGTAGCAAGCTGGGCTGCTTTTTAAAAGAGAGGACAGAGAAGTGAAAGCAGAACCGTCCTCCTTTGTTACTTCAGCGTGGCAGTACCGTGCCTCCCCAGATCCCTGTGCAGATCAAGGGCTTCAGTATGTAGCAAAAAAACCTTCACATTACATAAAGTGCATACCCATGGAGCTACTGTCATTGCTTAATCATTCTACATGTCAGAGAAAAATTGTTGCATGTGGAGAAATTGTTGGTGACCTGTAGAGTGTCCATGCAGCTGGTCCCATTTTCTACTGTGGAACTGCAACCTCTATTTTTGCTTGTGTTGGGGCAGCCTGTGACCTTAAGCAAAGGCAATTTGTTATGGTATTAACGCCTTGCTGAAGTGCCTGTGCTGATATTCCAGGCAGATGTTTGCCTAACCTATTCTTAAAGACCTCCAGTAGTGGAGAATCCACAATATCCCCAGACAGTCTATTTCATTGCTTCATTATCATTACTGCTAGAAACTTTCCTAAATGGCATTTTTATCATAATTGCTTGTAGTTACTAGTAACTGATTTCCAGGATGCCAGATGTGTAAATAAAAGGGATTGCTCCTTCATAAGTCCTCCATTTTCACTTTTCAACAAATTTAAATAAATAGTCTGTATTTGAGAAAAGGGTCAGTCTAGATAATGTTTAACTCTTTGCACTAGCCAGGACAATTATATTCCATCAATTCAATGCCCTATGTAACTGATATAGTGCAGAATAGTCAGAAACTGGCTGTGAAAATCATCATAGAAATTTCAGTGGAAAACCTTCTGATGCTAAATATATGAAATTTTTTCATAGAGGTATAAATATTTGCACACCTTCAGCATTTCCTTCATTTTGACATGATAAAACAGAATTTAATTTTCCAAGAAGCAGAATGCATCACCAGGTTTAAAACTACTCTTGAGAAAGTCAGTGTTCTCAGTGTGGTTTTTTGAATTTCATCAAGGAAAGAAGAAAGAATCAAAATACTCATTACTTTGCGTGGATAAAAATGTACCCAAGTCCAAACTGGGTATTGAATGCTATTATTTTGATTAAGTAATGTTTGTGCTTTGCATCAGTGTAATTACCTGTTGGAGTAAGGCAGTAAGAAATCAAGCACACTAGAGATCTGTCCTTCTAGGTGCAGTTTCATTTGATGAAGTCCAACTAGGAAACCTTACAAATTGCTCCAGATATGGAAAAAATTTGGAAGAATAATCTCTGTGGTCATCCTTTAATTCTAAAACCTAATGGCGCCAGCATTGAATATGAGCTGCTTGATTATGTTGATGTTTAATTTACAGGTTATCAAAGCAGTGTGAAGTATTTATGCACCAGAAAGGCATAGTATAGCACAAAAAGCAAAATAATTAAAAAGACAAATGAAGAAAGTTCATAAAATTACTATATCCAGACCTCTTATGCCATACCTGCAACAATATTCACATTGTACAAAAGGTCATACAGAGCCTACAATCTCTACATGAAAGCTGATTCCAGGAGCAGTGGGCTCCCTGTGGACAATGTGAAGTACAAATAGGTTTAGATTAGACGGATTCTTAATTTCTGATATTTCTAGTTATTATTGAGTAGAGTGTGCTTTGATCTCAAATATAGAATTATGCAACAGCAATGAGTAAAACCTCAAATTATTGCCGACCTTTTTTCCTAGTAGAAATTTTGAAGAGTAAAACAGTTTTAGGGTCAAGTCATCCAATCAAATGAATTTAATAATATTGCTATAGCAATGTAATACCAAGGAGGGCTATAACTATTACAACATGTTACTAAGAGAAAAAAAAATGCCTATGTAGATATGTATGCTGGACAGGATGGCTGAATGACCTGTCTCATGGACAGTAGGGGATGCATACTCCAACAGTGCAACTGACATTTTTCTTTTGTGTTTCAAAAGTGTCAGTTTTACAAAATAATCTAAAAAGAGAATAAAAGAGGTTTGAAAAAGGAAGCCTAAGCAATTGAAAATGAAAATAGAAAAAGAAAATGTAATAAATCCTGAAATGTGCTATAGCATACTGCAATTCATGCATTACCTTTTCAGCAGTACTTCAAATAACACATTTTTTGACAATGGTGCAGGCCAATTAACTTTTTGTGCTTCATGACACAGTAAGTACTGTAGCTCCAGCAATGTTACGTGATTATTTTATTTAACATATTTGAGGTTTTTGAATGGTCTTATAGTGAAAGCTAGAGAATCAATGAAATAAATTTGCAGGTGAAAGGAAAGGTCTGTTTGCAATTCTTGCACAAGTTTGTTTCCCTTTTAAAGGGGAGAGAAGCTGCAAGGAGGATGAAAACCTCTCTGCTCTTCTTGGATGGGAATTTTCCTTCAGGGTGAGTCACCAGTGAGTGTATGTCCACTTCAGCTGGCTCCGTATTATCCCTGCCTAACCATTCCTGATGCATTTTTGGACAAGCAGAACTCAGCCCTTTCCCTATATATGCTGATCTTCTGTACCATAAAGATCTGGATACGAATTTAGTATTTGCTGTTAGTTGACTACTCCTGGTTTAGTAATAGTCCCTTTCATCATGTACTATCCCGGAATTCTGGTTTTATATTATGACCTTTCTACTAAGCCTTTCTGAGACATTCAAAAATGTTATTTCACATAACCATACAAAATGAGTTAGTTTTATTGCTTTTATAAGAAGAAGAGACACATGCAGAGATTAAGGCCAGGAATATTAAGAGGATTCACCCATTGCGGGTGTTTCAAGCTTGGCACAAATAAATGTTTGGCTTAAGTAGAAACACTGGTAAGCATTTCTGATAAGATTGATCTTAGTGACTCCTTAAAAGGCCAGACAGTGTTCCAGAGGAAGATCTCAGAATGGACTTAGGAAACCTGAACCCTCAATTCTGTGGTCTAACCACATGGAAAATAGCTAAAGCACATGGAACAAAGTCAAACACCAAATCAATATGACAGATCTGTACTTGTTCAAAGGAACTTTTATATTTGATCTGGGTTTAGCTTATCTATATATGTGGAGGCACAGAGGAAAAGAAGATTGACAAACCTCAGAGTTAAAAGTAATAGCTTCTGATGATCTTGATCACCTTCTGCATAAGAAACTCTCAATAAACGTATGGTTGCACTACTGCAGCGTACTGCCAAGGTGACCATCTGTCAGTTAGCTTCCAGGGAATCTACAGAAATTCTCTTCTAAATCAAGATTATTATTTAATTTTTAAAATTGGGGAAGGAGGCTCTTTATAAACACCTTAATTTACCTGATGACTTTATGGGCTAAATTGTTAATAGGATAAGAATTCTCAGCAATAAGTAAATAACATCAATTCTCATCAGATACAAGCTCATGCAGAGATTGAATGATGAGGGTAAAAGCTATCATGGAAACTTGAATTAAATTTATTAGCAGCTGTTCAGTGGTGCAGAAGAATTATACATGAATAATAAAGTGCAATGCTAGCTGAGAGCTCTCGATTTCCCACTTTTCCCAGGAAGTACCTTTTAATGGAAATCTTTTCCCAGAAGCTTAACATTGTGTTGAATTATAATTAAGCCATATTGAGAAAACATTCGAGTGACAATGATTTACAAATGATCAAATTATTTTGGGCTTAGCTTAGGGCTTTACTGACTAGAATGATTTCTCTGTTATGACCATATGTCTGTTGAGAAGCTTGATTCAAATGTGAAAACTATTGGGATTTTTGAGACAGTTAAAGAAAAAAGAATTTGAAGATGTTTCCTGCAGTTTTATTCTTATTTAGTAAACTAAATATTTTGTACTTGTCAAACATCAAGAAATAAAAGTTCATAAGAAATATAGGTGCATGAACCTCTAAAACATTTGCCATGCCTGCTTGTCACAGGCAAGGAAACTTTGTTTCATGACCTGTTTACCCATCCAGGGGAAATAACTAGTGGCATGGATGGAAAGAGCAGGAAGACACACACTTTCACCTACCCTAAAGGTATCCCCATTGCCATGGTCCCCTTCCATGAAATTGAGCAGTGATTTCTTTCTGTCTCTGAGACAAACTACACCTCATCAAAACAATCTTTATTTTGAGCAGCAGCATGACACTGCATCCTTCTGGTCAGGGAGCTTAATTCATCACCCAGAAAGGTATCCTGAGAAACGCATAGACAGATAGTGATATCCTAAAGGCTAAGGGACTGAGGATGACAGATGGGAATGAAGAATAATGACTGGAAATCTAAAGATGCTGTTTCTTTCTTTGTGAAATTTTACAGTTGTTATAATAAGTATTTACAGGATCCAAGGTGACTCAATATCTATGTATGGGGAAAGGTTTGAAGGTCAGCTCATTCAGTCACCTAACGTAGACACATCAAGCTTAAGAGGCGAGGTTTTGACAGCTAAATGCCACTCTCCCCTTATTCTGCAAGGCATTGAACTTGATACTGAAGGCAAAGGGAATATTTAGGTAAATCAAAACATTCATTTTTATGCCAGGTTCTTCTTCCTGATCTTTCAGCCATGCCCATGCAACTGCCCAGTGCAGCTACTGGGTGCAGCTTCAACAGCCAGGGTAAAGGGAATTTATTATTTTCCCTTCCCAGTGCATTACATCTGTTGTTAAATCTGCTGCTGAGAACAGGCACAGGCTCTACATCTTGACTTCATTGGCTGTAAATTCAGAAGTATTCTAAACATG
Organism: Corvus brachyrhynchos; assembly: GCF_000691975.1. Taxonomy (NCBI): domain Eukaryota; kingdom Metazoa; phylum Chordata; class Aves; order Passeriformes; family Corvidae; genus Corvus; species Corvus brachyrhynchos. Next base: position 6,197,258 of record NW_008239767.1, read on the forward strand.
CTAACAGTACATTTACAAAGGATATCTTGATATATTTTGGGGCCTGCTATACCAGAGGCCTAATTATGCTTGTCAGAGGGCATATTTCTAAAGTGCCTCGATTGGATTCCAAACCAGCCTTTTTTCCCTTAATTTTACTTTTACTCAGGGGCATCTCAGGGCAAAGTAGTACAAATAATAATAATCTTTAATATCTCACACTGGTGATCTTTACCACTGAAAGTGAATACTGAACTACCAGATAAATTATTCAGACAAAATGATTACCAGAATTTTAATATTCTTTAAATCTGCAATCACAAGTGTTGGTAGGAAAGGGTTAAAACTGGAAGATTTGAGGAGGAGGGAATAGTTTTGCTCAAAGTGACCTTGCAGCTGGAAATTCTACCAATGTTGGTGTGGGAAAACTCCGTTTCTTATGCCTACAGTTGTTCGTCCTTTGCCTGTTTTGAGAAGTAGAATTCCCATGGTGAGACAGCACACTCTCACTGACATGCCCGAAGCTTTTTGTATAGTGAGGCAGGGACCAAGCCATCCCCGACCTTCCTGCTGCTGTTCGCTAGGATGAACTGAGCCCAACGGAGCCTGTGTTCCCACGTGTCTCTTACACCCAACATCGTTAGTGAGGTAATGAAATAAATCTGCTCTTTGCATTTCAGCTGTGGTTTGATGGTTGCCCTTAGTTACTTGTATGTGTCGATTCAGACAAGTCAATTTGCGGTATATAATTACACATTTTGTTAGCTTCCTTCTTAAAGATATATTCAAGATTCACTATCTAACAGGCAACTTAACTGTAGAAGCTCAGAATAAAAAAAATGTTAAAGAAAACTTTGTCTTCAGTATCTCATTTCTAGCTCATATAAATGTGATAAGGTGGTCTGAAATGCATACATTACAAAAGACTGCTACACATTCCCAGTTTCTACTTTTATATATCTTTATGTTGCCATAGCTCATATCTCTTGTGCAAACCCACTATCTCTTGGGAAATGTATGTGTGCAGACTCTCGACTGTCTCTCAGAAAAAGTCCTGGCTAACAGTAGATTCATATCAGAATATTGGAAATCACTGTATTTCCAGTTAATTGACAAAACCTAGTCTTTTTAATATCTGAATTCAGAGAATGGTAGAAAAACAGTTCTGATAAGGACTTTGAATGCCTATCCTCTTGCCTTACGAAGACCAATTATGTCTATAGAATTTGTCTGTGATAATTCTCAAATATTAGGGCAGTACTGTTAGTCTTGATTAAGGTGTACTCCCAACTGAAATGCATGAGTCCTGGGATGAGGAAAGACTGAAGGACACGCCTATGCATTAATCTCATAAAAAATTTTGAACTTTAAAAGTGTGATTTCTATTCCAGTGGTGATTTTTGGTTTTACCTACTATTATCCGTTACTTAGGATCACACTCTCATTTCACTATTATTTTATATTTTTCATATATTTACTGCTTTGTACTTTTATTATGCTACATATCTTTGGGAGCCTGTTTTCCTACTACATTGCAAACTATAGATATGCTATGTGCTGAAATTTTATTGATTTGGCTTTTGAAAAATACCTGCAATAAATAAGCCTTAGTTTTAAAAAAAAGCTTCTTATTAGTTGAATTTTTAGTGGTAGGCAATGAAATTTACTGCTCAGAATTGATGGGCAACAAATCCAACAACGGGTAGATGGATTCATCAATTTCCTACTAAAGGGAAAAACAAAGCACATGGCTAAAGGTCAAAGTATGAATAGTAGCATGGATAAGAGGCTGAAATGATCATATTGAAGGAAAGCAGTTCCATATTCAGAATCATATTTAAGACTTGTAGAATTATTTCTGACTGGTTTTAGTTATCTCTAAATTGCTTGTTGGGGTTCAGAAGCAGGTCTTTTGTAGCAGAAGCTCTTCTAGGGCAATATTAAAAAATAAAATAAATTTATTTTTACTTTAAATAACTAAACAACGTCACCACAGAATAAAAACTGCTCCTCATAGGAAACATACATCTGGAAAAGTTAGAAGCACCATTAGGTAAGACAAAACCAGAAAGTCAACAGGCCTAACTAACCTGAAATTCTGCACAGCTGCTTGCAGTGCTTGTGGTATTAGAGTTTTCATTTAGACCTCTTACCTTACTGATGCTGCTGTAGTCAAGGTAAAGTTAACTTCCTGTTGGCGCAGTCTTGGGAAACTGATTTAGATCTTTAGAGTGGGGTTTGACCCAATTGTCCTTAGCTGCCTAGAAATTAGAAGTGAGTCATCCAGCTGGGTATATAGAGGCAGGTCAAGTATCCCGCCTGACTGCCCCCTGTCTGCAATCTCTCCTACATCCTGTGTAGTATCTTTCAGCAGTGTGCAAATTTCTGCAATGCTTTAGAAGTCACAGTGGCATTACACATTTTTTGCTTAAGCCAAACCCCTCATGGCCAGCCTTAACGGGGTGTTGAACTAGGTTGTTAAAAGGAAGAATAGACACCTGTAGAATTAGTAAGGAGATTAATCATTCTTTGGAAATGCCATTGCCTCTGATCGACTACACAGAATAGACAATTTTTAGAAGGCTAAAAGTTAAACAAGATGAATGTCTGTCTTAGAGACAAAGGCATTAATGAAGTAACATTTACAAATGGAGATGCGTGATAAGGTGTTTGTTGCCCACAAAACATACAGGTCTCTACATTATCCTCTACATGAAGAGCAATTACATTAGTTTTTCTAATTTAAGGTTCTATGTGACAAAAGATGAGTATTTCACACCAAACTAAAATAGAAATTTCCAGGTCATTCTCTGAGAAGCACATTTCAGCTTTTCATGATGAAGAGTTGTACATCTGAATTTCTAAACCTGGGGAGGGAATGGAATGTAGTATGTCTTCAGCTCCGTGGATATGTGTTTTAATTATCAAATATTATATGGTATTCAATAATGTTTTAAATGTAGTTACTTGCAGCTCAGTTTGTCTGATTTTTTTTCATTAAAAAACCTACTCCTCATTTGTCAGAGGCCCAATCTGATAATGTGTTGTATCAGAATACCAGTTTAAAGGTGGGACTAAGCTTGACCCCTGTACCTGGCCTCATCACTCCAGCAGAAACCTGAGGACCTCTCTGTGAATTGCATGGAGGTTGCATGGCAGTGCCTTTATTTTCTAGGATTACTTGTTCTCAGACTATTTTCTTGAGAGGGCATCAGTGCACAGCCCCCTCCTTCAGACTGAGAACTGTAGATTTAACTCCCCTTTTCCTCATTCCCCCAGTGTATAACAGAGCAGCAGCAGAAGAAAGAACAGTAGCCAATCTTGTGAAAATTAAATCAGCATTTAGCTAACACCTGTCTCCAGTGAGAGAATCTGATTAGTTCTCTGAGAGAGCAGGAAAATGAAAATCAGAGCAACAGAACAAATAATTATCTGGAGAGGATGAGGACAACCTGTAAGCCTGCCTGATCCTTGGAAGGATATTTAAGTTTGACCAGACTGAGTGAGGTGTTTTCTCCTCTATTTTAATTCTGAAGAATCCTAATTCAAAGTGAAGGTGTTGTGGGTGGCATTTTTGCAGAACACATCCTGGGGACCCAGACTCTGGTCGGGCTGGCATCAAGGACATGCTGACAGCATGTCCTGTCTCACCCTCAGCCATAGAAGCACATCCCCAGAGAGACAGGACTCTCCACATGCATATGCACTTATTCTGTGTTAGTTGCAGGTAGATACCTGAAAACATCAGTCCTATCAGTTCCCCTCTTCACACGTTCCCCTCACCAACAGCTATATTTCGAAAAAAAAAGGTAAAAATTAGCATGTGAATGGATTGTCTTTGGAAGTATCTCCCAAGAGCTGCTAGGGTTATCTTTCCCTTGCATGTGTTTCAAATCTTCCTTTGCTTCTTGTCAGAGAAGAAGCCTTTTTGAGGCATTGTCGGATAATTTTCTCCTCTATAATTTGACTAGTTTTATGAAACAACCCTTCAAATCACCTGCTAATGAAATAATAAACCTCATGCAGTTGCAAATATATGCATTATATTTAATTGAATTTAATAATATTATTATTAAATAATTAAATTTTTAATTTAATTTATTTTCCCCCACATATCAAAAAGGTTTAGTGAAGCCAAAATTGATTACTGTGCCTCTGTGGGCCACAGGCATGTTTCCCCATTTTGTGTCTTTTTAGTATGGCAAAAATTCCTCTCAGCACGCTGGAACATCAGATTTAAATTAACAACTCAAATATTGTAGGTTTTAAACTTTTGAAACTATAAGTACAATGAGAATCCTCTCTAGGTATGTAGCAGCAAAAATATAATTTGAAGTTTGTGCTTTGAAAGGGGTCTTTCTCCCATTCCCATCACAAGCTCAAAACAAAAAGGAAGATAATTAGAGGAAAACTATTATTTAACAGATATTTAACTTTCCTAAATAAGTTGATCACCTTACATTGAGGTAGAAGGCTTTACAGTGAAATTGTGAAAGAGCTAACATTTTCAGGAAGATGTACAACCAGTAAGTGTTTATGAGGAGACCTGATTTTTCAAAACTTCTTTCTTCACTTGATTGAAAATTACCTTGTGATCTCACAGTAGGACAGCAAGGGAAAACAACAAACTAAGCCCTACTCTTTAGCTGAGGCAGGAAACACACAACCGGAATTAATCTCCTTTCTGGGACCTCTCCAAAGGAACTGACTCTTTCTATTAAGAGTGAACAATATGAGGTGGATTGACAGAATTTCTTTGTAATGGAGAGACTACATATTTGAATGTCATAAATAACAAAATCCTACTTAAATTCCTGCAGATTTTAAGACATAGTCAATGACTTAGGAAATGGTCTAAAGTCTGAAGGTTAGGTAACGTGACCTTCAATCTGAAAGTGTTTCTCTTCAATGGACCCAGCCAGTGGACTCCACCCTAAGGTGTCTGAACAAAGGAGACTGTGTACACGTGAGGGAGAGCTTGGTTTGGTTGTCTGCATGTAGGCCTTTACTGTCAACTTAGACATTTGCAACTTTCTACCTGGCTTGGAAAGAGCACATCTTCCGTGAGTCACATCTTTGTCACATCTCCAAGTCTAGTGTTTAAGGTGTCCTAGGGCTTCTCAAATGATATTGTAAATGAATATCATTACTGTATTCAGCTAAAATAAGTTCACACTTCTAAAATTCCCACTATTACCTAGGGAGATTTAGCACCTTATAAACTCAGGGAGTGATTCAGCTAACCAGACAGGAACTGCCCAAACGTAAATGTTTAGCAGCTTTTCAGATGCCAGATTTTACCCAGTATGTCTGCATAGACTGGTGGATATCACCCAAGGAGGAATGAATGTCTATTGTAACATAAGGGCTCACATTCAAAAAACCTCAGTTAGAAGTTGGAATCTTTATAGACTGGGGGAACTCAAACATCCAAAGTGACTCTAGAATATTACTTTTAGGCTGCTAAATCCTGTTTTAAAGGAGGTATTTAATTTCACTTTAGAGTGAGCCAAATTGCTCTCTCATTTCTGTTTTCTTCACTAACTTTATCTCCACTAATTATATTTTGAGATAAGATACTTTACGTTATATTTAGCAGTTGTATGAATCTGTAGGTAAATGCCTTAATCAGGCTCTAAATCTGACTTCTCAACTTGGCTTAAACCTAGAGAAGTTAAGAAGCGAATAGCAGCCTGAATAAAGTTTGCCAATGTCTGATTGCTGTCTGGACTAAAATAGTCAAAAGTGAGTCATGAATATATTGGGAGATTAGATCATCTCTCTTCAAATGAGTGTACTTCTCTCTTCAGCAATGTGACAGAAGCAAAGATAAAAGATGAAGACATTCTTGTTACCTTCCTTACAGCCATTCGCTTCTCAGGCATCTTACACACTCAAGAAATCTCAGAGATGAAGACACTGACGACAGTGCAGAGCAGCACTCTGCTCCGCAGTAGGGAATTATTACATCCCTGTGCACCTGCAAACAAGGAGTTGGCAGAAATCTATTTCATAATGTTTCCTTTCCCAGATAACCTTTGCTAATCAGTCTCCCAATTCCTTTTGCAAAATTAAATGCTGTAATTCCCTACTTGGCTTGAACACCCAAGCTTGTACAGTCATCTAGACAAGAGAGTTGAGAAAGTGCTGGCTTCAGTGGAAAGAGGAGAGAATGTCACAGAGGAAATAAAAACGAGCTGTTCTAATGAAGCTTAGCACCTACACTCACAATGATGTAATACTGTGAGTTCAGCAGCTAGCACAGGACTGCAGGATCCCACTAACACATTTTGACACTCCAGCTTCTTGGTTGACTAGACAATTCTCATAAAGTCGGGTGATACTGGTAAATTCAGGGGTTAGGAAGGAGAGCTGTCTTTTGTTTGTTTTAATATTTCTGCATTTTTATGTTCTTAGTACTATGAAAACATAATATATTGAAATATAATTTTATATTAAAATATTTTCTTTGCCTGCTTTCATCCATTCCAACAAAAGACTATATATATATTTATAGATAGTCAGTAAAAAAAAATACATGTACATAAAATATGGATATGCCCTTTAATGGTCTGATGCCAGTATTTTACTCATATAAATTCCTCTGAATTGAGCTATACATTCTTATTTCTCAGTTCTGCAAGGACTGGACTGTAACACACTGTATGACTCCACATGGGGGAAGAAAAAGGAGCCTCAATGTACTTACATTCCTGAGTAAATTACTGAGATCAAGCTATGCAAGATGAGACACCTGAGTCTTTCCATAACATTCTTCCAGGCTAGACTTCTGAGCAGGAGAGGTTCCCAAGGCAGGGAAATCACAGTCCTAGCATCATCTTACCTCTGAACAAAATTGACATGATGTATCATAGAATCATAAAAATATAGAATATGCTGAGTTGGATGGGACCCAACAGGATCATAGAGTCCAACTCCTGGCCGTATGCAGGACCTCCCAAGAGTCACACCATGTGTGTGAGAGCAATTTCCAGAAGCTTCTTGAACTCAGTCAGTCAGTGCTCTGACCATTTCCCTGGGAAGCCTGTTCCAGCACTCAACCACTCTCTGGGTGAAAAACCTTTCCCTGATATCCATCCTAAATCTCCCCATCTCAGCTTCATGCCATTTCCTTGAGTCCTGTCACTGGTCATGAGAATGAAGAGATCAGTGTCTGCCCCTCTGCTTCCTCTTGTGAAGATGTTGACGACCACAATGAGTTTTCCCCTCAGTCTCCTCTCCTCCAGGCTGAACAGACCAAGGGACCTCAGCCACTCCTCATAAAGCTTCCCCTCCAGACCCTTCACCATCTTTGTTCCCCTCCTTTGGACACTCTCTAATAGTTTAGTGTCTTCCTTACATTGTGGCACCCAAAACTGCCCCCAGCACTCGAGGTGAGGCCGCCCCAGTGCAGAGCAGAGCGGGACAATCCCCTCCCTTGCCTGGCTGGTGATGCTGTGCCTGATTACCCCCAGGACAGGGTTGGCCCTCCTGGCTGCCAGGGCACTGCTCATATTCTGCTTATATTCAACTCATATTCAACTTGCCACTGACCACGATCCCCACGTCCCTTTCCACAGCACTGCTCTCCAGTTGCTCATACCCTGGTCGATACGCACAGCCAGGGTTGCCCCACCCAAGGTGCAAAATCTGGGACTTGCCCTTGCTAAAATGCATGCAGTTGGTGATTGTCCATCTCTCTGGTTTGTTGAGGTCTCTCTGCAGGGCCTTTCTGTCGATGTTTCTTCAAGTCCTGTGTCCAAGCCATTAATGGGGATGTAACAGCAGTGAACAACAATGCTGTAATGTAACAGCATTTGAATTTTGTACTGTCTAGAAGTAAAGTGCTGCTGTGGCAGAATGCAAAGAGAAAGGTTGTGAGTAACTGGCATTTTAAGGGCCAGTGTTATTTTTTTATGTATCTTCCTATAATTTGGACTTATTCTAATTTTCACATCCAGAGAATCTGTCACAATAATGCTGTTTCAACAGAGTATGGTAAGACTTATTAAAAAGGCAAATGTGAAACTGTTTGAATACCTGTAAGTTACATGCATGAAAAGGAATCCTGCCTCTTTGCAGCTTGTATTCCTCAAAAGCTCAGAGTTCTGTGAGGTGGAGGCACTCATACTATAAAAAACCCTGTTCAAAAGATCATGAGACTGTGACTTAGATAACGTCACATATTTGTATTGCCAGTGTGCAAAAGTATGAAAAATCCCCCAATGTGCCAGTCCAAAAAATGGTGGAGTTCCTTGTCCTGTTCTATTGTTAATAAAATATGTTTGTTGGTTTTAAAATCCAAAGTCAGAAATATCAGTACAGGCATTACTCTACTATAACTCCGTTTACAAAAGAATAATGATGATAGTTGTCTCTTCCTACTGGTTTGTACAGCTTAAGGGGAGAGAGAGATGAAGATGCACTGAGCGTAAAACAACATTGAATTCTGCTGATTTGGTTTCAGTTATGGACTTCAGATATTAAATGCAAATATTTGCTGAAGCCTGCAGATGTGTGTTTCTGATACATTGCTTTCAGAAAATGAGGAAGTTGAAAGACATTGTATTACATTCTTTTCAGAAAGTTGCTGTGTACAGTTGCTTTTAAACTTCCAAGAGTATGTTATTTTATCCCCTGTCCCCTCTTCCACTAGCTAAACATCCTTTAGAGGGTGGCTGACTAATGAGCTGCTCACTCTGTTTTTCTTTTGGCAAACTCTGAGTTGAAGGGTCCTATATTTCCCCAGCGTGCAGCTGAGATGCACCTAGGGCATGCACTGAGCGTAAGGAATCACTTCGTCATTTTTTCATTTATGTCAAATTTCTTAAATTTGTTTAAGAGACTAGAATCTTTCTAATGAAACAAAAAATGATCAGAGTGTACAAATATGTTAAATTATAATAATAATTGAAAAAAAAATAGTGTTCTGGATTATTTTTTTAGAAGAATATTCAATCCCATTATATAAAATTGTCTTTTGGCATTCCAAAAAGGCAGTCAGACTGAAGACATCAGAGAATGCAACTGTTGCCAAATTGCTGATCATTTTCCTTCCTACTACAAAGATACAACAAACAGATTTAGGTGGCATTACCACATACTTTAGAGAAATATCATCAATTATTAGGCTACAGGTCTTCTCTCAAGCATTTTCTTCTTGTTTTTCCTGCTTCAGAAAGGCTGCAAAGTGTGAGGTTCAGAAAATATGGTTCACAGAAAGGTTTCCTGTGCATAGATCAAGAATCTGGACAATGAAAATATTTGTAAGAACTTCCTGCTTTTAGAGAATTGTAATCTGTTTGGTCATTAAACTCAGTGATGCCGAACCCAGTCTTTCTTTCTACATTGATTTCCATAAATTAGTTTGTTTCATCAGTTTCTGATTAAAGCAAAGAAGTTCCATTCTCTTCACTCTTATTTTCTACCTATTTGCTCCAGAAGCATGATACCAGTGCTAATTTTTTCTGCTCAAATTCACTTTTAGCTCAATTTATCCATCATTCTTGCCACCGATGTTGTGTATTCCTTTTCAGTTTTAAGGGTAGGATATATTTAGTTTGAATAAGTTATTTTACAAGGTTGGCTAAATGATCAGCCATAAAAAGCCAGTTTGTCTTTATCTATCAAAGTCCAAGTACTGGAAATCTGAATCAAGCTTGTGTAACTTTTCAGCTCTGTTTTTGACTGATCCTGTGTTTCTGTGAAGTAACTCATACCCATGTAGTTGTCAATGCAGGTAAATAATAAAAAGTCAATTCCTTGCTGAACTATGATTTTAAACGGACTAAAAAGAAGCATTTCATAATGAAGATGAAGAGTTTGAAACTAGTGCCATACTCCAAACTACTAGGCTTTTGGATGCTCAATTCAAATGAAAACGTTTTCCTGGGTCTGGCTGAAATAGCCTACAGCGCCACACAGCTTATGAGTCCTTTTTAAAATAGTGCATAGCTCAGGCTGGAAATAAGAAAGGGAAGAGGGGCTTGGAAAAGAATATCCTTAACAAGTTCTTTGTTATTAAATTAACTTTAGATAATTCATGAATAGGTTTCTAAAACCCAAGTGTATAAAGACTACATTTTCTTTCTATTTTTTGCCTGTAGTGGCCACTATAGTAGCAGACATTTTCTGTTTCCTAGTTTAAGAAGATCAATGGCAGAGAAATATATTTCTGTCTGTTCATATTCCCATGCATCTACCTCTTAGATATTGACTTTAGAAGAAATATTTCTAGCAGCAGATAAGCATGGTTACTTTTAACCCATTCAATATTTATTCCATTGTTATTGAGTATGGTGGCATAAATTGAAGTTATATGTTAAATTGATCCATTAAGCAATTTAGTTTAATTATTAAATTTGATTCAATATTTAATTTGGTTTAATAAAACTGGGCTTCCATAAATGTATGCATTTAACTGATATATATTGGGACTGTATAATTTTGAATAGATTAAATATTTAATAGAGAACACTTATTTGAATTATTCAGTATGGAGACTAGATAACTGATCTACCCTTTTAAAATAGTGAAAATACAAATGGCACATTTCAATAATAACATATTTCCAACCAAGAATCTGTATAAAACACTTTGAACCAGTTGTTGGTTCATTTCTATACAAGCAAACCAATCTTTGCTTAATGGAACCAACCATTGAGAATTCATCAAGAAAGCTCCCTGAGCTGTTTTAAATTTAATATAGCTTACAAAAACTAGAATATTAGAATATGCAGAATACTGTGGTGACAAAATGATTTTAAAAATGGCTATAACAATATAATTTTCTTCTGTTTTTTGTGAACAGCTAAATGTTTGAAAGATTTGTAGCTAATGGTGATTTAGTATTCTGGATCAGATTCAGAGTGGGAATATTTAGAGTCACAGTTGAATTTTCTAATCAAAACATATATTTCGTGTTGATGTTGGATCATGAGGAAACTTCAGAAAATGAGACATAATTTAAGTGAACTTCAACACTCATCTAATTTCAGGTATATGTGTCAGCTGAAATAAACGAGACAATACTTAGCCAATGCTTGCATTTTTTACTAAGAATGCATATATTTATAAGCATATGACTGTGCAGAAGGATTTTTTTGAATCAATGAATGTGCTTCAAAAATCATCCATCATACAAGGTTCTCTCTCCTTAGCTGTAGCAGGCAAGGTCTTCACTTTTCTCAGAAAATCTTATTTGACTGCCAATGAGGACTGCTATGCAGGACTTGTGATCTTGTTTTCAGTATGGCTGTATAAATGCTTGTGCCAGTAGAACTGATGGAGCGGCAGTGTGATGCCTGACATGAGTAAGAGTTGGTAGCATTGCCATGTGGAGGCAGCCTCTCTGGTGATAAAACTACATCTTGATAAGGAGTCAGTCAAGAGAAGAAGAAAAGAGAAATAGAAACTAAAAAAAATACTAAAGCTGGTACAAAATATTCTTATTGCTATATACAATCTTAGGAATCTATTATCTGCCTTATGTACTGTAAATTTGCTAATTTGTTTCCTCTTTGAAATTTGTGCTTTCAGGTATAGTCTCCTTTATCCATGTACAGTAGTGTAAACAATGGATTCCTTATCTGTAGTGAATGAAACATTTGCTCTGTCTTGGCACCCTGCTAAACAAAGCCCTAAGGTCTGATTCCCTGTGAGCTGCATGTATCCTTCTCTACCCGGGCATCACCAGGCTCAGGAAAGGAAGATGTGCCCAGTGAGCACTAAGAAGAACTTAGTGTTCAGTTAACTAGCCACGAATGAACCTTTGATGCTCAGGAAGGTTTTTAAGTCATGAAAAGAATAGGATTGTGAATATGACCAGATGTATTCCTCCTTTGGTTAAAAGTTATGGAAGCGGAACAGGTATTCTATTTGTCCATAAGAAGGTACTTTCTAAAGCACCATCAATCTATTTCTACTATCAATAAAAATAGTAATGATGGTTCTTCAACACACAAAAAACAATTAAATCTGTCGAATTTCACATGAAGTACAGGTGGCAACTGTGAATATCTTTGACGGATGTAACCTGAGTAACCAAATCAAAATAATGACTACAATAAGAAATAAATAAGAAACATCTGCCCATAAATCAATGTTCACATTATTTTGTTGTGATTGGAACACATTTCTCCATACATTTATATAATAACAAAATGAGTTTAGGCAAGACATTTGATGTCCTTCAGAGATTATTCTTGGCTTTGAAGCATTTGAGTTTGTAAATAATTGGATAGAAATTTGTAAATGGAATAGTTGGGAAAGGAGATATTTAACTGCTACTGTAAAATATCAGCAATTTTTACTACAAGAAAATATCTAGAGAATTTTTTCAGGTTTTAAAAATATTTCAGGAATGGATTTCTAAAGGAATGTGAAAATTTGGGGTTACTATTACTGTTTTATTTTTTATACAGTGGGAAAAGAAATGTCAGCTCTGTCAGATCAAACAGCCTTATAGAAACAACGTAATGATAGGTATAACTTTTGAATCAGAATTCAAATAAAATCTGAAAGCAAAACACTTCATCTAAGATGCATTTTTCAGATTATTGTTTGCAATTAATATTATTTTAAAATAATAGTAACCAAATAAGATACTTTTCTATTATAGAAATCTAATAGTTTTTTAAGTGCTTAGAGAGTGACAAAGTAGGTTTTCAAGTCTAGTCACTAAGGATTCAGAGAAGAAACAAAAATGTTAATATACTTGGTCTATCATATGAAGTTTTTTAAAAATGTTCAGAATTAAAACATAAAATGAAAACATTAACTCTTAGGCTTTTATTTTCTTATTATTTCTGTTATCCAGATAATGAGGAATTAACAAGATATACACAATCTGAAAAGTTTCAAGAAGTTTAACTTTTCCCTTTGAATCAATGTTTGTATTGAAAGTTTGAAAGCACTTTAACCAGGAAAATAACAAGAAGAATAAATTTGAAAATGGTGAAAATTTGTCTACAAAGAGTTGCCAGAAAGTGTTCAAAAGACCATCAAAATTTGTGGACTTCCTCACTCTGCTATGACATGATAAATGGTGCCTACTGTAGCTTTTCCCGTGGTGGGACATGGCTTGGTGTTATTCAGAACCATAAACTCCACTATGAAAAATGTGAAGCTTTTTTTACTGTTTGGACTCAACAGGAGTGTTGTAGAATTAAGATACTTGTATAATGTCACATCCCTTTCCGTCATGCCTAATCAAAATTTTGGGTGTTCAAAAAATCCTAATCCCCACAGTAGCCTCTGGGAGTCCCTAAGTGTTTTCATTGTGATGTGAAAAGTACTGTCCTACCCCAAATTTTCAAAGACTTCCCAAGAACCCTAAAGGAACAGAAATGGATATGAGAGAAGAGGGAAGAAAGCACAGTATGATATGTAGACTATGCTAATATAGTCATATGCATATTTTGCAATTTCATGCTTTCACTGAATTTTAAATTTTGTCAAATCACAAACCTGCAGTTAATACCAGCAGATAAGTGTTTCAGTTGGGACAATCTAAAACAGATGAAAAATGGTATTGGCTAAGACAGTGCGTACAAAAATGATTTCTACACTTGCATTGATTAGAACCTTTATCCAGAGCACCTTAGTGTGAGCTATCCATTGAACTAGGGGTTAGTCCCTGAGCACACAAGGCATGTCATATGAAGATTGAGAGGGAGTTAGCATCTCCTACCTGCTAGCATGACCTTTTTTTATCTCAACCATCACAGGAAAATATAGGAAAAATGAAGGGGGAAAAACAAAAAAGGAAAGAAACCTACAAGAAATCCATAAGAACAGATCTCTCTTTTTGACAAAATTCTGTTCAAGTTTTGTAAACATCTGTGCCAGATTTCATATGATCCACACTCCTGATCACCACATGCATGCCCATATGCACATGCACATGCACACATTAAAAACACAGAGTATAAACTAAGAGCGAAAGTTCTGTGGAGAAAACCATAGCCATAATTTTGTATGACACTCATGTCAGTGTATGACATTGTGCTGGCAACATGCTGAAACTGTCATTAATGAAAAGATGATTTCATTTTTATATTAACTTCACAAACCTTTACACAAAGTGTGAAATAGGCCAGCATATCAGCAACGTTAATGTTCCATTCTTTTAATTCCTTGCTAATGGATTAATTCAATTTATGACAAAATAAGTATTTAACTGTCCAGTTTTGTTTGTCTTAAATCTATATAAACTTGAAATACAGTCTCCTTGACAAATGAGGTTACTAGAAACTAAATGGAAAATCTTATTTGCCACCACAGTGGTGACATGAAGAATTGCAGCCTTTACCTCAGGGCTACTAAGCTCTTAATAATGAGAGAAAGGTACTCCATCTTCACCTATAGCTACAATTACAATGAACAAAAATAGCTGCCAAGGCTTCTGAAAAAAATATTCATGACAGTGTGAAAAATATTGATTTTAAAAGTCAAGAAATGAAATATCTTCTAAAGTGCTCTGTTCAATCTAGTTATTATTTTCCAAAAGAAACTGAGGAAAACACAAAGTATTTTGCAGAAATCCTTTATTAAATATAAAATATAAACAGCATAAACAGACATTAATAAGCAATCTCAAACCCTCCATAAATTAATGCAGCTCTTGTGTGACCAGGTCACATGCAAAATGTGCATCCCAACCTGAAATTATTTTTGAATATTGAACCTTCATCCAGTCTTCTCTCTTTGTTTTTTTCTTCTGCCCTAAATAAAAACTGAGAAACATCTATGTATGTGTGAACCCCGGGAATGCTATTGCACAGCCAATTGCTCTGAGCTGCTCAGCATGTCATGCAGTGGCACTGCATGCTGATTCTGAGCTCTTGCACTCACTGCATATTGGATTTGCAATGAACTTCTGAGCCATTATACATGTCAGAGAAGATGGCAGAGCTCACTGCTCTGAGCCTCCATGCACATCTGAACATTGCTTTCTGTTCTTCCCACATTAATGCAGTGTGACTGTTTGGTACATGAAATAATGGCTTAATTTTGAACAGAATACAGCATTCATTCCAAGATGGACACAATAAAGGTCAGGGAAACATGCTATATAATATCAGTTTTTACAAATCCTTTTTGTTACCTAACCACACTTTTCAATTTAACTTTAATAGTGGTTAGAATTTTGAAAGATGCCTAGGTACCTCATTTCCTCTGAAATCACTGGAAGATAATAAATATCTTTAACAATCTAAGTTTAGAACATAAGCCTTCATTTTAAAAAGAGACTTAGCAGCCAAATATTAAAAACATTTAAGTAGGGAGTGTAAAGATGTGGACAGGTAACCTAATGAGATTTTCAGAATGACTAACTCCCACTGAAATCAATCTAGCCTAAGTCCCTTTGGCTTTCACTGGGATTAATGATCCTCTGTAAGTAAAATTCTTTTGGCAATGGGGCTTCTATAGTTTCAAAAATCTTACTGGTGCTCCCTAAACTACAGTGCTATTATTTTAGTGCTTGGTTATTAGCTTGTTTCGTGTATACTGTTATTTGATATCTTCTTAACCACATGAGCCAAATATACTTTGAGTTATCTCAAAGCTGTACATCTCTTTGAACCAAATGAAATCAGGGCTGCGGTCTCAAGAAACCAATAGTACTGCAGGTAGTACCTGCTGAGTTCACAGGTTAGAAAAATGATCAGTGGGGTTCACATCTTTCTTCCACTGAGAGAATCTGATTACACGAGTCTACTCATTTACTAATGTGTCCTAGCAAACAAGAGGAACACTAACATACTCTTTTATGATCAGGTACTTGGTACACAGTAGAACCATACAAACTGGCAGCATTTTAGAAGTCACTGTACTTTGGCAATTAAAGCTTCTGTTATGGTGTGACAGTTTCAAGTCGATACCCAACCATTTTCATCTTTCCTCCAGACTGAAGTAGATTTACCGGGAGGAATACAAACTGGGGGTGTCTAAGTGACATCTCTTACATATACTGATGACTATCATCTCAATCTTCCTGAACAGCTCTTGTTCATCTCACATATTCCAAGCTTTGCTTACAGCTACCTTGAGGGCATGTGGGTGGGATTCATTTTACACAACCTGAAATTCATCCCACTTGACTTGATCATGTATTTTTATATTTTTATATTTTTATATATAAATGTACATAGATATGTATGCATATATACACATCCAAAACAGTTGAGGTAAATAATGGTTTCACTACTTTGTTGTGCACTAGGTAGGTGATGGAAGTTCAAGTTAAAGGTAGCCCTAGCCTGTTTCTCTTCACCTTGTAACCTCCTGACATCCACAACAGAGTAAGTTTATAGAATCATACAATCATAGAGTCATAGATTTATTTAGGTTAAAAGAGACCTTTAAATCATCAAGCCCAGCCGTTAACCCAATGCCGCCAAGTCCACTACTAAACCATATCCCTAAGTGCCAAACCTAGATGTACTTTAAACAGCTCCAGAGATGATGACTCTACAACTTCCCTCGGCAGCCTGTTTCGATGCTTGAAAACACTTTTGGTGGGGTATTTTTCCTAAAATCCAATCTGAATATTCCCTGGTGAAACTTGAGGCTGTTTCCTCTTGTCTGGTTGCTTGTTATTTGGGAGAAGGGGCGGGCCTTCATCTGGCTAAAACCTCCTTTCAGGTAGTTGTAGAGAGTGGTAAGCTCCCCCCTGAGCCTCCTTTTCTCCAGGCTAAAGACCCCCAACTTCCTCAGTCACTCCTCATCAGACTTGTGCTCCAGACCCTTCACCAGCTTCATTGCCCTTCTCTGGACTCACTCCAGCACCTCAATGGCCTTCTTGCAGTGAGGGGCACAAACCTGAATACAGGATTTGAGGTGTAGCCTCACCACTGACACCACCAGTGGGACAATCCCTGCCCTGGTCCTGCTGGCCGCACTATTGCTGATGCAGGCCAGGATGCCATTGGATCTCTTGGCCACCGGGACACTCTGTTGGCCCATTTTCATGCTGTTCTTGGCCAAGAGTCGCAAGGTCCTTTCCCACCAGGCAGCTTTCCAGCCAATCTTCCCCAGTCTGTAGTGCTGCGTGGGGTTGTTGTGGCTCAAGTGCAGCATCCAACACTTCACTTTATTGAACCTCATACTGTTGGTTGTCTAGATCCCTCTGTAGAGACCTCCTACCCCCCCCAGCAGATCAACACTTCTGCACAACTTGGTGGCATAGGAATGTTTGTGCTAGTAGAACTAGGGAGATATTGTTTTCTTTCAATATTAGATTCATGTATATGAATCAAAAACTATAAGTGATAAAGAACCACCATAAGCACATTGTTGTTAAAGCACTACTCTTTTTTTTCATTAATTCCAGGTGACACTAGGAAAATACTTTAGGCTTTATTTGTTTGTCTCCTTGCTTATTTGTTTGTTTTTCTCCCCAGACAAATGTTTAACAGGAGTTGAATTCTGTCCTAAAGAAAAGTCTGGTACAAAGCATACATACAAAGAAGAACCTAGGACAAGAATGGCATATAGGCTGTGCATAGATCTTCTGCCAACGAGTGGGTTTTATTGTTGTTGAATATTGCCAGACAAGCTTTGAAATATTTTTATTGTAATCTAATGATTTTTGTATTAACACTATTACCATATGAATATGTATCAGGACAAAGCCGTGGGCAGATGCTCTAGAGACAATAGAAAGTTAATGGACCTTATCTTTAATCAATGTCAAATACTGTAGCTCCACTAAAATCAATATGGTTGCACTGGCTTATGCCAACTGTGGGTCTGGTGCCAGGACTCAGCCTTGAGAATGTGGTGCGTGATTCCGTGTCAGGAATTGCACTGCTGGAAGCAGAAAGCTTCACCTTTGTTTTTTTAATGCAGTATGCAAGATATACAGTTATCACCCAATGTAAACTTTTGAACTCAACAGGATATGTGGCATGTAAGGGTTACAGAATCGTCCTTTAAGATGTTATGCCTTTCTTTGTGGTTGGACCCAAATTCTATTTCTGCTGAAGCCAGTGAACATTTCTAGCAGAGCATTTTCATCATTTTAGCTTCACTTTTACAAGTCTTTGTGTTTTATTGGCTTTTCTTGAAGCTCCAGACCCTCTGATTACTCCTCAGCCTAAACATCTATTTAAAACCAGAATGTTTTAATTCGTCATTTTGTCCCTAAAGACTTGAGTCTATAAAAACAAGCACAAATAACTCCTTTAAAAAAACCTTCATGATTTTAAACTGAGCTCAGGAGCTGAGAAGCTTAAATCGTGATTTTGTCATTATTTTGGATTGCCATGTTCTTTCAGACTGATCCACTGATATGACAAATAGCACATTGAATACAGCTGCATTAGGAGGACCCAGAAGGTATTGCCTTTCAACTGCACAGACATCACTGGTGCCTGAGTTTTTTACTTTTAAAGAGAGTTGGAGGGTTAATTCACACCTTTCACACAGCAGTTGTGTCTGCCATCCCAGTGATGTGTGGGAAAATAAGAATACCACTCTGATGAATATTCATGCCTGATGAATAGTTTTAACATTTCCACAGCTGGACTCTAGCTGAGCAATCACAGCAGCAGTCAGAAAGCAATATATGTGAAATGAAGCTATTTTCAGGCTTTATTTTCTAAATCAAATTGCCAGCTGAATGCTGATAGCTATGGATCAGATACTGTAGCCTGCAGTAAGAGGGCTCATACTGCATGAGCAAGCACACGTAGATGTGAGACTTTTTTACACACAGTGATTCTGCTTATATAAACAATACTGCTCATGTCAATAACATTATGCAACACCTGTAAACAATGTCTTCAGACTGTTGTAAACAACAGCTTCCATGCCTATGAAACCTCAGTGTCTACAAGCAGGAAAAAGGATGTGTGTTATCTGAGTACATTTGGTTTTTAATAGATCAATTATATTAATTGAAAAAATTGTTTTCCAGTCAATATGTTGGGTTAGGCAAAAAAAGCTCAGATTTTTTTGCATTTTCTTTTTTTTTTGGTTTTGTTGGAAAGGCACAACTGCTGTTGTTAGATCTACAATCATGTTAGACATTAATATGTTAACCAGTCAACAGACAGGG
This sequence comes from Corvus brachyrhynchos, assembly GCF_000691975.1. Classification (NCBI taxonomy): domain Eukaryota; kingdom Metazoa; phylum Chordata; class Aves; order Passeriformes; family Corvidae; genus Corvus; species Corvus brachyrhynchos. Next base: position 6,216,300 of record NW_008239767.1, read on the forward strand.
CTTCTCTGAAATTGCTCATACTGATTGCAAAGTTTACAGGGAATAGTAAGAAATACAGATATCAAACTAAAAAGACAGAAAGAGATGTACAAAAATAAAGGAAAGATTTATGTGAAATAATCTGGTAGAGCGTTCATTCATAATTAAAAGTCTCTCCCACGAACTGTACTTCCTCATCTACTTCAGATGAGAAGGGACTTACTACCATAACAGCAAGGACAGAGTTCATCAAAGGGAAGTGGTATCATGAGGTGATTACATTCACCATTTACATAAAGACAGGAAAGCTTTTGTTCCTCACTTAAATAATAAAAAAAAACCAACAAAAAAATAAAAAAACCCAACAACAACAACAAAAAAAACAACAAAAAAAAAACCCCAACCCAATAAAAGCACTGAAAAGCTGTTATCCAATTTCAGGTCAAAACTGTTTTTATAAATAAGACCAAAAGTGCACAAGTGAAAAACTCAGTGGACAAAGAAGCAGATAAATTATATACATTTGAATGATTCCCAAATATTCTAACAATCTAAACCTGATATACTCAAATGATGGATAGCTTTACAGTCTTAAGGTAAAATAGTAAAAATTAAAGTTTTTGTCATGCTGATTCCTTGTCTGCCAAATTATGTTCCGGCATAAGGCAGGCCTGCAGTTTGTCTTGGCTGCGTGCATAGCTCAGAATACAAGTATTCACGTGAAGTCTGTCCTGTGCAATTTTCATATTGAGTCACTTTAGAAGGAAAAATAATAATAATAATTATTACAATGATGATAATAAAATATCCCAACTGCAGAATGTTACTGAGGGAAATTAGACACAAGGAAACCTTTACTATCCAAAATGGACACACATTCCTATCTTATTTTCTTTTTGTATTCCCAAGTTTGTTCCCTCTTTGTTCTTGTTTTTCTCCTACTGCAACATTTACTTCATTTTACTCACACTCAACTATTCATTTCTGAAACTGCATTTGATGACTGTTAGAAAGCACAGGACAGGAGCAAGCTACAGGCAACAGTTATATGTCTTTGTATTCCTATTCTTTAGGTCACACTGTTTCTAATATGCTTTTAGCTGCTTAATGAACCACTCTCATGAGTGGGTGCATGCTGAAAGTTTCTGAAAGTAAATCAAAAAAACCAAATTTTAGTTTTGAAGAAAAAAGCTGTTAACCTAAATTTAACTCTGAGACCTGTTCTATGGGTTGTCTTAAAAAAAATCTCTTTCAGTTTTTCTTTCTGTTGTTGATATTGTTACCTTTTTAGCCAGAAGGATTTAATTGAAGGAATAAGCTATCAAGTTGTAAAGAGATGAAGAATGAAGGTCACAGCCTTTTTATGTTATCTCTATATTACTCTAAGCCTCAAACTAGCTTCTGAGATAATGCGTTTCTGCAAAACGTCTTTCCACTGATCTTTTATTTGCTGCCCTTATAATGAGAATTTTTCAAGACTTTGCAAGCGCCTGATGAACAGAAACTATATCATGTGAGAATAAGCCAGTTTTCTTCAGTTTTACTGCAGACAGAAGAAGTCCTGGAGTAGAGATACTCAAAGAAATCTTTTGCTACATTTTGTATTGAAGTCCTAAGAGATTATTAGATCTCTGCCTTATAGATAGGGTAATGATCAAGGTGGCCAGGTTAAGGTAGGAAGGATGTGGGTTGCAAAGAGAGGCAAATATAATGGCATTTTTCAGGAAGCAGGGATGCAATGACGAGAAATGAAAAAAACACTCAAAAGGAAGAAGGCTGAACCAAGAAGGAGGAAGAGTCCCAGAAATGCCAAAGACATTCCAGTATGGGTGAATCTTACAGTGTTTAAACAACAGATGTCTATAATTTGGACAATAGGAGAAGATGGCTGGTATCTTTGCTATAAAAGCTGCAATGCCCTTCATTTCTTCTCCTGGGAGGCATAACTATGCTGCAGGGGCATTTCTGACTTTCTTGTTATAAGCAAGCTTCATTGTTTAGAACAGATACCAAGGGATCTGAAATGCCTGTATTGGCTGTGTTTAGCAAGTGAAAAACACTGCTTAAGTCTGTCTAAAGCTGCTGGGTAAAGATGAACAGACAAATAAGAATTTACAACCTCTGTTTTGCATGTGCCTTTTTTGGCAGTTGCTTGGGCTCTCCATTTTTCTCATTTTAGTGGAAAAAAATTTACTGTCACAGTTGTCGCACAGGCTCCATGCTCATCCATGAAGTTGACCCTGAAGTTTAGTATGTTATCACATGTGGGCTTGCTGAAAGTGGCTGGTTGCAGTTTGTTTCCTCCATGTGAAATAACAGTCTGGAATTGGTAGATTTTAGAGATTCTCTGGAATTAATTGTGATGCTAGTGTTACATAAACCTATTACAATGGTCATTCCTGTAGCAGTAATTCAATAATGTTTTTGCAAGGGATGGCTGAACTGTGTAGCACTTTTGGGCTTTCCATCACGATTTTTCTGACTTTATAGTTCTTGGATTTCCACTTTCATTTTTACTTCTTCCCAGCATAGGGATCTCCTCCCCATTATCATCCTAGGGGAAGACTACCAGAAAATTCCATTAAAGTATATAGTCCTATTTCTTTTCTTCAATGCTCTCAGATTTATTTGTTTGATTATTTTCACCTAGAATTAGTGGATGCTTAGCAGAACAGACTCAGCACAATATCTGACTCCCTATTTCTTGAATTAATAAAATTCCAATGTAAAATTGCATTACCAAAGCTTAATAAAATCCTCTCCGTATACAGGTGGATTCATAGCTGCATTTTAACTTTTGAAAACATTGAGTTTCTTTTGCTATTGTTTTTCTTTAAATCCTATGCTTTTTAGTAGCTGAATGGATAACCTTTTGTTCCCAACAGAATTCAAGACTGAAATTGTCAATGGCTTAGTAAACTCAGAGTTCCTTCAGCACTTACAAGTATATAATGAAATTCATGTTCCTATTTCTATTTTCCACAATTTCTAAACCTTCCTAAGTAGTTTCTGGTTTTTATTAAAAACTATCTTGAAAACTTGCAACCAAATTAATGGAACATGGTATTGACAGATACTGTCTTTAAGGCATTTTGGAAGTTTGCATAGCCTCAGGGATTTTTTTTTTAAATCAAGCCTGACTATAAAATTTCTAAGGTTTGTGTAAACAGCTACCTAGTGCCTGATGAAAGTTCTTGAGCTTTGAAAAGAAGGAAGAAACCCAACTCACAACAGATTTACATGGCTGAGCCTCATATTTCTGTGTGAAATCCTGTGTTTATGACTTAAGAGTCTGACCTGAGATTTTTCTGTGTGGAAGTATTGATTGTATACATCCTATATAGTAGGATTAGAAGATGCAAAAGATGAGCAACTTTAGTAATGATTCAATAGTATCAGGACACAAAAGGTCATCTAATCTGATCTCCTGAAGGTCACAGGTCATTAATTTTTTCTCAAAATATTCCTAAAAAAACCCAAATATTTTAACCTGACTGGAGTGCATCACCCCCCAAAACAGACAACAGATGAGGGAGAAGTTCCTGAATTAAATTGTGCTTCTGCATGGATTTGGGCAAGAGGGAAATGCCCAAGTGACCCCATCCACTAATCATCCCTGATTTTCCACAAAATTTGATGAAGATTTCTAGTAGTCTTATTTACTGGTCTAATATCCTTGGATAGTTTGGGTTTTTTCTTTGGCTGATTGAGATCTCATTGCTTTCATATTAGGTATGTGTTGTAGGAACAAATCCTATTCTTGAATCATGTGTCTGGAAAAGATGTTGGATAATAGCCAGTCCTTAAAATTATTCACTTAGAAGTCCTAGATGCAGTGACATTCATGGAACAACATATATACTAGTAAACAAGAGTGTAGAAAAAACATATTTTGAAGCCACAAGTTAAAAGCTTAGTCCTACTCATTTCTGACTAAGCTTGTACTGAATAGTATCTTAGGAGTTCAGAAAAAGGTTTCATATTTTGTGGTAGCAGAATCTGAGCCTAAGACTTCAGGTAAAGGATGAACACACTACATGGAGTGGACATATTTAAGAGAAAGAATGGCTGCTGAAATCTTTAATTTTATTTTTCCACCTACATCAATATCATATATGCTAAATATACATACATGCTTTTCTCAGAACACTCAGGAGATTATAAATTGTTTGCACTACAATTGTGCCTAGAAGCTTCAACAAAAATTGAAGTTTCATTGTGCTACCTGCTGCATGAAACTGCTGGGGACAGTGTCTGACCTGCAAGCCCTCAGTGTAAATAGACAAGGCAGAAGACAAACAAAGGCACCTGCACAAGTTCAGAAGGGCTGAATGGACAGTGGGCAAGAGCTTTCAGCACTACGTGCACAACTAGTCTTGGGAAGATCTATCTCTTTGGCCTTCATGATGGCTTCATGGCAAGGCTTTTCAAGCAGCTCTAATACTTATCCATACTTTAGCCACTTTTACATAAAGTAGGCCTAAAACAAACTAATAATTAAAATTTTAAAAAAGGGTGCAAAACAAATACAAGAGCATACCATTTGTCATGCTTTGTTTTCAGTGTCACACCAGCAAATGTGCTGTATCCATTAACCTTTTTGAAAAGAGCAGAAGGTAAGCTAGTTAACATTTGACAGCTTTACCAAGTCTATTGACTTCTAATGAAAAATTCAGCACTACAAGATATTTTCTTACATCTGTCCAGTTCATACAGTTTGTCACTGAGACAGCCCTTAAAATCTCCATGTTTTACTCTCCCAGCTTCCCGTATTTCTTTAGCAAACACAACTGGACATTATCATGATGATTTATTTACTACATGAGCTTTAATTTGTTCGCTTTAAGCTCACTCCATGTGGAAGATGACTTTCAAGTTGTTAGCTGATAGCATATGCTGTGCAAAACACATACATTTTGTTGCTTAGTCCTATCCAGGAGCTGACTGGGCCCCTGTCAGACTGCTGGATGCAATGAACACTCTCTGTGTGGAAAGGTTAATGGGTACAACATGTCCTTCTTGCACCTTGGAGAGCATACAGCACGTTCCCAAAATTACAGGGAGATTAAAAACAGTGATGGTATCAATGAATGCCTGTGTGAAGATGCAGGTGCTGTAATGATAAGTTTGTGGTTTATTCTCAAAGAGGAGAGTGTTGAGAGCAATTCCCACTCCACAGTGTAATCAATCATTGGACTAGTGTATAATTAACATGCCAGTTATATCACATAGCAATTTTCCTTTTCAGAAAGCTTAACTGTATTTTCAAGGTAGCTCAACAGGCTTTGTGTCCACCTGATATATCTATGATAAAGAAAAGTTAAAAAATTTTTAAATAAATAATTACTACCACCCCCTCCCCAAGAATAAAAGAACATAGAATTTAGGGTAACAGTAACTTTGGTTTCCTCTTAGTTTCAAGCATTCAAATGCATCTATTTGTTTTATATTGTGATATTAATTATTATAGATTCAAAGGATAAAATCTTTGAGAAATAGATAAATTTTACTCTCTTCCATCTCTGTGGAGGAAAACCTGACAGGCCTCAAAGTATCCAAGATGAGCACAAAAATTATATATATGTAGAAGGCAAGATGAAAGAGAAAGAAGAGATTCTGCACAATCTAAGTACCTTCTGAAGTTCCCTAAAAAATTTGGATTATGGCTAGTCTGCTTAGAAACACATATCTAGACTCTTTTAAAGAGTAAACCTAGGCAAAAAAGCCAGAGGTCTTAAATGCAAAAATAAAACAGGTTTCATGATATCTTTGATTTGCAGGTCAGAGACAAGAGACATACTAAAAGCCATGACCACTTAATTAAGAGTACAAAAATCCTCAGTGAATGAAATTCTGAAATTATACATACCTACATGATCTCAGGAGAAAGCTCTTAAAAAACCTTTTTTTTTTTTTCTGGAGGATGGGGGAACTTGCTCTTTCCCATCTGTCTGTGTTTTTCACAGACATAAAATGTCGGAGCCAAATCCCAAAATGCAGCAGGTCAGTACTGATTTGCTATTGCTTTATGTTTGTAAGTCTACACTGACCACAGATCTATACATAAAGAGGTAGAATGCTTTCTGTATAACATTTTTTTCCCAACCACTTCAAAAGAAGTGTAGGAAGGTTTATTTGCTCAGATACATCAAGAAATAAAAAATAAAATATTTTTTTGCTTAAATACAAAGATTAACAAGACAATGGACAGGAAGGGAGCAAGGATTTCTTTGGCTTTTCTGCAGTTTCAGAACTAATACACAGCTTGTATAGCAGTATTATACACTTTGTCTTGTGCTGCTAATAATGGTATTCCTCACTGATACTGTCCATGATGTGGATATTTTGTGTTGATGCAGTTATTGAGCTGAGGTTCTTAGTGTCAGCAAACCTTCTACTAAAGTCAAATCAAGGCATATTCTTGAGGTATTTGCCTTTTTGGAGGCAGTCAGACAATCAGTATGTTTAATATATACTGCTGAAGAGTTAAATATTTGCTGTGGATTGTGTTTCTGTTTTTTATAGATGGCATGCTAGACATTTGCCGTTCATACAACTACACATGTACCAGCATGACAGTGCCAAGCATGGTAAGATCACATCACCATGAAGGATACTGTAGAGTGTCATGAAAATTTGAATGGCTTGCTTGCAATCAATCTGGATTTCTAACATCTCATTTGGAACAAACTTGGCATATTTCTGTTTTCAGAATCTTATCTTTGATTTTCCTTTTTAACTTTCTGTAATTACAATAGCATACAGTTTTGGTGACTCATATATTATAAATTGTGTATTATTCTATTTCTAATGTTTATTCACATGCTATTTTCTATATTATCCTGTATCAGACCATAAGGTGATATCTCCTTAAAATAGTTAAGTTCAAACACCAGATCTGTAGCAGTAGCTGGTGGTAATGCCTCATATCTCTGTTTCCTTGTGAAATTCTGTCCCATCCTAACAGACTCCAAAGATGGGCTGGTTATTTTTTTATTGCCTTGGTTAGCTCTGAGCTTGGCAGCCACCAGTAAAGACACAGCTTGTTTTTTCAGAAGTGTGACAAATGACAGATATATCTTTTCTCTCTTCAGCTCCCAAACCAACATTTCATTTCAGGATTTAAAATATCTGCAACTCCAGCTGGAACACAAAAGCAAAGGTCATGATGTACAAATCTGCATTATTGATGCAGCAGCTATGGCAAAGAGGGTAGCTCTTTGGTGAACAAAACTTTCCTGGCTTTATATAGCAGAATAACCATCACAGATCTCATTATTTGTAGCACATGCAAGAGATGTTTCTTTGACTCTTATTTTTTGATATTATGTCCTAGACATATGTCTATGTGAAATGGGAGGGAGGGAAGAATTAAAAAAGTGAAAAGCAATCCAGGCACCTAAAACTCAACTGCAAGAGAAAACTACTGCCAAGGAACAAACAAACACATGATGATCATTGCTTAATGAGCTATTAGGGATTTCTAACAATATCTATAACTGTAATATAAAAAATAAATTTAAGTGCACAGTAAAATATAATTTTGGAGCTCATTCCTTGAGATCTGTAGATTCTAAAGAAATAAAAGCATCTAATACTCCATAGAATGGCTTTCTATTCTTCTCGTTTTGAGAATAAGTATCACATAACTTATTTCTGTTGAGCAGGCCAATTGGTTTTCCACATGGGTACTTCATTTACATACAAAACCCATAAGTAAAAATTATTCAACTGAAGTGAACTCTGCTGAAAGTCCTAAATAACAGGACAAGACTTCTATATATTCAATAAATAAGACAAATTCTCATCTTTAAATTGGGATTGATTCAGTTGTATTATAAATACTACTTCCTTCTCCCTTTTCTTTCTGTTGAAGTTATCTTTATGAAACACTAAGCTCAAACAAAAGGGTGAAAAGATAGCTCTTTTGAGCATCATTGCATCCATGGCTTTTGTGTTCGCCTGCCAGGGCTCAGATCCGTATTTGGTAGATGCAGAGGGCAAAGTCAAAGCCTAGAAGATGCAATCCACTTACACAGCAAGCATATAAACACATCAAATAAAAATAGCAAGTGACCACGACCCTCAATCTCCACTCCATCAGGTTCAGAGGTGTGTCTCTGACACAGAATTCACAAGTCAAAATATTTCATTAGATAGCACCCAAAATATTTGGTTAGACAGAAGCATCTGACACAGCCAAGACAGGTTTAAAACTTTCTTCAGGCTGGAGCAGTACAGCTCCTAAAGTCAGGCACTGAGGCATGTCCTATGTGGTAGACAAAGAACCAGCAGGAAACAGAAATCTTCTGCCTTAATGTCTGAAGGTGGGTTTGCTGAATTGATTGTAGAAATCATGATGCCAAATCTAGAAGAGGCAAGACAGTTACACAAGAAAGAGAGCTCCAGGACTTCAGATGTGTTTGTGTTCAAGGGTCACTCAAGGATGCTGTTTCTTGTTGCTGACCTTAAAACTTTGCATGGAATCGAAATCATGATGCCAGGAGCATCTTAAGTTCAGGGAGATATCTCAGGAGGCTGAAAGGCATATGTCATTCCCCTCACTTGCATTGTTTGGTTTTGGGTTATTTTCCTAAATCGAGGCTTGAGAGAAATGTTACCAGTCATAAACTGAACCCTAGGGAAGTTTCATCCATCTATTAATAGAACAGAAGTATATTGAACAGAAGTAGCATGAGGTAATAGTTACCTATTTTCATCCTGAACTTTCACAAGTCTTGAAAGTTTAACCTTGAATGAATATTTTAAAATGCATGTTCAACTTCTCCTTAGAAATTTTACTGGCCATGACGTGAACTTCAGTATTACAACTGGTCTGCTGTAATTAGGAAAGAGATATCAAAATTCTAAGACAGGAACACCTGAGGTAGCATATTAAATATTTATTCAGAGCAACACATTAAGCACAATAATGTAGACAGTGAGTTATTCTAATTAGATGTCCACAATAACCAGCTTTTCAAATCTGAACATTAAGGACTTCATGTGGCACTAAGAATACATTTATGAGCAAATAAGGGGGCTTTTCTTTCAGAGAAAAATTGAGAAAATTATTTTTCCCCTATTTCCCTTGGTAAACAATCCAATTTAGCTGAGATCAAGGCACAGCAGCTTGCCAATTTGGGATTGTAAACCTTGTTCATGTGCCATGGCATGTTACTTTTTATTTTGTTAAGTGCTAAGCAATTGATAAGTATCAGCCATTAGAGTTCACCTTCTTTTATCAAGTTACTTTACATTCTAAATACACAGAAGTTACTTCTACCTCCTATAGTATTACTCAAGAGAACAAATACATTCTGATTTTTTTTCTTTTCATATTCAGGTGCTTATGGTTCTTATTACCTACTACAGACCTACAAGGTTTTTCTATACCCAGAGAAGATAAAAAGAAAGTTTTAAAGAGAACTCAAATCCAGTAATGAAAAGTCTGACAGTTAGTTTTCAGGGCATCTCCATATAAACTACTCTGTGCAGTTCCTTTTGCTGTGTGTACCTGTTTTGTATTGTAAGTCTTTATTGTCAAGGGAAAATTGGCTGGGTTTGCAGTATGGTTTTGGGGGAGAGTTCAAAAGTGCAGTTTGCATCTTTATCCAATAAGGTAAATCTAAATGATAAAGTAATTGTTGACAGTATTCTAATTAATTTTACTGTACTTTTCTAGTTAAAAGACATACAGGAGTTTAATTAATTTTCAACATGTTCCTTCAGAATTTTTCAAAAACAGAGAACATTTTTGAAGTGCTCATCACAAAATATGTATTTTAGAAGAACAAACACCATCATTCCTCACTTTCCCCAGTGCACATACAAACTAGACCCTAAATTGTGGATTGTGTTCTCACAAGAAATTATAGTTAAGTTTTGTTAATGATACAAGCACAGCACAATGCATGGCAGAAGTGGACACTTGCTACTTGCACTTTACTGAAGCCCCAAAAGTCCAACCCTTCAGGATGTTGTTTCTGCTGCCAAGGAACTGAGACTGACCTGACCATGGAATGTGGGCTCATTATGGCATGACATGACTGAATGCCTGCCTTCCTTTTAAAGCTAAAATTGCAATTCACATGCACACATCTATAAATTTTCTTACAATAATCACATTTCTTATTTTAAAAAATAAAAGAGGAAAATGTTAAATTTTTATTTTTATCCCCATTTTTTCCCCCATTTTCTTACAGACTGGTACTTACCTTATCATCACATACTAAGTTTGTGCATCTTTTGAATGTTCCATGACAGTTTTTCTCGTTCATGCATACTTAGCAAAATAACTAAAGTGGAGAAAAGAAACGTGCAACATTATAGTATTTTTATTGCATAATAAGCAGAAAAGCTTTCTTTTTTTTCTACTGCCCTTTAAGATCCCACTCTCCTTTCCCAGAAATATGAGCCCTTGTGTCAGCATCCAAGGGAGGAAAAGTAATAACCAGCTGGGACAGAGACATTCTGTCATTCAACACTACATATCTGCATTAATCTGGTTTTAATTTGCTTATTGTTCAGTTTGAGCACTGGGGAATAAGAGCCTCAATTTTTCTCTTAAGGAATTCCAAATATGGTCAAAAGTCAAATGGCAAAAGTAACAAGGAATGTAGGTCATGGAAATTTTTAACTGACAAATTTCTGTCATCTGTGAAAGCAAAATATATTATAGAACCACCGTATAGATACATTGATTATTTTGTGCTTCATTTGCTTCTTCTGTCCTACTTTATCCTTAAATGAGGAGCTAGCTGCTAAAAATTTCATTGGAAACTTAAGGACCAGACTTTGCTGTGTGAGGAAGTTTCTGAATAAGACATCAAGTTTCTAGCCATCAGAGGATAATTTATTGATACTTGTCAAAAGGAAGTATCAGTCTAACAGAAATCAAGACAAAAAGAATGCCTGATGAATTTCCTTTGAAGTGCCTTTTATAAAAGTCCTTGGTAATACATATTGATGAACTCCAAATTGTCTTGCCTGAAGGGAAAAGAAAGTAGACTGCTTTACACTGTCTTATAAATATTCATCAAAAGAACAAGACTTATGTTTCCAGGCGTGAGGTGAATGATTACGGTTGTATGATTGCCTTGGAATCTGGATAATTAGTAAAACAGTCTATGACAGTGGGAGAATTTTAAACTTGGTATCTTGCCATCAGTCCTTTTGGATTTAAAGACAGTGCCTGCTATTTGGAAAGGAAGCAAATTTAGGGCTTGATGGATAGATATAATTAAGCTCTCCATTAGTTTCATCTACTGTTTGTTTGCCTGTTTGTTTAGCCAAAAATTAAAGGCAAAGTTGTGAAGCATGTCTGTATTCTGATTGGAACGATACTACAGCATCTGCACTGTGGGTGTTTTGCTGGATCAAGCAAGTGGAAAGGGCTCTTTAATTAAGACAGGAAAATGCAAGGAAAAAAAAAGACTGGTGGGGTTGATATTTTAGTAGGTCTTTTGCAGAAATCTGCAGACTAATGTCTTACTTATTTAGCTCAGCTCAATCTTGATTGTTTCATAACATAACAGAAAGTCAACAATTTACCTTTCATGCTTATTTAGTGCATGTGATAAGGATGTGAATTGTGTGGGAAAGATTTACTGACAGTCATTTGGGAAAAAATATGCCTGTGCTCAGTGATCTGTGAATTTTCATCCGTTACTCAAACTGTCTGCAGCTTTCTATTGACCCTTGTAACAGGCAGCTAGTCTTCTACCAGCAAAGACCCAAAAAAATGCCATAATCAGGAAACATTATCCTGTACAGTGTTTAGCACTTAAATGCAATTAGGCAAATATAATATCCTCTTTGAAGGGAAATAGTTGCTCAGTTTAAGTAACTGAAACTAATTATCTCTGTTGAATGAAGGACACATTCTATGAGTGTTTGAGTGGTGTGCTGTTTCTCAGAAGCTGAAGAGGGCAAATAGATTGTATTTCTGGGTGGAGAGCTGTAGGAGACTCTTACAGGAGATTTATACCAATTTATAGCCATATTTACATGCAAAGTCCTATGAAACAAGCCAAAATGAGGTGGCAGTCAGCCCAGAGCGTAGAAACTCAGCTTGTAAATAGTATTTTCCAAGAAACCATTTATTATGGAATAAATGGTGTAACTGCTTAAAGTACTAGCATTCAAAAAAGATTTTATTACCATGAAAATTGAGTTGACTGGAAAGATTTAGAAGGACTTAAAGAAATCATGTAAGGCTGAGTTGAGTTGAGTACCTAAGTGATGATGATGATGATGATGATGATGATGATGGCATTACATTTGCACAGATAATTTTGTAGGTGTGTTTTCTTCACAGGATAGACTATTAACTATCTTTTTTTATTTTATCCTGTTCTATTTAATATGCTATATGATTCATACTATTCATCTAATGGAAAATAGTTTAAAGACTGGACACACTCAAAAATTAAAGAGTTGGGAACACCTAAATCTGACATAGGGAAGTTCAAGAACTCAGTTGGCAATGACACAAACTATAGTAACCTTGAAATTGTGGAGAAACATTGAGGAAATGGATTTTTCCCCACAGAATATTGTTGGAGACTTCCATAAATGTTAAAATAACATCATCATTGTAACAACTTCCCGATTCTCTGTGTGGGAACAGCTCTCTGTTTAAATAGTGGAGGCTGAAAGATGTACAGAGCAGAGAAAAGAACAGCAGTAGAATATGCCTAAAACCTTACACTATCTGTAGCTTTTACCTGAATCTCTGTAGTATCAAACACTGAATTTTTGCACTCTAAGGAAAGGGAGAAGAGAGATGCATAATGACATTACAGATGGTGCGAATTATGTTCAAAGTCTTCTTATTTATGCATTAAAGCTTGATGTCAGAGCATACAAAATACAGCCAACAGCAGCAGAGACGGACATGTCTGTAATTAATCAAATGACTGCTATACCTTTAAGCTAATACAAAAAAAGCAAGGTGCTGAACGGATATATCCCGTCAAAAATTGTCCACTGAAACAATGAAGTATCTACTTCACACTGTCTGTGCAAGATATCTTGCTAAGGAGACAGGTAGTCAAATTTTCTTTCCTCTCTGATAATACCAGGCAACCACTTACTTTTAAGACTACTTGTCACCAGCTGGACTGCTCTGCTCTGTCTTCTACTGCTGATTATTTCCAGATGACTGTTTCTGTTAAATAGTCAACAGTTGCTAACAGTTACTACATGGTGATTCCCTCAGGGACCTTGCTTTCACTGCATGAAAAATATTGACCTGAGGAGATAACCACAGGAGTTTGAATGGCTTTGCCTGTTTTGGATACTTTTCTACTTGTTTTTAAAAACACAAATCAAATATTTGTTGCACTGCAATTGCACTATGTTCTAACTCTTTTCCATTACCATTATAAGGCAGTTCTATTGCATTTTCCTTCCTACATATATATTCCAGAAATTCTGCAATGTTCATGGATAGAGTGTGAACAAAGTGATAATGGTCAAGACCTGTGGAATGCCCCACTTTGAGCTGGGCACAGCACAAATGCATACCTCGGCTATGTTCAAGAAGACTTTCCAGTCTCTAGATGTTTTTTTCTTGTTTCACAGGGAGAATGATTTCTCTGTCTTTCTAAACAAAGCCTTTTAATGTATAATCTGTTCAGAATTTTTTTTTAATAATACTGTTTTGTTTTATGCATTTCCTCACAGTTGAGTCATAGGGATTCTGTTGCCTTTTTGAGTCCAGTTTTGGAGAACCCTGTTATACAAGCAGTTCTCTCTGCTGGAAACTCTATACTACCATTTTATCATTGTTATAATTTTGTTTGAGTCTTGCTCCACTTCACCTCCTAGTTTCATATTGCATATATCCATGTCTTTTCCAAACGTTTCTTAGCTATTGTCTTTGGCTTTAATAGCTGCCAGATTGGTTTTACCAATGCTTTTCTTGTTTGAAATGCATTGAGTGAAACAAGCTATCAGATCTGATACCCTTATTGCTTTCTCACCTTACTGCAGCAGTTTTGGGTTTAGAGATGGTGGAGTCTCAGAATCTGCTCAGACTCTGCTTGGTCACAGATTTCGCTAGGCAGAGTTAGATATGCCCCATTCAGTTTCTTCATAAGCTTTGAAGAATTCTATAATCTTTTAATGATACCACATTTTCCCCAAATTATTTAAAGGTGGAAACATCTATAAACTGCTGAATTTTGCCATTATGGTTTCTATAAGGAAGTAATTTAATTATTTTCTGATTTTTTTTTTTTACATTCTCCAAGCGTATTTTCTGTTTCTCAGCCAATTTCTTAATAATTTGGAGAAAACATGTGAAGAAAGATTTATGCTATTTTTGAGATAACATTTTAGGAAGTTAGAGTTTGTAAGCTTCAGAACGGAATTTGTCTTTAAAAAAAAGCAGGAAGAAAAATCACTGTTGGAACAGTCCAATGGTGAAACCTATACTGATCTGGAAAAATGTTTATCTTCCTATGATATTTTTCTCTTTCTTCTGATGGGGCTACTCTCAAACATTTACTAAAGCAAGGCTTGAGAATAACTGCTAATATATTAGAAAAATTAAATATTGGGATATTCAATGGGAGAGGCAAAAATATCTCATGCCAATTTTTATCCAGTCCACATTTCAACTTATAGGAAAAAAAATTTAAATGAGAGTGGAATTTCGAGCTGTTCCCTGCAACCAAGCTAATTAAAATATAAAAGGGCCCGAACTTTTAAAATATTCCCAGTGAAGATTATGGGGAGAAAGAAGTGACAAAACATTAACACAGTTATAGATTTGGGGGTTTATCCATGAAAAAATGCAAAGAGCTATTTAAGCAAAGTTTATTTATTCGGGGGGCAGATAAAGCAGAAAGAGATTGATGATTTTTTAAAAAAATATGAATTTTTTTATACACATACAGGAGTATGTGTATAAAAATGGTTAGAAATAATTGCCATGCTGTGGAGAATGCCTAAATATGTTGCTCACCTGTGACAGACATATCTTGTGATTTGGATGTCGTTTCCCCCTCCTAACAAACCACCTTTGCTCATTTAGATAACTTGTTATTCTATGCTTCTGTTTGAGTACTTCCTAACAGAGTATCTACAGGAACCAAAGCTATCCCCACATTTGGATGTCTTTCACACAAAAATGTATTTCGTGAAAGAACAAAGTAAGATGCTCATGACACTTTAAATGTTCTGTATTAAAAGTTCTGTAGATATTAAAGAGATTTCTGAGGACCAAGAAGTGACAGATATAACTTTAGAAGACTGAGGCTTAAGAGAAAGTGTAGGCCTTGTAGTTTAACATGAGCTTTGTGGAAAAGGTCTTGATGGAGGTTAGTAGGAGAATACCAGCTTTATAGTTCATTTAAGGTGTCCATAATTGCTTCAGTCAAGGAAGGTCTTGCTTAAGCAACCTTTTAGAACACTTTGAAAATAACATTGACATGACAGGTAAGTAAAACTTTTCAGATATAGTACACTTGGATATTCAAGAAGTATTTGAGAAGGTACCACATCAGAGATTACTGACTAGGTAAAGAGCCACAGATAAGACAAGGTGATAGAAATAAAATAGGATAAAGAAAAAGAGACTAAATTTAGCCATGCATGGAAACATATTAATTTTGAAAGGCATAATGAACAGAGGATGAAGGGCTCAGTTTTGAGACTGTATTTAATTATGCAGTACAGATTACTGGCATGAGGATACTTAAAACAAGCTCTCTAAGGATCTGATCCAGAGACCATTGAAGTTAATGGCTTTGGATCAGAAATCAAGCCTGAACACCAATCTACCAATCTACAGCTGTACTCACAGTTTGGAAAGAAAAAAACAGAGTCAGAAGATTTGCATTCGATTAAATATTTTGATCAAATAATGAGAAAAAAAAGTCTGTAAAGTTTGACGTTATATAGGTTTGAAGTAGTCCCAATTCACAGTCCAAATGTGTGATCATTAGACTTAGTTTCACTTTGGCTTTATCTCCACAGTAGGACAGATATAAAAATTGCCCAAAATATTTACCATTGCATATATTTGGGATTTTTTTCTAAACTGAATCAGTTGTCTTGTGAGACTCACTCCCAAACTATCATTTTATCAGGTAAGTTATTAACCAAAGATGGGAATGCAACTAGAGTCTAGACCATTTATTGAATTGTGACTGATTTGTAAAGTTTTCATTCAAAATTTGAAGGAAGAGAGGACTTCTAGTTCACTAATGGTTTTCTGATTGTCTTTAGGAAGGAAAATTTTTCAGGTGTATTAGAATGCTATTGCAGTAGTGAAAATGTAGTCCCATTGCTGTTTACAAGAATAGACATATGTGGTACCATTAACAGCAGTTACATACCAAAATCTATGTGCTCTCTTCTGTGATTCAAACTAATTTTGAGGTCAGAATGTCTTTCTGCTTGCTTTGGCCATTTTGAGTGCCAGGCTGTTACATGATTAGGTCAGGACTATAGCTGTCTTGAGCACCAAAATGTTGAAAGAGAGGATTAAAGGCTGATCAACACAAAATAGATGTAGAAGACACTAAGGGTAATAGTAGAATATTTTTGAGAAAATGAAAGTTTTCTGTTCATTTTCAGGTTCATATGACAGCCACCATCACAGCAGAAGAGGTGGGCGAGCACAGTTGAAATAGAAATGATTTCTTCAGGAAGAAGAGGTTGTCTGAATGGTGAAAAACTGGGAGAATCCTTTCTAGAAATTTCATCACAGCAGGGAAAAGGGATCACAGACAGCTTGCTTCAGAAAGTTGTGAAGGATTGGTTACGTGAAAAGGGACATATAGATTCTTTGCAGCTTACTGATCTGAGAAGCTGGCTACGTGAGAACGGGCACATAGACCCTTGCAGTTAGCTGAGCAAGGTCTCACAGAACACTGCACCACACATCTTGTGTAACAGCTAAAGTTGCAGAATATTACATGTATCTTGCTCAATAACTGAACCACCATTGAGTCTTACTGCTGAGCTATGGGTTTATTTGCAAAGTTAGCAAGGATAGGTTTTGGCAGCAAAACAATAGACATCTGTGGTTAGAAGGCCAGAGAAAAAGGAGAACTGCTGACCACAGAAGGGGAACTAAAGGAGGGGTTAGTGATCAGCTTAGACGACGTGAACCACTTAGAATGTGCCTTTACGAATATGCATGAGCCTATTATTGATAGTATATAAGAAGCTTTGGTACAATCAATAAATCGGATTCCTGTTGATCACTCATATTGAGCGTCCGGGTTTTCCCTCTATAGCGACAGAAAGTGACTCAATGAAATGACAGCCATATGTAATGCAGACTCACTGCCACTGATTACCATGGTCAGAAGCTGCTGGTGGTGTTGGTTGAAGACATGATGGGTAATGCAAGGTTTCTCATATCTAAAAGACCTGCCAACTTCCAATCACTGCAGGTTTTCTTGGTGTTTATTTTTCTGAAGATAAGTAGTATAAATGGCTTCAAAGCATTTTTTTTTTTTTCATGGAAGCCACATGGCCATTATTCTGAAGGAATAGGTGAGCAAAATTCACCCGGAGGACTGCTTTTACTAACAATTACTTAATCAAGTCTAAGCATTAGACTATGACAATCATACTGCTCTGATAGTATTTTTTGAATTTCTTTCCAATGTTCTCAAAAGTCCAAGGACCGTAAGGATAAATGGAAATGCACATTTCTGGTCTAATATCCAAACGAAGATGAAATATTCCCAAGTGTGCAAGAAGAACATTATCAACTGAATAATTACACAAGCTTCTCTGTGGAAATGCAGACTCATTGCTCCACTCACAAAATAATTCAGCCTAGAATATTTGATGGAAGTGTGACAAATCCTCATCAGAAAAGAGATCACATATTCTAAGCTCTCTTTCCAATGTTGAGTTTTTATTCATCATCCATAACATTGCCAGGATCCACTGCTAATAAAGACAAATGGAAAGAAGCAAGATACATCAGAAAGCACCAGGCTCGGTCCTTGGCTGTATGACACCAAAGATCTGTAGATGACTGTAACAAGTTCTCCTCAGGTTCTCCATACATCTTTGTCAGGGAGAAATAGCAATCAAGTAAAGATGGTTGTACTCCTTCAAAGAGCCTAAAAAAGTGAATTTCTTTTGAATAAATTGAAGAGAAATGAACCAATTAAGCACTCTCATTGTAGGAAAATGTACAACAGATGGCCAGGTGTTACAATAAGTATAAGAGTTGCTTAGGTTTCTTCCACATTTGGATGTGGATAATGGATTTCTGTGGCAGTGTTGCTTTTAGTCACTTATATGACTGAAAGCACATGTACTCCACAGAGCTGATTGAGAATGTTTTTGTATTTCTCTCTCCCATTTCTTTTGAATTAACTGATCCTTATCTTTTACCCTGACTGTGATTCAAATACTGGTTCCACAGGTAATTTAACTGGTGCCAGTAGTTGCTGAGGGTTACATTAGAAATGATGGATTAGTTGCTGCTGTTTATACTAATTGTCTCCTGAATAATGGCTCAGGTTTCTTCACTGTCATAGCAATAAATGTAAAGCTATGGAAGACCGGGATATAAAACATTGTAGATGAGCTCAGTTGAGAACTGGTATCAAACTAAATACAGATTTAGAATTATAGAGTCAGTATTGATACAAATTTTAGTTTGACAATAGGTGTCTTAATAAATTTCTTTGACTCCTTACTTTGCTGGGAGGTTTCTTCCACCTGAGCAGGCAGACCATATACAAACTTCGATGTAATGCATTCCTTACATTCCATTATCTTAGAGTTAGGACAGAACTTAAATTGACTGGTGAGGTTTTTTTTGGAAGCAAGAGCACAAAATAAATAATTCAATCAAGAGGAAGTTTCTACAGCTACTTGGCTGATCTGATAAAGCCTCTACTGACATATTATCCTTATTACAGCCTTCCAGTACCCAAAGAGGGCTTGCAAAAAAGTTGGAGAGGGACTTTTTAGAAGGACATGTAGCAATAGTATAGGGAGGAGCAGCCTTAAACTGAGAGAGTAGGTTTAGTAAGTTTAGATTAGATAATAGAAAGAAATTCTTTACTATGAGGATGGTGAGGCCCTGGAACAGGTTGCCCAAAGAAGTTGTGGATGCCCCGACCCTGTAGAAGTTCAAGGACAGGTTGGATGAGGCTTTGAGCAAGGTGATCTAGCAGAAGGTGTCCCCGCCCATTGCAGAGGGGTTCGAACACGATGATCTTCAAGGACTAGTCCAACCCAAGTCATTCTGTGGTTCTATGATTGAGGAGATGTAGCTGTCTCCAACAGACAAGTTCTGAGAAGGAGCTGTTTGTTGAATAGCTTTCAAAAATCTGTGCCTTTTATAGATTGGGAGAGTGTTACTTCCCCACTTAACATGGCAGAACAGATTTCAGAAGACTAAGCAACTAGTTTTCATTAATTTTATGCCTCTAAATAGAGGAAAAGAGAATCTTCTATCTTAGAACAAACCCATACCGGGAATTAAATAAATAAAGTAATCTGCTATGCTTAAACAGGCTAAATCAAAAGAGAGGGAGAGAAGAAGGGAATAGGTAGTCTGACAGGCAGACAGAAATACAGAGAAAAAAAAGAGGAAAACAAATGAGAGAGGGAGAAGGAGAGAAAGAACACAACGACCCAAAAACCAAATAGTAAACTAAAATGTACAGAAGAAAGAGAAAGAGACATTAGAGGTGCTACCTCAGAATCACTGAGAGTAAAGGGACCTTAATGGTGACTGGAACCACCTGCTTTTGGAAGGACTGCAGGGCTTCCAACATAGAGGTGAAATTCTAAATGAATGTTTTTTCACTCATTTTAGGCCAAGAATAGAGGCTTGATGGAAGATCAGTCACTGAAGGATTATTTAGGATATTTTAGGGGTTTTTTTAGATATAAAATATATTTTAACAATAAAACTCTCAAGTTATAGTTTAATAAAGTCAATAAAACAGCTTTCTGTGTATAGTGAAAAGTTCTATAACATACCTTTAGTTTTACATTATAGTAACTGTTGGAATTATTTACATCAGGTACTATGGATTAGTAAATCAAAACATCAGAATATATTTCTTTACATATTATGAGATGGGAGAAATGCAGGTGTTGGTTTGAATCACTGCAATTAATTTTAGTCATGTATAGTCTGTAGAAATAGCAGATGATTTGCATATAAAATATTTATGTCAGGAAGATGGTCTTCAGAGTGGTTGTGCTAAAAGTCTGGTGTAACATTTTTTCTTATGTATTTGAATGTGAGTATACATTTTTATATTACCTATGGAAAAAGAAAAACGAGAAGAAGAAGACAATATCCTCCATGGTCTAGCTCAACTTTTTCTTTTAAAATAAAAAGAATCTATACTTTACTACTGTCTGAATACAAAATTCTATTATAAAAATGTTCTGGATAATAAAAACAAATGCAAATATTATCCTTTAGCAGTGTAATTCTGACTTTTTAGAAATGCACAATAAATGCAAAGTGATTGCAAATGTTATGCAGAAATATCTTAAAAACCCCTTTTGCTGATTCATGATCAAAATTCAAAATCCATTTTTCCGTACTTCCACTTATCCTGGCATATTTTTTACTTCCCTCATTCTTAACCCTTGCCTTCCAAGAGAAATAATCATACTTCTATGTCATTAATGGAAATACAATATTATTGCAACTCAAACCCTCCCTTCTTTTTCAAGGGACACATAGCTCAGGATCTCAATGAGAAACAGTGCCTTAAGATTTTAGCAGACATTAAAACAACCAAGTATTGAAATATTTATTGATTTAAATTTTGAT
This sequence comes from Corvus brachyrhynchos, assembly GCF_000691975.1. NCBI lineage: Eukaryota > Metazoa > Chordata > Aves > Passeriformes > Corvidae > Corvus > Corvus brachyrhynchos. Next base: position 6,237,070 of record NW_008239767.1, read on the forward strand.
ATTTTCCTTGAGATAAAGAAGTAAACTGCTCTGATTGATAGTCCTTCAGTTCTTTCTTTACCTCCCACTAGATCCTACACTCATCTGAGGAAAGTCTCCTATGACTCACATTGGAGGGGATCCGATGTGATACCCTATTCATTTCTTTTGATGGAATTTAATCAAAGGGTTGATATATGAAGCATATTTTTAAAATTTCTTCTGCAAATACATTCTGACTTGTTTGCCTATATCTCCTATGGACAAAAAATATTGCTGGGCATGTTGATTGCTTTGCATGACTGTCATTTATCTACCGAGCCTTGCACCATTAGCCCCTCATGTGGGTAAAACTTTAATTGTTCATTTCCTCGTTGATACATTCACACAGAAGCATCGATAGTTTTGATCTTAGGCTGGGAGGCAAACCTTACAAGTATAATCTGTACCCCCAACCTCAATATGTATACGACAAGGATACTTCAGAAACTTTTCACTGTAAAATGCAAAAAAGGAATTCATAGCTTACAGCACATGGTTTTTTAGTGTTTTTGAATATTTTAACTTATTAAAAGCAAGTTATTAAGTGATTATTACTTAATTTAACTCAATTTAGCAAGACTTTAGACCAGAATACTCTTGTTTGCATGGATATAAAAAGACAAGAATTCACTATTTAAAGACAAAAATATAAGAATACAGATGTGTTTAAAAGACAAAACCAAATCTGGTGTGAGTTTAAAGCTGATTATATAAGAGGAAGACTGTTTGCAGGACACTGAGTTTGCATAAATCTGAGTGGTTTTTAAATCTCATAAATTAAGAAAACTTTGATAATCTTACCAATGCTACATACTGATTTTTTATGGGCTGGCAAAATGAGTTTGGGGTTCATCTGTGGTTGTAGAAAAAAGCCATTTTATTCAAAACCCTTAAGAGGCTTTGGAAGGAAAATTCAGAGGCTACTCATCATCAGCAATATATTTGTCATACATTTGTTTAAAATATTATCTTCTTAACTGTTTCATGTAGCTAGTTACAATGAAGATTTATTAGAGAAAATTATTGTCCTTTTTTTTTATTTTGCCATGTTACAAAATTCACCAAATATGCAAAAGACAAAACAAAACTTGCATGCATATCAGTGCAGTTCACATTCTTTCCTAGTAAGCCTCATTAACCAGTTCTTGGATGCTCTCAATTCTGGCTTTGTATTTAAGAACAGGACTTTATTTCTAATTTCTTGTGATTTGAAAGGAGAGGCAGAAGTAATAGCCAAGAATTTTTTCTGAGTTTAGAGTTAATACCGCAATTTTTTCCTCTCATTCTCTCCAAAGCTTTGATAAACTTTTATAAAAATGTCTTATTTTAAACACATGCCACAACTTTTTTGATCCACTTGTTTTTAAACAACTCAATGAGAATTTATTTTAAGAATAACTTTAATTCTGTTGTTCATATTTATCCCCCACAAATGTTACCGAACAATTGCTTATGATATTTTAGACACGGTGCAGCTGAAATATAAATGACTGGAATCATATATTTCAGATCTGCTGCTTTGTTCCTGTTAACACATTTGCATTGTTTTAAGGTGTTCTCTTTGGACTACTGGAAAGCTCTTTAAATGACAAGATGATGTCGGAAGAAGGAATGATACAAGTTTATAATGAACCTCCAGAAAGGAATACAAATTAGGCTACATTGTGAAATAGCAAACTTTATTAAAAAGCTGTGTCATCAGCATAATTTTAGATGCTATTTCTGTCATGTTTTTCTCAGTTTCCTAGCATTTTCATGTCTTCCCTTCAGGGATGTCTGAACCTGAACTGAACTGCTTGGCCTGATGAAATAATCTGATGCAATTAACTATCTTTCTTTCATGGTCTGCTCCTTTTTTTAATTTAAGATTATTGGGCTATATCACTGTTAGCTGACTTTCGTATAAATCAATATGCTGTGATTTATAGACAATAGCTAGAATAAATAAAAACAATGCAGAATTAATTTTTGACAAATGACTGTGTCTCTTCAAAGAAGGCAGACAAAATTCTTAGCAAATGATACAGACACATTTTAAGAGGAGAATTTATATAGAATTTGAGGCAATTTTGATGAAATTATGGGTAGTAAGAATAATCTTTTTATATAGATTAATCCCTAAAATACAAATTAAATAAGAAGTTAATAGTATTGCTGCTCCATTATTCTGACTCCTTTCCTGACTTCCAGCACCTCTGTTGATTTACTATATACTTCCATAACCTAGAAATCAGGCTCCAAGTTGTTCTTCATGTCTGTATTCCCCCTTCAAATGTTATGTGGTAGAGAGTAGGCAAAATCGACTGATATCTTTCAACACTCCTAAGTGATGTGTTCTGTATCACATGGGAATTTGACCTCTTCATCTTCCACATCAATTTACTGGTACTGACAGGAGATGGAGCACAACTTTCCTCATGATATCCTATAACTTATAGGAGAACATACTGAGCTAGTAGACTATAAAATTTAAATCTGTGTCTATCCTACCTGTTGTCCACTTTAAAAAAATTACTTTGTGCTTGCCCACAACATTTATGTTACAGAAGAAAGGAAAATTTCTTATATGTTCTTTGGAATACGTCAACGGAGGCTATGCAAGACTACATCTGGAAAGACAACCTAGTTTAGTGCAAAACTACAAGTATTGCTCAGCCACTTTCCCTGTCATAATTAATGTCCTAAACTGATGTCTGTTGCTGTCTCATCTGCTATAATCAGAAGATGCTATTCCCCTCTTTATTCCATGTCAATAAAGCAAAAACAGTGTTCTAAACCTCTGGCAAAATACATGTTGTGCTGCTAGATAATATAATACAACCCTTTCGTTTGTGTAATGGACCTTTACTGTGTCCAAGGAGTATTCTTTGCAATCCTATTAACATGTACTTTTGGTGCTTTCTTCTCCTTCCCAACCACATCTTCCAGAAAGTTACTTGTCTTAGAGAAACAACTATAAACTCCCCATTTAAAACAAAAGTGTGTCATCTGTGTCATAACATCACAGAAAACACCAGTACAGGTCTTTTGCCACATTTCTCTTGGTAATAACAGACAAAATTATAAAAAATTAGAACTGTCTGAGAAATTATTCAGATGCCTGGAATGGCAGAGTGGCAGAACTTAGGAGGTGAAAGACATAGGCACACCTGCAAGCCCAAGAGCAACCTCCTGCTTCAGAGACCATATGTTTCTGCCTTGATCAGTACAAGTAAGTTTGCAGACGCCACCAAGGTGTATGGCAGAGTCAGTCTGCTGGAGGGTAGAAAATTTTTGCAGAGGGATCTGAACAGACTGGTTTGATGGGATGAGGCCAACAGTATGGAGTTCAACAAGGTGAAGTGCTGGGTCCCACACTTTGGTTGCAACAACCCCTTGCAGCACTACAACCTGGGGGAAGAGTGGCTGCAAAGCTGCCTGGCAGAAAAGACCCTGGAGGTGCTGGCTGACATCTGACTGAACATGAGCCAGTGTATGCCCAGGTGGTCCAGAAGGCCAGTGTCATCCTGACCTGGATCAAGAACAGTGTGGGCAGCAGGACCAGGGCAGTGATTGTCCTCCTCTGCTTGGCACTGGTGAGGCTGCATCTTGAGTCCTGTGTCCACTTCTGGGTCCCTCACTACAAGAAGGACATTGAGGTGTTGGAGCATGCCCAGAGAAGAGCAACGGAGCTGCTGAGGGGTCTTAAGCACAACTCCTATGAGGAGTGACTGAGGGAGATGGGGTTGTTTAGCCTAGAGAAAAGGAGGCCCAGGAGAGACCTTACCACTCTCTACAGTTGAGAGTGGCACATGGTGTGATTCCTGGGGATGGTGCTGTGCAGGGACAGGAGTTGGACTCAATGATCCTAGTGGGTGCCTTCCAACTTGGCATATTCTGTGATTCTGTGGTTATGTGATTCTGTGATTCACAGCATTTGCAGTTTTCTTGTAAAATGTGCATGAAAGAATGCACCATTAAAACCTAGATATTGTGTTAGTGCCATCCTAACTCTTTCTGTATTGTACTTAATTTTCTTCAATGCCTTTTTATGCATAAATTCTAGGGAAGGACAGATTTTAACTCTATTCTCACTAGCAGTGTTGCATAGTGCATCTCTGTCCATCATTACAGAAGATGAATACCATACACACAGCTTAGATACTCTATGGCCATGCCAAAGTCCATACAAGAAATCCGAAGCAGAATGACATCTTGAAACCAAACTTTCCAAAATCAAGGCTGTGATCCCACTTGTCAGATCTTCTTGATTCCAGAAGTGTCAGAGTAGAGCTGACTGTCCTTCAACATTTTATGGTCCCATAAAATTATAGTGCAGATTCTGGCTCAAAGAGAACACGCAGTATGTGTGAGAATGAGGAAAATTATGCTTATTATTTGGCTACTATGAATATGAGGAAGCAATAGAAAAAGCATTTCAGTTAAGCTATAAATTAAGCTAAAAGGAGAAAAGGGGACAAAAATTAAAAAATGCATATACATGAGAAGCAGAAGAGATACTACTGTCTGCATCCCAGACACAATTGCTTACATTAAAAAAAAAATCCATGGCTGATGGGGTGAGAATGGCTGCTATATTGACATGGATTCTCTAACAGAATATATTACAGAATTTTTGCTCTGTTTATAGCTGCTTGGAGATGTATGGTTTAATTCAGCAATGAACTGGGACTAGACTTTGCATGATAAGTGCTATGGCAACAAATCCATGTTGTGTGGAATACCTTTGTAGATTAAAGTGCCATGATTCATGCATGGCAGCTCATACAAATGGATGATAACCTACATATAATCAACAATTCACGTATATGGGTCACATTCCTTGTAAACATCCACCATCAGGAACATTTATATTCCTTGCCAAGTGTACACATACATTAACATGCACACATATAAGATGCCTGCAAGCATATGTAAGAATAAGCAGAGGAGGAATGTGGATTTTTGTGCCATTCTATTAATTTTAAAGACTAACTTCTGTTATTTTGACATATGCAAGTACAAAGATTAGGACTTTAGAATATTTCATTGGAAGAAAAAACTAAATGTGGGTCTCCTTGTAAATCATTCCAGATTAAACATTTCTGCTCACTTATTCAATATATGCTTAGTCTGTTAAACCGCTTCACTAATCTAATTACAAGTTACTTTTTAAAATAGCTTTGTAAGTAGTGAAAAGTAATTGTTGGGGCTGGAGGTGACTGTCATATCCGACTTACTAAGGCAAAGTAAGTTTTTCATAATAAAAAAGAGCAGATTTGCTTAAAATGTAATGTGTGAAATGAAATCTCACACCAGCAAAGTTCCAGAATTTTCATTTTTTTGGAACTTAACTTCTCTCCAAAGAAAGAAAACAAAAGGTATGCCCTACTATTCCAGAAACATTACCCCAGAGGGTAGAGTTGGGGGAAAGAAAATGAAAAAAAAAAAATCTACAACAGAATCCCCTGTTCTATCAAATTTTTGTTCAGTTTTTGAATCATGTGTATGTATGCTTGGGGTTGGTGATACATGATCAGACAAATGTATTTCTTTGTACAACCGTGATGTCGTTCTGTACTCAGGGTGTGTTTTCTGCCTGTGTGCCTGATGGTTCCTCCTTCAAAATCAACCTGCAGTCCAAACAACTGACATTGAGAGCTGGGAGGACAGTGGGGAATGTTCAGATGAAGAGGTGGGAGTGCTTAGAGGAACTGCTTCGGGGTCCAGAAGGCTCTTCCAAAGAATTTTGCTGCCAAGAGGAAGTCAGTGTCTGGATCTTCATTTAAACAAGGAAAAACTAGGAGCAGTGATGGCTTGGTACCTTTGTTCATGAAGTACAGCAACAGAAGTGTGCTGAGGCTGGATCCAATCCTGCATCAGCAACAACTCAGGAGGAAAGGTGGGATTGCTGCAGGGCTTATGCTCAGAAAAGGTGTGTTATATTGCGTTGCTCTGTACTGCAGTGAATGAAACCTGTGTGCCTTCTCTGGACTTGGAAGTCCTGACTTGGGGCCCTAAAGTTTCCTCAGTATTCAATGGAGGAGAGCCAGACTCATTGACTGGGATTCACAACAAACAGCATATTCACTGCTGCAGCACTTAAGGGAGCACCAAAAAGGTTTTTGAGACCATAGCTTTACAGCCTCTTGGCTCTAGCACACGTCTGTGTAGTTGCAAGCAGATGCAATACCCCTTGTCCTCCTAAAGCTACTCAATCTTTTCTCTTTGTAAAAAGCACAAGTAAGTGTATTACCAGAGGAATGAAATGTTCCTTTTTTTTTTTGGTGTGGGATCCATGGACCCAAGTCATGCCTCTGCTTGAGGTAGTGAGCTACTGAGGACACATACTGATGATGAAAGCAAGACTTTGCCCATCAGTCTAGTGGAAATCAGAGTTTTTCTACATAGCCTTATCACCTTCAAGACTCAGCTCAGCAAAGAAATAAACTAATTCATCACCTTATCTAACTTTATCCAACTGGAAGTAAGACAGCTGGTCTAAGCTAATCGTCTGTGCTAATCATTTTCACCTTACAGTCGCTGGAGGAAAAAAACCTTGCAGATGGTGTTTCATCCTTTGTCTCAAATATTTCAGGAGGGGATGAACTGACAGTTGGAGTTGCATATTTCTCATGATTGCTTAACTCAAATTAAAGCCATAATAACAGTGCAACAGCATATATGTTCAAAATACGCATAAATTCACCCATTTTAAGTCAAATACATATAGTAGATAAAAAAGGTAGAACTGATCATTTCAATACAATGTGGCTCAGGAGAGCAAACACACTCACTTCTGAAATGCTGCAGTGTTTCTTGTGGCATTTGAGCCAGCTATGGAACAGCTAACACGAGTGTGCTTATGTATGGAGGTGACACACTTTTGATTGCAATACAGCTATTTCCTCAGAATATGTCTGTATTGCACAGCAAAGCAGATCTAGACATCTAAGATAGCTCTCAATAACCTCAGAAGTTCCAAGAAGAAAAGTTAGGTAGGAGATATTGCCCACACTACTGGAGGAGGTATGACACACAAGCTTGAAGATGCCAGGGATTTAAAAGCTTTTTGGTAGCCTAGCTTCACAAATCCTGCCCTTAATTATAGGCTTTTGCATAATGCTTTCAGGTACGAAACCGATAATCCTTTGAGAAGTGCAATCTGTTCAAGAAAACTCTATATAAACTGACCTGTCAGTGAGCTGGAAGATAGCAAAATTCTACAGCAGACAAATGAGCAACAAATAGAAGCAGGAAAATATTTATTTTGTCACTTAAGCAAAGTGTTTACCCAGTTAATTGTTTAGAATTTGGATATGTGAAAGATATTTTATTTTAAGTGTATAATTTCTCCTTAAAATAGGAGGAAAAAATCTCCGTTGGAGCTATGTTTGACTCTCATGTTGTAGAAATTCCATGAGGTAAAAAAAGCAGTGGAAAAAATCAATTTGTTGTGGCTTCTACAGCTTTGTGCAAGCTTTTTCTTTTTGCTTCACTGAAACTGTCTTCAAACTGAAATAGGGGAGCCAGTTCACTACAAGTGGTCAACAGCTTTTCTGCTTGTTTATGTTATTTACCACAGGAATACAATAAAAGTTCATGACCTACCTGACATAAATCTAGATTACTAAAATGCTACATGTGTTTTCAACTGGGAAAGTTGCTGTTTGAGCTAATAATAGGTTTCTTCAGCCGAAATAAAGATGTGGACTGGAACAAATTGACTATCTGGATAAAAACCTCAGTCTTCTCCTATGTGTGGATAGTTCACAAGCATAATAAAAACCCAGAGCATTAATACTAAGTGTATGAGCATAGTTTGGGCTTTAATTTTATATCAAGGAATATCTGTTCATTTCCATGGCCTGACACAAACCTTGAAGTCTCTTCAGACATTTTGTTCATGCCTATTTGGAATCCTTTGAACTCCCTGTAAATCTCTTTCTGTGAGGCTCATGTCACCCGTTTAGGAAGTGAAAAAAAAAGTGAAGCACAGCCTTATGTGAGAGGATGATTTGTTACATGACCCTCTATTTGAAAGCCTGGATCTGCAAGAAGCAGCAAGTTTATACAATTAGTTAAAATACCTTAAAATTATTGTAGTTGAATCTTTGACATCTGTGTTCTTAATGCCATGTACTTTAAATTTCGAGTTTCTTCACAAGGGAGATTAATAATAGACTGTTAAATTAAACATAGTATAATTGATGCATTGCAATCATTACACCTCCATACATACTTACGTGTACTAATTAAATTCTGATTCATATTAGTTTATTTTTCTAGGGGAGCAAGAGAACCTCATAAAAATTCATATTAACTTTCAACGACTTTACAAAAGGAATTCGTCATACAACTTTGATGTGGCTTTACCGAGCCCTGTCATACTTGGATTAACTTTAGCCTACTACTGAAGCTGTAAGGTATTCCATGGAAATGGAGCCACTGTATTCTGGTGTGGAAAAAGATTTGAGGTTACTGTGAACAACTCATTGTCTCTGCTTGAAATTTTCGTCTTACACACACCGATAAATAAGGGAAGGTGATAGATCCAGGCTTTGGCACTCCTTGTGCCAAATTAGAAGAATTAGGCTAAATTATGAAGTCTGAAAAAAAAAAAAAAACAAACCAACAAAGTAAACCAAAGAAAAACAAAGCAAAATAAAAAACTTCAGTCTCAGTAGTTTAATTAAAGCATTAGTAAAATTTTGGCTGCTGAGAACATATTAAACACAGCCTTTTACAAAGCTAAACAAGAATAGAATATGAAGAAAGGCTAGATATAAAATATTTATAGTGATGATCAACCTATTTCTACATTGTGAATTTTTACCTCCAGTAAACCCCGAGAAAGAAAATTGTGTTCAGCCTAGAGGTCCAAGAACACATGAAGACCTCATACATTGCTGAACTGCATCTTGGAAATCAAATGAGAGGGGTAATTCATTGCCAGCTAACACAGTCAGGATCAACATTCACATCCACAAAAGTAATGTAGTTTCTGTCACCTTGTAGAATGATCCCAAAAGCCTGCATTACAAAATATTTCACAGGCAACTTGAAAAACAAGAGAACAAGCAAGTGAGAACACCTGACCTGCCCTGGCCATTTTATCAAAGAAACAACACAGATTTTCTTCCACCAGTCCTTGCAACCTAAAGAACATTTAATGTTTGGCATGAATAACCCTCTGTCCATAGCTGGGTCTTACTTCTGTTGCTGGCAAAGAACACTTTTACAAAATTTCCTAGGTGAGATTACAAATAAAGACTCCAGGAGCTATAAGAAAAGCAGTAATAATCATAGACCCCCTTCTTAGAGAATGGCAACTCAGTCAGATAAATCTCAATATGCATCTGTGCATAACAGTTACTGTCCTTTATAACTTGTTTGACATTATTCATCAAGAAACAAGGATAGGTCTATTAGGATGGTCATTTTTCTGTGATTTTGTCTGTTAATAAAGAATACAATTAAAAAACCACATATCCTAAGGGAAGATTTTCTGTACATTCTATACTCGTAGGCTATAACTCCATCTTTAAGCTCTAGTGGTTCAAAAAGTTGTTCATTGTTTAAATCTTTATACCGTAACAATATTTCCCCGTTGCTATAAATTCTATTTAATTATTAATCCCATGAAAAACTGATAACTGCTAGTCCACCATAATGCAATCCTTTCATCTCCAAATAGTGTAGAGGAGGTAATATGCCACTCTTGAAAATCTTTCTTTAATCCTTTTTCCTTTTAGAATACAGAGCCATGAAGATTTATCACAGTTCCATAGATTTCAAAAGAAGACTATGGCTTTGTGATGTCAATCCATAGGACCGTAAAGATGCTAGTTTGCCAGAGCTATATAGTACTTCTAAACTGGAATGAGGAAATTGATTTGCAGTAGAATATATCTTATTACCCAATTACCATACCAGGCAAGCAAAGTCGTTGTTCTACTTTTTTTCTCATTTCAGTTTTTAATCACTAAATGAGTTTCAATAATGTAAGTTTGAGTATTTCATAGATTTCTTTTCATACACCCAAGGTATAAGATCTTTTCTCCCCTGATTTTTCCTTACAAAACAAATTTGTATCCAGTTTTAAGTGTTCGCACCAATTAACTCTTTATTTTTTGCTACAGAAATAATATAATCTGAAAAAAATGAGTCCCTAATGCTTTATAATGCTAATTTTCATTTATCTGAGAAACATTCTTGTCACTTTTGTTTCTGAATATTACCATGACTGTCCACAATTACATGGATACGGAATAAATATGATGAAAAATCCAGGTAGCCTGTCTATACTCATCACATACCAATATGCTTTCAAAGGACTTTTTTATCCCCAAATCAATAATTACTGCCTTGAAATTTCACATTTACTTGTCTGCAACTAAAAGAGACCTCTTAAAAAAAAAACAAAACCGAAACACAACAGAAAAAGTAACCACACATCAATAGTAGATTGCATGCCAAACATACTTTCAGAAATGACTGAAAGAAAAATTCAAGTGGCTGCACCTGAGAAAAGACTGCCCACTTAAACAAGCTTAGGTGAGATGCAAGCTTCTTTCGAAGATGAGCTATTTGCCTTGAATGACTAAGCTCATATGTCAGGTAACACAAAGATTGTTGCTCTTTGGAATTTCTTATGTGATCCATGAAACAACAGATCCCTGTAAGAACAGCAGAATTATCTGTCTCTGCTGTTGATACAGATAAATTTATTGCTGTTGAGACAAGGCTTACAGAAATATTACTCCAATACCTTTGAGCTGCAGATTTCTTTAAAAAAAATCAACCCACAGACATAAAAACCAGATAATGTCTCTTTCTTCTCAGCCTGGGAAGTCTCTCCCTCTCTCCGTCTCTCCCTCTCCGTGCAAGAACCGCCTTGCTCATACAGTTCCGATGCAGTGGAGCATGGCGTCATGAGATGCTTATTCCTGAATTTAAATGGAGTGTAACGGTAGCGATCCTCCGTGAAAATAAGAATAAGGTCCCGACTGGGCTTAGGCCACCTTCAGTGTCATCGGAAGGTGAATTAAAAGGATTTGGCAATTCCATGGTCAGCTTCGGTGTGGATCTTCCCAGTTGCAGCGGATGTGACCGGCTGGGTACTGCACAGTGCTCCACACAAGCACATATGCGTAGACATACATAGAGGCACAGGCACACGTACAACTTCCTTGCATGCTGAAGCAAACTCCTCCCACGCTCTGCTCCTGGTGCACATCTAAATGGCTGTTTTATACATATTAACCCTGTGAAAAGCTGTAGGACTTTGCTATTCACCTCCCAGATAATAAACTATCCGTTTGCAAGCCTGTCACACAGTTCACAGATCAAAGAATCAAGGTGTCAACAGCCTTCTTTAGTATAGATATCACTGGTTCTTTACTGCCTAGTTATGCTTGCATAGCCCTTAGACATTTTTTGTCTTGAGGTTGCTTGCCCCATTCAAGTACTCTATTTTCCTTTTCACTGCATCTGTGCTACAGGCTTGCTGGCTGACAAAAATATAACAGAAAAAATTGCAGCAGTGCCACCCTTTCCCCCATTATTCAACTCACTTTCCTCCCATCCTGCCTCTCTACTTTTGTACACAGTTTGTTTTCCCCTTAAAAAAGCAAGCACACTTAAAAAAATTAGATCAGAATGTAATAAGTGGATCTTTATTAAAAAAAAAAGTTTTAGAGAGGCTTTCTTTATTTTACTGTATGTTCAATAGTTCAATAGTTTTTAGGATATAATCTGAATTCTATGTCTTTGTGAAAAAAAAGGAGGGAGTGAAACACACAGACTGGAAGATGGGCAGCCTGGTTGGGGGCAAGATTTATACTTCTTTAGTAGAACAAAAAGGTCCCTCAGTTTTCTGGCTGTGCTCTTTGGACTCTTTCTCCATACCTTAAAAAGGAGGCATGATGAACAAGTTCGTGTACAACTCTTTATGCCAAGACAGTGCCTGTGCCAATAGTTTATGAGCAGCACGCTACAGCTGTGATCTCCAGCTCTTAGGCTGCTTTGGTATTTCAGTAATTACAACAGTTTCATTAACATTTAAAGGGAATAGTCAGCTCAATATCTGTAAAAGACGATTTTGTACAGTGTGGATCCATTTTACATTTGCATTTGACATTTGATAATCTCTACACATAAGCTCTGAGCCAGAGAAATGAGATGTCACGTACAGGAAAATTAACCCAGATGTAACTTCTTAGTAAATCTATGGAACTGTAGAATAAATGTCCAAGACTGGTAGTTTTATGAGGAACACCTATTTCCCAGTCTTACATTAATTTGAAACATGAAACATCATTTTTATATCTTTATTTTGTACTTGTGGCATTTCTGAATATTGAAAAGAAATAGAAGCAGAAGGCTAGAGGAATAGTAAAATAATCAACAGCCCAGATATGTCCATATATTGTCTATTTTTATTTAATAAAATCAGATATGTTTATGAGATGTCAACTTTATTTTATAGCAGTCTTCATCTTAGGCTATCATTTTCCTCAGCAACTGTATTTCTACCTTGAACAGCTGAGGCAATTAACTAGACTCCATAAAGAAACATCACTGGTATCAGCATAGAGGTAATCAAAGGTAAACAGGAAACAGTAAATAAAATTCAATGTAGACAGGTTTAAGTTGATGAACATGGGAATAAACAGTCATAAATTCTGCACACCTCATGAACTTCAGAACTAGCCTGTTCTATAGAAATGTTAGCTCAATGTTCAGCAATAGTGAGAAAAAGAAAATTATTAGGAATTACTGGGAAAGTAGTAAGGAACAAAGCATAAAATATCACTAATTGCATAAAACTGGAGTTTTTCCCTATCCTACACACTGAGCAGTTCTGATGCCCTGTAGCTGAGGAATATGGAAGAAATGGAGAGGGATCAGTAGAAGGTAACCAAAGAAACCAAATTCACAGAGTGGTTTCCTTGAGAGAAAGGCTCAAATAGATGCAGACTACTGAGCCTAGGGAACTAGAAGAATGTTGTAATAGAGTTGCTCGCAGTGATGTGACCTTGCAGACAGAGCAGGGTGACCCACTAAACAAACAATCTGTGATACCTAAGCCTTCACACACAAGGTAGTTCAACTTTAAAATTTCTTGCTATAGGATGTGTGGATGCAAACACCTTTAATGTTCTTAAAACCAAGGTCCTCAGAAAATTAAATTTTGTGTGGCAACATAACCACTGTCTATCTAGGTTGCTCTGTGGTTGATTTTATCCATGACATTTGGAAACATGATGTCTTTGAAACCAGCTAAGGAGAATGGCCAGTAAGAAGCAGATCTTAAGTGTTTTCTGATGTCAACTCCCCCGTGTCATCTTAAGACACAGCTGTGCTATTGCAAGAAGCAGGGACAAACAGGGCTCATATCCCTAGAGGGAGCTATGGATGACCAAGGACCCCAAAGCACCCTCTCACTCTTATGGGGAACTCTCCGTCAGAAAACTGTGCATACCTCATTGTGCTGCATCAGATATGAAGAGTTCCGTCTCTGGGGGGGGATCTAGGTGTTTCCATGCTAACTGGAATTTACATAACCTGAGGAGCATCTGTTCTGGTCCCCACGCCCAATGGATCAACACTGCGACCATTACTCCAACCACAGGCATCAAAATTGCTATGATCAATCTTGTTGTTTGATCTATGGGTGGTGTTATCTTTCCTCTCCACTATCTACTTTTGTTTGTTCAATCTCTTTCATTATTTTTCTTATGAATTTTCTTTATGATTCTTTTACAGTTTTATAGAAAAGAACCAAAATGGCCATGTATCTCCTTTCTGTTGCAATTAAGTAGTTTTAAAAGAAATCTGTCCCATATATACACACCAGCCATTCAGTGTCATTTCACTCTAATTCACCCCAAGGGATTTATTAACAGGAACGTAACTTACCCTGCCTCAGAGGCAGGTTGCAATATTGTGTTCTCATGAGATGAAGACTATTTTCTCTCTAGCTGAAAAAATTCCTAAGTAGTGAATTTGCTGGAGGCTGGCAGAAAATTCTGGAGGACATTCACTATAATCCTTGTAACATTTGAATATTCTTTCTTAAGGATCTACTTTTGTCTACTATCAGAAATAATATGGATACTGAGAAGATGGCTGGTTAGTCTCACAAATTTCCTGTTCTTCTGAAGTAGTCTTATCAATCCCCTGAAGGAACCAGAAAGCATAGTGTCGTTTCTGGCAATTCAAATGGAGTTTCCTGTTTCTTCCTATGTTTCTTTTATATGAAGGAAATTACTTCACACAAAGGCTTCAGATTGTGTGAAAGACAAAACAGTTAATTTGAATTATCTTCTAAGAAATAATTTTAGAAAATCAAACTGTGCTCTGAAAGCCTTCTCACTGAAGCCTGGTGAAAATGTCAAGGCCAACCAATGTCAGGGTACCAACCAGATAATAGTTAGGCAAGAATGGTTTGAAACAGTGTCACGTCCCACCAGATTTAGCTGTTAATGAGTAAATACTGGAAGCCATTTGATAGCTCAGTTTGATATAAGCTTGAATCACACTAACATCATTCTGAAAACTGGAAGGGAAGTTAAGCACCTAAGTATTGCCCCATGCATCTCTGTACTATGTCCATTTAAAAAAATGTGTGTCTCCTGAAGGAGTTATAGCTAGTAGAGGTCAGGCGAGATCCTTGCAGTCAGTGGAGCTTTGAAAATTTGGACTAACTGACAATTTGACTTGAGCTTTTTCTTTAAAATAATTTTGACTTCAAAATTAGTAAAACTTTTGTTATTGTTGTCAGATACCAACTGAACATTTTCTATTTTCACAGTCAGTGAAAGAAAGAGAGTCTACTCTGTGCCATAAACAAGCAATATTTACTTAAATGTAGTTTTATTAGCATTTATATCCACGAATTGTGGAATATGTATTTTAGTACAAGCACCAGTCCAATATCATGATGCTATGCCAGAAATAAATTTGTATAAAAAACAAATGTAAAACAAAACTGAAAACACTGCTCTAGATCATTCTAGCAAATAAAGCTGCTTAAAAACTGTAAGCATGAAGATAGATTTGGAAATGCAAAAGTATTAATATAAAATTACTGATAACCTATGGATGCCATTTTAGTACATGCATCAAACACTGGGCTACTCTATTAGCTGAAAATGGTGTACTGTAATTTCGTAGAGAAATAAAGGAATTCTGAACATAAATCTACTGGTGCAAGTTAAATTATTTTTCCATTCCTTTATGGCATTAATAGCCCTTTCTCAACATTATAAGGACTAAGACACGATTAATTTTTGGATTTAAAAATTTCTGATAAATTCTGTAGCTCGTTGTCTTTGTGTGGCTGATTTGCTATTCACATAGAGTCTTTTTTAGAGAGCTCTGAAAAATAGTCCTGTGTTTTCTTATGACACAAGGGCAATTGAGCTCCAATCTCATCCAGATAATTTGATCTGAGAACTAAAACACTTTGTTGAATATATGTTACATGGACATCGAAGTGCAGCATCAGCCTAGAAACAAGTTATTCACAATTTCTATGCATTTTAAACAGGTTGAGAGTTCTAGTCTTAATTCTCATTGATTGAAAAATGAGGCTGCACAAACTATGTATCTCACTGTGCTGTCATAGAGTGGCTTTAATATATTTTCCAGGTGTTTACAAAAAAATACAATACAAAAAATGAATGAATAAATGTGTAACATTCTACACATGTGATTAACATGGAGTGGTTTGGGTAATATTAGAGACTGATTTTCTGACTGAAGCACAAAATGGTAACAGATACCCTCTTGTCACATCTTATGTACAGAGGATACATGAGGTTTTAAAACTGTAGCAGGAAGGAGGTGGCATGCAATTTACTGCAGCAGAAACCTCTTTTTCTGTTCTCCTTCTAAAAAAAATACATGTAATTCTCAGCAAAAATTGAAAATTTATTACATGACTGTCATAGCACCCGACTTAGGCAAAGACCTGAGGTGTGCTCAGCTGGGACCTTAGACAGTTAGGTCTCCTGCCACTGGGGAAAGCAAGCTACCATCTCCCTTGATGAGGTTTGGTGTGAAGCTTCTCCCATGACCCAAAACAGTGTATAAAATGAAATTGTTTGTTCTCAGATGAGAGATGCTATAAAATAGGTTGCTAACCATTGAACTAGAAGTAAGAAAGACAGAGGACGCTGAAAATAGCTCGATACCACCAGACTACAGGGAGTATTGGGGCCTGCCAATGTGAATGTCTCTCACTTTCTGCCTTGCTGGCAGTAAATCAAACACAGACACCAGTAGGAGAGCAGTGTGGGAGAGAAGTACATGACAAGCTATCAGTTTTGGCTGGGAAATGGCAGTCACAGTCATGTGTGCATGTGGGTGTGTTTGTTTGTGACAAGTTCCAGTGCAGCCCCCTCCCAGTCGACTGGCGCCTGGTTTTTGAATGTGCCCCTCAGTTCCACTATGGGAAACTCAGCTTAAGAGCCTAAGTCTCTTAAGTCATACCACAGATCTTGCACAGGCAGTTGAATCTGAAGTGGTAACATAATCCCAGTAATTCACTTGAAGTGTACTTAGACCCTCAGCCTGGCTCACTTCAGCAGTCTGATCACACTGTGACTCTGTGGAGGTTTTTGAAATCTCAGGCAAGGAGAGTGGTAGTATCATCCATTAGTTGTGGGAACAGTCCTGTAGCTACAGCTGGCTCAACATGGAGCTGCACGTACCGTCTAGACCTACATTTAGTTTCTCTTCTTAATCAGAAAGTCATTCAGAAGATACAGTTTTCAGTGCAGTTGCAGTGTGTAAATTGGTAGAAAAACAATATATTAAGCAAATTCAGAGGTCAATCCACAGCAGGTCATGAGCGTTTCACCTCATTTGATAAATCTTAGATGAGACCCACCACTGTTTTTTTGCTGCTGAACAAAATCATTACAAGAATTTCATTAGAATATAGTAAAGCACAAGTCTTTTGAAGATATAACGTGATCATTTTTAGATAACAACAACAACTTAGACTTCCATCCTGGAGAGCTGTTTTAAATACTCATTTTTGTTTTCCTTCTTTGGAGTGGAAATGTATAAAAATTTCTTGTCGGTTGCAAAATTGTTTCACATATAACTTTTAAAAGATGTTTCTGAAAACTAATTTAAGGCTTTCTGAAACTGCTTTAATATTTCAGTTAAAAAATGAATTCATTTACTTTATCTTTTGCTACATTGAAAAAAAATGGAAGCTAAATGATTAAAATAATCTATTTTAGATAAACAAACATATTACTTACTATTAAAATTTTTCTCTTGATTTAACTGAATATTTGTTTCTAATCCAAAACCAATTTACTGGGGGTTTTTTTCTGTTTGATATTAGAAACAATGGAAACATTGTTTTTTCATTCAGAAACTAAAATTTTGTTCTTGCTTTGCCACAGGATTCAGATGCATGATTGTGAATGGTCTGCAGAATGCCTTCAATGCTAGTGGATGTAATAAAGATGGACTTTGGTCATCAAAAAAAGATAAAATTGTAGGAACAGTAAAGGGGAATGTTTTCAGGTTTTTCCCCCCTTCATTGATATCTTTTAAAACAGTCCACCAAACCACATTTTAACAAAATAAATTTTTTCTGCCCTGAGGAAATCTTTTTCCTTTTTTTTAATGATTTAAAAAAACCCAGCTTTTAAATTGATACATGATTTTAAAAAACCTCCATTGAAACAGTGGGCCAAAATGTCCAGCGCTTGATTTTCTTCATGGCAAAATCAGATTCAGAAGGAAAAAGCTGCTACAGATATTGGACACTGGAAGTTTGTATATCACATCCTTCTTTGCTCTTTCAATTTTACCTTCTGGCTCTATGCATAGTTCCATTTGGAGCTCATTAAGGCTTTCCTCCAGTCTAAAGGCAGGGGTCAATGTTATAGAAATCTCTCACTAATATTATTTATAAGTCTTGTAGTCTTAGGAAATGATCCCTTCCAAACATGCTTGGAGGGTAACATATTTTCTATTTTCATTGCTAAATTGCTAATAAACCCAAGTTTTTTCTAGAACATGGTAATTTCACAGAAGGTTCTGAGTTGGAAGGGACCCACAAGGATCATTGAGTCCAACTCCTAAGTGAACAGCCCATATGGGGAATGAGCCTACAACCTTGGTGTTATTAGCACCATGCTCCAACAATCTATTGAGGTAACCATATTTCTTTAGTAGATTAAGATATTTGTATTGTTTGTGTTTAATTTTAAGTTAGTACAATATCAGAAATTGTTTTGAGAGGAAAAAATATATGAATAGAACGCACTGTCCATAAAGTAGTAATATGACTCTTCCATTCAAAGAGCTGCTGGTTTGAGTTCAAGTAAAGCCTGTTGTAAGTTGTGGGTATATATTTTCTACATAGAACTTATGCTGTATCTAGTCACCTTTGAACAAAGACTGATTTGTAATTCTTAGGACTGGAAATTGCAAATCAATCATAAAATCTTAGAACCATAGAATTATAGAATGGTTTGGGTTGGAAAGGACCTTAAAGATCATCTAGTCCCAACCCCTCTGCCATGGACAGGGACACTTCCACTCAACCATGAACATGATGCTTGGGGAACCATCAAATCTGGCTTTGAACATTTCCAGAGATGGGGCACCCACATCACTGGGCACCCTGTGCCAGTGTCTCACCACCCTAATAGTGAAGAATTTCTTCCTAAAATTGAATCTAAACCTACTCTTTTTCAGTTTAGTGTTGAATCCCCTTTGTCCTATCACTACAGGCCCTTGTCAAAAGTCCCTCATTAAAAGTGCCTCTTCAGCTTCCCTGGAACCCCTTTATCTACTGGAATGCTGCTATAAGAGATCCCTGCGGCCATCTTTTCTCCAGATTGAACAACCCCAACTTGCAGCCTTTGTTCATAGGAGAGGTGCTCCCCGCCTCTGATCATCTTTGTGGCCCTCCTCTGGACTCGCTGCAACAGATCTCTGTCCTTCTTGTGCTGAGGACTCCAGACCTGGATGCAACATTCCAGCTGGGGTCTCATGAGAACAGAATAGAGGGGGGGAAATCATCTCCCATCGACCTGCTGGCCACACTTCTGTTGATGCAGCCCAGGGTATGTTTGGCCTTCTGGGCTGTAAGTGTACACTGCTGTATCACCTTGAGCATCTTGACAATGCAAAGAATTTTTCTCTTCCTGTTTTTGGCTTAATCAATTTAAGCACCAGTGAGAATTGCATGGAACATTTCCCCAAATAGGTTTCTTGGGGAGATCAAAGTTGCCTTTATCAAAGAAAATAAGACTTGCTAGACTGGATTTGACCACACATTTGTTGGTTCTTGCCTTGGGCAGCAGATTCACAGTTCAGAAAAAAATGAAATCCTTAAAGTACATTTTGCCAGTTGAGAAAAGGTGAAAGAACAGAAAACCATTTGTAAAGGCAGGGCAAAATTTTTACTTTTCCAGACTTCTACTTGAAGACTAATGGATGTTACATTGACTCTGTTCACAAAGCTAAACATCATTAAAATCAATAACAAATATTTCAAGAAATATTACATGAAAAACTCTCATCCACAGCATAAATAATGTCTGTGACTTTGTGAAATATCAATTCCATGGGTTAAGCATATGTATTCGAAAGTAAATTTTATCTCTGTTTGAGGTGTACAGCTCTTTAATTGGGTTTGTTTTCATTTTCAGCACAAGTTCTGCCCTACTAGGCACCTGAACCTTACCTTCCTATGAAATCTGTACTTTGCATTTGTTGGAGTCAAAGTTACCCTGATGAATGCAGCAGAATACTGAGACAAAGTCATAAGCGATATGAGTTAATCACCTTTCTATCCAAATGATTGAACTAAAGACAAAGGCTCTTCCACATAGAAGCTGATAGCCATACCTGGATAAGAGCAAAAAGTAAATTTTTCAAGTGCAAAATAGCACTAAATAAAAAAATAAAAAAAAGAAACAAAAATTTTGAAAGTGCAGACAAACCCTTAAAGTCTGAAAGTCAGATGTTTCAAATTTTGTCCTTATTGTACTGCTTTGCTATAACTAAAGAAGTAGAGTAATTTTTTTGGTTCTTCACTACAAAGTTGTTTATATCCAAGATCAAATATTCTATCTGCTGAAATGGATAAAGAGAAGGTTCATTATCATGTCAGCTCCAACAAAATAAACTTTTCTAACAAACAAATGCTATTACAATTTGAAATTCTTCTAGCTGATGTAACAGACTGTCAGGATTTGATTAGCAACAGCAAGGCTGGGTTTAATTTCTAGGGGTCACATCAAATTGAGCCCCATCTAAAAACCTGAGAAAATTAAATTAAACTGTCTGGGTGCTCAGTGAGCTGTACTTCTCCACTCTCAAATGATGAATCAACCGGCTTAATGAAACAGTAAGGTGTTGAAGAGAGTGAAAAAAGAGGAAAACAGGCATAAAAAGAGCACAGCAGTCTAGTTGGCTCTCTCTTTGTTAAACAAGAGATAGCATTCCCTTTTGTTGATGAGAGAACTACTGCGGAAGCTGAAGTCCTTGCAACCTTCTCCCATAACAACCAAATATTTACGGTGTTTGCCAAATTTGCTGGTAGTATCACCTATTCGGGTAGGTAGTTACACCTCAGCTATTATCCAGCTGTCCCAGTCCTGCGAGATGTGCACTGACCTCTCCTGTAGCCTTTATTTCTGCAGTGCTTTCTGGTCTTTACCAGGTCACATAGTACACAGAATGCAGTGCCTTCATAAGCCATTTGAGTCCAATGGCCTGGCAACTAGAACAATTTTCAGGAAGATGGGGGAAGCATGTTTGAAAATTCATAAGGCAGAGTGAGACAGCAAACTCAGGCTTCCCATGTTCAGGGTATTTGTTGGTGCTGTTCAGCTGTCAATTGTGCAAAAGGAGCAGTCACGCCCTACTTCCCCAACTGTAAAAGAAGTGAGAAAGGAAGTCCACTGTGGAAGGTTTTGGGCTAGGGCCAACAGAGTCATCTAGGAAGTTCTCCTTTGCCTTGGGTAGTGCAACCAGGCACTCATTTACAGCCTTTTGCACTTGCCAGCTTTCAGGAGCTTTTAGTGAGGTCCTCAATGATCTGGTTCTTATGATTTCTAGTGTAAAGCACCAAACTTTCTTTGGGCATCACTAAAGTAATAAAAGCATCTAATGCAGAGTCTGGATGCCACCTTCAGTGCCAGAAACCCAGAGGCTTACATTGCAAAGTCTAGCATGAAGCCCCTTTGTAGAACTAACCTTAGGTTCAGATCATTTATGGAGCCCTACTAATCCCAAATCTTTAAAAGAACTTCTAATCCGCTCAGTGTATTGGATTCTTTCATCTGAAGGCATTAAACTCTATAGGCAATTACTAGCCCAGGGAGGTATTTATCTCTCTTATCAATGAAGATATGAAATGCTAATGAACAATGTATGTCAAACAGCAATTTGAAATCAGTAGGTTATTGTGAAAAATATAGCTCCCAGGCCACACCTCTAAAGAAAAGCAAACCAATGCACCCTGAGTGATTTAGGTAACTAATCAAATATGTCACACAGGCTAGAGTAAGACCTGTAGCAAGATCTCTATTTAATAAGGCCACACATTGAAAGGCAGTATCAGCTTTTTCCTAGGTGGCAGCTGTATTTATCAAAGCCAATGTCTGCAGAGTTAGAAACTACTTTTATTCTGCAAAAGCAATTATTCATTTATTCATTTGGGTCCTGACTATATTTTATCACTTACACATTTGGCTGCATGAAATGTGATAGTTAGGTCTAAAACATTCTAAAGTGCTGGCAAAGAATTCTCAACTATTAATGCTCCTTCAAAGCATTGCATAACCTTACCATGCCTTCAAAATTTTAATAATAAATATGATGGCATTATTACAAATATAAAAATATACCTCAAATCTGTGGCACATTCAGAAAAATAAGGGTCTCACCATTAAAGCTGTTTGATAGTGGTTCCTCCTCTGACCTCTCCAAAAGTGAAGCTTTTTTTCATGGGAGTAAGGCCTACCACTGGTAAGTGAAATTTTAATTTTTTTAAATAGACACAATAAATACTTGTACTATCTCATTTCTATATGCCTTTCTCTATCAGATTAAAATATTGGCTTCATTTTCTTTTCCTAGCTAGCCCCTCAGGGAGTGAGACACCCAGTTACACTCTAACCTGGGCTATGGCTTTTTGCATCTAAACGAAACCACTTTGACTTCTTTTATGGTCTTTGAAGAGACATGATGAAAAATAGCACTTCTACTGGTTGTAGTTCTAAAGAAGATAGGTGAGTTAAAAACGCAATGTTATCCAAAAGGAATATGTGCAAAATTTTCTAGGTATGATTAAACAGAAGAGAGGGTAAGGAACCACTGTATAGGCACATACATACACCAAATGTATAGCAGTTAAAATGAATTGCTAAACAAAATTGTTTCAGGACCTTACATCTACTCAAATTTTGAACAAAAGGATAAAAACTCCTTACTATTTGAAGTCTAGAATAAGAATGGACTTCCCTAATATCTCTGCAATTGTAAAGAATTATCAAGTCAAATGAGCACTTGTAGGATGTGCAATAGGACATAGACACCTACAGGGATTCAGGGTTCTGTGCATGTTCCAGTGAAGAGGAAATATTTGAAAAAAATCAATGGAAAACCCAAAAACCCAAAGAAATATCTTCTGAGCTTATGAAAATGCTGAGATACCAATGTGTAAATAGAAGACATTTTCAGAGAGATGGCAAAAAATATATCTATATCACAAAAACACAGCTGTCTAAATTTCAAGATTGACTGTGCTATTGGAAAAAAAAATTGCTAGACTTTTTTACATGGCTAAATAAATTATACTTCCCTATGTTGGAATTAGGACTACCGTGACTGGTTTGGGAAAAATGAAAGAAAACCCCCAAATTTTAAGGCTTGAAGGTTTGTCCAAATTTAATCTTGAACAGCTGACTTTTAGCAACCCAATAAAGTAAGAGCATATGAGAATGAGAAAGTTTTTATGGTCTTGACAGAAAGTTTGCCAGTGCCATTAATAAAGCACAGTTTTACATGTTATAGCAATTATGATATTTTAAAACATTTCTGGAGCATTAAAGTATTTCTCTGAAGACTGTATATGAGTAATTTTTAAAGTATGCATTCGAGCTTTGCCTCTCTTCCTGTCCTGTGGAACTGAGGTCAACTCTGATGTAGCGAGGAGTGGCCCTAATTCTTGTTTGCTGTGCTATAGACAGCATTTGATCTGTAGGGAATAAATATACTGTGGACTCCAAAGAGAGTAGAAAAAAAAAAAAAAGGCAAGCAGGGAACTGCACATACTTATAAATATCCCTGAAAACAAGTGATGATGTTGGGTGCAACTGAAAAAGTAACAAATTTTTAAAATTTTTTAAAATCAATGAAATTCACTCTCAGAGTGCCTGGACAAAGAATGAGGTTCTGGAAGAAAAGAAAAGAGAAATCAAAATACAATCTTATCTTAAAGATGGAGACAAGGAAAGGCCAGGATATTAAAGACCTAGGCAGCTTAATTTTAACTCTTCAGAAACCAGGGAAGTGGGAAAGTGCTTAGATGAAAACACAGCAAACAACATTCAAAATCAAGTTTTCAAGACAAATTTATGTCAAGCCTCTGTACTTTCCTTGCAGAAGCAGGTAACAGGCCATGAAGATAAAGGAAGAGCAGTAAATATATATGGAGAGGGTTTGGTAAGACTTTGGCACTGCTATACAAGGCAATTTACAAGCTGACCGTGAAAACATGGGTCGGGTAACAGAAATAGAAAACTGAGTAGAAATCTGTATTAAGAGCATGATTATCAGGGACTCACTCTTAAAAAAGAAGGATGCAGCAAATACATCTGTTTAGGTCCAGTAGGCCCTTAACAGCACAGTATTTCTACTAACAGCCTGGAAAATGCAATGAAGAGCTTGCTAATGACATCTATGCAGAGCACCAGGCTCCGTCTGGCTGTAAGCAGATTGGGGAACAGATTTCAAACTCGAAGCGACTGTGACAGACAGGTTTCACTCCACTGAAGGCAGGTGCAAGTTCTTTCACCTTAGGCAAGAATAATGAACTAAATGAACCTGAGTGGGAAAGAGCTGGAAGAGAGGGCAGACTGCCAGACATGAACCAGTGGTGAAAACCATGAACACAAATTCTGACTTTAACAAAGTTATAATCCATGAGACAGGTGGAATAACTTGTTCTGAATCTGCTGGAGTTATTGAAACTTCACTAGTTCCCAGAAGACATTGATTCATTAGAAAAAGATCCAAAGACTGAGAATGACCAGCAGTCTCAAAAGGGCGACTTATAGGAAAGACAGAGAGATCTAAAATGATTCCATTTTTTCCATTTAGAGAAAATTTCCCACATTCATATATGCATTTGGCCTTTTAGCTGAATAATTTTATCAACCATGGGGAGGACATTCATAATAGCACAAACTACTACAGTTTTTTTATTATGGCTAACATTTCTACTTCTCTTCTTAGTTTGCATTTTTTAGTTGTGGCAAAATATGTGAATACTCTGTCACAAAAGATGAAAAGAAAAATGGCAAGCAAAAAGACTGAGGTATATTTTCACATCTCATAATTGTCAAGTATGACTTTTTTGATAGTCTGAGATTCACAGGAAAGGAAAGGAAAGGAAAGGAAAGGAAAGGAAAGGAAAGGAAAAAGCCTTTATTTCACTTTTTGGAATACATGGCCCAAGTTCTTTGGTTAGTAAAAATTCTTGTAGCTCCATTGCCCTAACCTACTAGGAAAAAACAAGATAAATAACATGTATTCATTTTTTAATAGTCCTTGCTTGCATGACTAAAAAGCTTTGTATAATTAAGATCCTTGTATATTTTTGTTTTAAAAGAGAAAAATAAAATTAAAGTTGCTGGGATAAACACACAGAAAGAATCATTGAACTGTATTTGGCATCTGGTAACTTAGAAGAATGTGATGCTACGTCTTCCTGAAGAAGTAAAGTAAACTGGACTAAATAACTACTGCTTCACTTGAACTTACAGAAGGGAGTAGAACACATTGAGTATAGGTCCTTTTTATCTTGTGTGGACTCCCTGAGGATGTTGTCTCTTTCATTTATACTTCGGCAGATCTTCTTGTGCCAATAAAATCTTACTTGCTTGAGTTGAACTGAGCAGTGGACTTTTCCTTCCATGAAGGATTAAACAAGTGTAGAGCATTTATGAAGACATCCAGTTGCTACTGGAGCCCATCTGTATTGGAGATTTCCTAAATATTTTGGATCAGCTGGAATTTGGTAGCAGTCCGGAGGCAGGAGCAGTAGATCATCTGTTATCACAATCTGGTTGCAAATCCTTTCCTATAAATGGTTTTCTCTTGTCCTGAGGTGGTGTTATGAAGCTGCTTTATTCCTTAACCATCTGCTTAATGCTCAAGGACATTGTGTCTTCAAGATGCACCGAGGGGCCGGAGCCACGGGACCGAGTGTGGGGTGGTTGAACGGTGGAACCCAATGGCCGGGGGCTCCAGGGGTCTTGGCGGGGCTTGGGAGGGAGTGCACCAGGAGTGCTGTGCTGCTTTTTGGGTTTCTTTTGTGTTCTGGCCAGCAGGAAAAAGGTTCTGTTGGTTTTTCTCGTTCTTTTCCCCTTCCCTCCCTCCCCCTTGCCTCACTGCCTCCCTTCCCTCCTCACCGGTCTAGGGAGCCTGCGGGGGCAGCCCTGGTGGGCCTGCAGGGTGGCTCCGGCTGGTCCGAGCCCACATGTCTGTTCCCTCTCCGGGAATTTGTTGTATTTTGAGGGGTTTTTTATCCTGTTCTACCCTGTTTTGTTTTGTGTTAATAAACAGTTTGGTTTTTTCCTCTTTCACTTGCTGTGACCCATTTGTCTCACTGATGGAGGAAAAGGGGAGGCACTTTTCCCTTCGGAGGAGGCGCTCATTCCAGAGCGTTTCCTCCTAAAATTTTGTCTCCAAAAACCGAGACACCTCTGATGATGCTCTAGCTGTAGGAAGAAAATGTGGCTGAACAGATGCTCCCAGAATGACACTGATTCCCTGCACCCATGTATGTCCTTAGTGTGAGACCACACACTGATTTCTGATCTGGGCCTTAGGATGAGTTGTGATTTCTGCAGGACTAGCCCAATATAAGTTTGCTTCCCCAAGAAGATTTAAAAAACCCTCCCATTAATTTCCTTGCTGGAAAAACATGGTTACAAGTACACAATTAGTGTAAAAAAGCCTTACCATTTATTAGACCTATTTATATGTCTGCCTAATTTTTGTACAATTATAAAATTCCTAAGAGATAGAGAACAAATGCAATTCTCATAGGCCATAAAGTGCTTTGAATTAAGTAGAGTGAATCTTAGTAGGTGTGAAAAATATGGAACTTTGTAGCACAGTAGAATATATGGTAAAATCAGCAGACCCATTTTTTTACTGCATTAAGCTATCTGACACTATGCTCTGTAGATGTTTTTTTCAAAACAGAGATTGTGACTTTCTCTGCACTGACTAAACTAATCCTCCTAATCCGATGGTTGTTCTGATCCTCTGAGGAGAGGACTAGATTAATAAAATCACTCCTCCAGTGTTTCCCTGTTATTCTTGCAATCCATCTGATTCTAGGGATCAAAGCAGAGAAAGCACAGGGCTCCAAGTAAACATGACTGAATATTTCTCTGAAAGTCCTTTGCTGTCTATTTTTGGTGATTCTTACACCTAGCACCAAACCAGGGAAGGAAAAAACCACTGTGATTTCTGTTTTACTAGTGTGTTTCATTTATATGTATATTTCTATCACTCACATAACTGTGACTTTTCTGGCAATAATTACTAGGTCAAGACATCTGTGATCAGCACATTGCAGATCATCAGTCTTTACTAATGGAAACATGTACATAATACATTGATTATTCATGACCTGCTTCAATGAAGACTTTGTGGACACATTTTTCCATTAAGCAAATGGATTCATGGCTCATTTGGATTAGACATATAACTTCATCCTTATTAAAGTGATTGGTTTCTATCTGCCTCCCTTTCCTTCATGAATTCAAAACCCCCACATATACTTTTACATTTTTAATTTCTCTTTTCCACTAACCTTCCCCTCTGTTTATCAGACAGATTACCCTTCTTTCTCTTTGTCTATCTCAGAGCTGTAGATTTATATCTGAACTTAATCTTTAAATTTTTAAAAAATTTTTGAATTTTAAATTATCTTAAATTTTAAATTAATTTGAAGAATAGGTATATCATTGGATCTTTCTACTGTAATAATTTCCGTCAAACTATCATTTTCTACATCTTCACCTCACTACCTGCATCCTTCCCTGTTAATTATCCTATTTTTTCACCTCACATTCTTCCACTTTTTTCTCTACTTCTCCATTCATACTCATATTTCTTAATCTCTCTCTAGAATCCTCTATTTATTATAGCAGCACAAACATTCTACACAATATGCCATTCCATCTTTTCCTTAGTGACCAGATTCTCAGTTAAATTTCTGACTCTCTAAATTATTTACAAACGTGACTTGTTCCCAGTTTAAAAGTGGGAAAATATAGACATCTTAGACAAGGATACCACAAACAGCTTTCACATTGGTAGTTCTTCCCTCCTTCATGCATTATTCTCTAGAAGTCTGTACAGTCTTTTCTTTCAACATTTTTCTCCTGTTCTGGTTGCACAAGTCCTTCCATGTGCCTCTTTCAGTTTTGTGTCACCTAACTCATTTTCTGTCCAAAATATTATCTCCTTGATGTCAGAGACTTAATATTATCAGACACCTCAGGTATTTACCAGCCTTTTTTTATCCTCAGAAGTTGATATCCAAAAGGTCTAAATGTTTCAGGTTATTTCTGTTATCTCTGTGTTTGCTTGTGTCTTGGTTTGCAAGGTAGTTAGCCCCTCAGCTCTCCATACCTCTGCTTATTTGTCTTTTAGCCCCACTTCCCACCTTATTGCTTCCAGAATGCCTCTGTTGTATTGATACATCTCATCTTCCTCTGTCAGCGTTGTAGACCAATTTTAAATTCTCCCATCATCCTCTCCTACGTGCTATTCTTTGTATCTCCTTTGCTATTAGACTGCATTTCCTTAACTCCCTGCTCTAGTTAACTGAAATTACATATTTAGTTCTGTGTTAAATCCTAACTCCTTTTCTCACTGCACTTAATTCTTTTCTATGTATTTATCCAATTTAAAACCTGCTAATTAGAAGATTTTGGCATCAGTTTAAGATTCTAAAATGCTGTGAAATAGGAAATACTCCCATCATATTTCCTCACTAGATTTTTGGTCCTCAGAAACCTTTAGCTTTCTAGGTGCTCTCTAATATATTCACATAACATTTTAAAGAATAAATTATGCAAAATAGGAGTGAGTACTGTTGATAACAGACGTCAATGACCCCTAATGACTGTCCACAGGCACATATCTATTTCTTGCTCCTATTATAGCCACATCACTTGGGCTGTAACACTGGAATATCATTGTCCAATATTTGAGTTGGCATCTCTATGGCACTTGTAACAGTAATATATTCATCATATTGGGGAGTATGTATATGTTCCGCACAGATGGCTGTCCACTATATGTGCTTATTCTATATAGGCTCATAAACCTATAATCATTGATGAGAAAGAGCTGAGTCTAGAGAGGACTCAGAGCACTTGAGTTAAACTTGACTCTGAATCACCTATTAAATTAGACTCCTAAAATTAGTTCGGGTAAACATTATGAACAGGGTTTCCAGAAGGCAGTTGTACTTGTGAATATTTAAGGAAGACTATTTAAAGGCCTGCAGGGAGAATCATAATTAGAAACTTACTACATCTGAAGAACTATAAGAATATTTGCTGAAAAATAAAAGATGCTAGTAAAGAAGACAGTTCTTTCTTAGGACATCTTACTCCTAGTGATAGATGTCAAATAACTGAAGTAAAAGCAGTCTTTATATTTGCCTGCTCTAAAACTTCTTGAATGAAAATATTGAATTAAGTATTTAATGCTATCAGAGATTGTGAGTTTAAGAAATACTAATTAATGTCAGCAGAAAACTTTCCAACAGAAAAATGTCAACGCTTTCGTTTCCGTCTTGAATTGATCTCACTCTCATGCAGGAAACGCCAGAATATCTAAATATAAATGTATAAATATTGACAATTTTCAAAGTTTTTTTCATCCTACAGCTAATGAAAGTGAATGTCAGTGAATTCATGAGTCCTAAACAGCCCTAGAGGGCCTTTCTCATCTCCACTGTGTAACCTGGTGAGGTTCTAACATTTCCAAAATGTATGAGGTGAATAATCTTCTCTCATGAAATCAAGTCTATTAAAGAATGGCAAGTCTTCAAAATTTTGTGATACTCTAATGATATTTGTAATATTAGTGCTTAATAAGGATGCCACTAATAAATACATATCTAATGCTATTTTTAGTAAACAGTTATGTGAAATAAAATATAATATATATATGTCAATTAGCATTTCAAAAATGATGGATGTGTATGAAGCTGAAATAGAACTCAAGTTATTTTTCTCTACAAGATGATGAATATTTTTCCTTTAATTATTTTGCTAAATAGTTTCTATCCATGTGTCAGGCCTTTGCAAGAAACAGTTTCTGATGATAAAAACTATGGACAGTTGCTTGAAATTTACTTACAAATAGTGTGCCAAAAGATCTACTTATGATTAAAAGATAAGTTGGCAATTCTCACTGCTTTACATTTTTTTTATCATTTGATATAAAACTTTCCTCTGCAGACAACTTCTTAGGTCAGAACTCCAGAAAAATCTTTCTCACCTTGAGGCTGCAGAGCACAGCCTGAAGACCAGAGGGCCTGAGTGTACCTTAAAGATTCAAAATTAGAAAGCCAGGGCAAAAGATCCTGAATTTATTTTATCATTCTGAGCTTATCTTCTGTGACTGTTGTTAACATAGTGTTTCAATGTCCCCTAAAGCATAACCACTGACAGTGACACTGTAACTGGCTGCATGGCTTCACTCTTGAACCTGGACACATACAGTCAGGCTTTGAAATGGACTACATGCCCACCTGAGAACTTGAGAAAAACTGCATTCCCAGTTAAACACTGCAGGCCTTTTAGAGTATGGGGACAGGAAAGAAGGGACCTTTTCAACTTGCCCAGCATCACTGACTTTGTGGAGTAGGTTCAGGGGATGCGCTGGTGATATTTAATAGTCAAATAACCTTTAAAAGAAATTCTATCTTTAAAGAGCATTTTTATTATATCCCTGAAATAGTGACCTTCTGGTTTTGTTGCAGGCAGACACAGGGGGTGGGGAGGGGGGTACTTGATAAATAATATTTTTATTTTTTAAAATTCTACAGTTGTTGCTTTGTTTTCAAATATTGTCTTGTTTTCTTTGCAGTCTTTCAGGCACATTTGGTACAGAGATATTTTATAAAAGAAAATTTGAAGTTTAGTCTGAGTGAAATGTGTTTTGGAAAAGTATGCTGACATGCATGTATTTATGTTTAGAAATTACTCTAATTTGAATAGACTGACTTGATACTACATCAGTAAAAAGTAACACTGAAGAGACAGAATGATGTTACCTTGCCAAGTTTCAGAAAAAAATGTAAGCAATCTGTTTCCTGTTAGGGCTGACAATTGAATACGTAGATATTGATTAGCTGTGCAAATATTTCAGTGCTTTTTTCCTAAACTGCTGTTTTAACATTTCCTAGAGGAATCATTCTGAAGTTCTGCAAAGTTTGCAGATAATTTATTTTGGAAAATCATTTTATGATTCATTAAAATTCTTCTGAAGTTCTCTGCATGCAGTATCACACTAAATGTGATATAAATGTGATAAAAATATGTATCACACATGCAGTATCACACTAAATGTGATATAAATGGCCACAGTCTGTATGTCTTTAAAATTAGGGGAAATTTTTTGCTCATTCACAGTCTTTTTTATTTTCTCTCTTAGAGTTTCTCTTTATAAATATGCTTATATGGGCATTACATGCTCAAGTATGTATGCATGTGGATATATATACGTGTGTGTGTTTGTATGTATGGGTATGAGTATATACACTGTTCACACACACATGTATCATAGATATGGAAGATGCATAATGAAAAGCCCAGACCAGAACGGCAAATATGGAGAAAATATGCCAAATAATGAGAGAAATCATGCAGCAGATGACAGTGGGTTAAAATACCTACTTATAGATGATGTGTTGTGTGTGAATCCTTTCATCTAATATTTGTAAGTTCACAGCAGGCACATCCTCTAGTCTTCAGCAGAAAGTTTTATTGATTCATAGACGAATAGCAAATGCTACCTGAGGCAGCAGTTCTTCCAAAATGCCGTTGATATCAGAAGAAAATAAAGAAAATCTCATTGTTAGATATGATTTGTGATACAATTCCTCTTGTGTGCTGAGTATTAAGGTATTTTAAAGGAAGAGATCTTTTCTGTCCAGAGAAAAGATATAAGGAACATTTCTTCATGTAAAAAAATCAGCCTTGAAAATTTGAGATTTCACAGCCCATTAACCTGCTATTAAAGACCAATGACAGGATTTCTTTTGGAAATGAACTTTGCATTCTGAAAGAAGTTAGCTGTGATACCAGAAAGGGAGAGGAGAAAAAACCCTCACCCAAAATGACAAAAAAATAAGGTCCACAACACGATTCTTATCAAAGTCCATGCTATTAAAGAAATGAAATTGCAGCTATACAAGGCTGAAGATACCAATTATGTGTAATGGTGCAGAACCAGGTTACATCAGCTTTGAATTTCAGGCAGTTCGCATTCCGTTTTACCTGCATTTGCAGAAAGTTGAGACAGTGTCAACTCCCACTTAGGACTCAGTTGATCACAGTGTTGCAGAAAGTCAAACTGACAGTTAAGGGAAAGTGAAAGGTTCTGGGTCAGGTCTCTGTTGGGTTTTAATTCATTCTCATAAGGAACGATAATATAACAAACTGTATGTTAGATTTTGAAGCTGAAACACATGCATATGTATGGAATATAGTTAAATTATTTTTCTGGATATATGAAAGGCAAGTAAAAGAATTTTCAGATTAATTTCAATAAGAAATGTGCGCCTCTCTTTAAAGTGAGTCGGTTTAGCATTAGGTAATGTGTTGTCTGGTCTAGGTGAACCAGGCATGATAATACCATCAGGTGTGCTGTGTCTGTTAATTGTATTCATTTCAAAGGGAGCAATAAACATTAGGATGCTTTAATTCAGTTCATTTCAATGGGAGCAATAAACATTAGAGACCCTTTAGTGTCCCTTTCTGAAGGGTCCCACTTGACTAATTTTACTCTAATTCAAAGAGGAAAGACAGGAAGCATGATTAATTTAACTCTTTGCATGGCAAAACATTCCTTTTGAAGTTGTTTCCTCCAAAGAAACTACTAATTACAGTAATAAAAATTAATATTCATTGCCATTGTATATATGACACTATCTCATCAAAGGCTCTGGCCAACATAGACTGACAAACTCACTGAAATGATACACCACACAGATGATACTTCCTTAGGAATTTAAGTGGCCATTTTCCTTTTTTCTGGGGGAGCAAAGTGGCGAACAGAGTGGTGCAGTGGTGTGGTGTGGCTGGTCCAACTTGGAGGGTTTGTCTGTCATTGTGTTTTGTTGCCTTGGGCTTGGGGGAAATTGGGCTCAAAGGAAAAAAGTGCTGGTATGGCAATGCCCGCCATTTTCCCCTTTGTCTTGGGAAGTGCGTGTCTCTGGCTGTGGTAATATCTGGTTGGTATGACTTCCACAAGCAATCACCCTCTTTTATGTACAGTTGTTATTAGTATTGTTGCTGCTACTGTTTGTTGTTTCTCATCCCAACGCTTTTCTAGGAAATTGTTATCCCAATCAATAATCTCTGCCTTTTGTTCCTTTCTCACCGGATAAAATTTGGGGAAAGGAAGCGGGTGCTTGGAGCTTAATTTCCAGCTGGTTATAAACCACAAGAAGTCACCATGGTGACTGAGGGACTGGAACATCTCTGCTATGAGGAGAGGCTGAGACTGTTTAACCAGGAGCAGAAAAGGCTCAGGGGAACCTTACCAATTTACAGAAATTCCTGAAGGAATTCAAAGAAGACAGGGCCAGGCTCTTTCCCGTGGTGCCCAGTGACAAGGCCAGAGGCAGTGGCCACTAACTGGAAAAGAGGAGGATTCCTCTGAACAAGCAAACACTGTTACTTGAGAGTGATGGTGTACTGCGACAGGTTGCCCAAGGACATTGTGGAGTCTCTAGCCACAGAGATATTCAAAAGCTCTCTGGACGCAGCCATGGGCAGCTGGCTGTATATTGTCCTGCTGGAGCAGGGGGTTGGACCAGATGACCTTCAGAGATCCCTGCCAACCTCCCCCAGCCTGTGCTTTTGTAATAATCAAAATATTGCAACTCCATTTTAGTCACAGATTCAAAACACTGCACCACCCCAGAGGGTACCCAGTGGGCTGCTATGAAGAAAGTTGACTCCATTCCAACCAGATAGGGTAAAATGCTGGAAGCAAACTCAATCCAAAGTTACTGTTTAGGCACAGAAATCTTAAATTGCAATAGTAAAGTTTATAAGAAGACAGAAGGAGGAAGGGAAGAAGGGACGGAAGGTGACAAGGAGACTATTAAGCAATTTAATTAGTGAAACATTACCTGTTTCAAATGTTAAAATATTCAACCTCTTAGGAAAGAAAATGACAGCCACCCCAAACAGCGAGGAACTGAACCAAACCTTCCTGATAACTTGATCAACACTGCGTGACGTTTTTGTTGTTTTAGCTATATAAGGGTAGCAGATCCAGATAAATATAGCACAATTCTCATAGTTTAGTGATCTATTTTCTTTCTGCTATGTTGCCTTTTTCAAAGCTTCTGCCAGGTGACAGATATCTATTAAGGACTCATTAGCTCCTGTGGAAGGTAATGGTTGACTTCTGGGGACTACAGCAGTACCATGACCTAGTATGTTATAATTTAAGGGTGTACTAATATTGTTTCTACTGTCAAAAATGCCAAACAATAGCTGTTTTATCTTTTGACATAACAGATACAGTATTTAATATTTACCATAATGCAGTTAAATAGGTGTTTGGTAAAGTTAATCTCCTTAAAGTTAATAGGAATCTTCTCATCAACTTCCCTCAGATCTGTTTTTAATCTCACTTCCTTTTACTTCTCATTTTAAGTTCATAGTGCATTAATATTACTTCAGGATAGGTCAAGCACATCCTGTTTATTTACCTATCAATTAATTCAATCCATCTGGCTTATAGTAACATAAAACCTCAACACATCACAATATTGCATGAATATTAACCTTAAAATTTTGTGGCAAGATGTCAATTAAGAACTATATCCTGCTTCTACATTTTTCCTCCTAGGTCAGACATTTTCATCCAGTTTTACAGGGAGTTGCAAATGTCTATATCTGAGAAATA
Source organism: Corvus brachyrhynchos (assembly GCF_000691975.1). NCBI lineage: Eukaryota > Metazoa > Chordata > Aves > Passeriformes > Corvidae > Corvus > Corvus brachyrhynchos. The sequence goes on from NW_008239767.1 coordinate 6,271,531, forward strand.
TGTTTTTCACATTTATGTTTGAGTCATTTTCAGTAACACTTTCAGTCATTTTTCAGTATGCATATACATCTTGACTATTTTCCTTCAAGTATATGCGTATACTCTCCCTCATGTTTTGACTGCTGACATTGAGCTTCTGATTTCCAGGAAAATATATGAAATCACATTGGTATATATTAGCATATATAACATCGCTAGACAAACATTTTAACTCAAGTAGACTGTGTATCCTTAGGTGGAAGAATAAATGCCTCAGTATACTGCGATAAACTGTTTAATAAAATAAAAAAATAATGAAACCCTTCTTTTTGGTCCAGGCTGCTGTATTGCCATATATTTTATTGGTCTGAAAGGTAGAATTCTTGGCAGAGAAATCATCCCATGGGCCACATAAAGGGCACATGGTATAATTTAGCCTAGTGTAACTATAAATGACCAGAATACAGTCCGAAAGGTCTGCTCAATTCAATATCTGATTTATGTTTTGTGTAGTGGTGAGGAGATTTTGGAACTGACACAGACAGAGGGTGAGCTACATGCTGCAGTTGTAACTGTCCAGGTGAGAGAGAGTACATGGAGCAGAAGCATTTCACAGTGATTAATTCAGCCAACACTACTCTCGTCACGGCAAGACGTTTATTTTAAAAATTCTTCAGGTTGTCATATGTGCTAGACATTTATAAAGGTGCATGCTATCTGCTACATTTTGAATAAAAGTATATTTTTCTCTGGTGACATTTATCTCTGGAATTCCTTACAAAAGCAAGGGGAAGGTCAAGTCTGTTGAAAGTGTGGTTAATGACAAACTACGCAAAAAGGGTAGAATGGAGGGGAATTTTGTCTTTTTTTTTAAGCAATAGCAGGAGCTATTGCACAGATGATCTGACTTTACTGGATTTGGTTAGAAGATTCTCCTCTCATTCTTCTACTATCCTTGGTTTCAGCACACATGCAGAATTTACACTTCATAACAAATATAGATGGCAAACAATTTCTTAGTACTTTACAGAAATAAAGTATTAATCACTAGAAACATGCTTTTACCTTTAGACAGAAAAACAAAGTATTTTGGAAAACAAAGGCTGATTTTTTTTTAAAAGAAAAAGTCCCTTAAAGCAATTATTTACTCTGGAAGATGTGCATCTACTTGAATCATGTATAAACTTTTTCCTTGTAGAAACATTTAATAGCATACAAAAGGACTACCTATTCACTTCTTGAGTGTTCAGTAAATCAGCTTGTTTTGACTGAAAATATAAGGCAAAAAATAATGTTTATCAGTGCTTAGATTAAAGAATACATGGATTATTCTAGTGTGTAGAAATGCAGTAAGCTTAACTAATAAGGAGGTGTTTGAAAAAAAAGGAAAAATAAACGTGTTTTCCTGCAAAACTCAGTTTGGATGGACATTTTCCAATAATGATATTTCGTTGGAATGTTTGTACACTGTCAAATATTTTCCTTTTTACATAGTGTTTATTCATGTATTTTAGCAACCCATTTTATTTGCATCTTTCCTAGTACCTGAACATGTAGGTTGTTATGAATTATAAGACTTATCTGAAAGAGACTGAAATCATAAATTTTAGATAATTTCTGACTTACAGATCAAGTTTAGTTCAAGTAGACATGACAGACTGATTTTGTTAGGTTTTGGAGTTTTTTTGTTTGCATTTCAGTTTCCAAGACTCCTATTTTTGGTGATGATGGATTTTATTAATTAAAACCCAACAAACCTATTTCTGTTTCTCAAGTAAGTCAAGATTTCTCTAGGTTCCTACAAAGTTGCAAACATTTTTTGGACAACCTGTCATCCTGAGCTGTGAGATGTGTTATAAAAAACTTGTTCAAACATTTGTATTGAACAACTCTTCACTATAAAAAGTTCTAAATCTTTATTTATTCTTTATTTTTATTTATTTATTTATTTTTATTATTTATTTATTTAAATAAAATCTTTATTTCCCTTTTGATTATGGTATTTTGCCTGAGAAATTTCAGCTTTTATGTAGATATGACAGAAGTCTTAAAAATTCCCAAGATTTCTTGATACTTTTTGGGTCTGCAAACTTCAGCACAACACAGAATGGTTCTTTCTACTTACCTCTCCTAATTTCTATTTTTTGGTGGCCATTTCAGTGGAGACTTACTAGTGTATAACGTTAGTGGTCAATAGACCATGTTTGTATCAAACTTTTGCCTCAGAAGACTGACAACCAGAGGGTTAATAGGCATTGCCAGACATTAGTACATTTGCCATTTTTTAAAGCAATGAAGAAGAACTAAGAGAATACTATTTAAATTTTGGCAATAAGCATATCTAATGGAGTTTTAAAGGTATTTAAATTATGTCTAAGTAGATCTCTAAACTCATTTAACAAACAAATGACTGTTAATGCTTTAGATAAAAGGACTGCTGTACTGGGTAATGTTCTTTGAAGGGCAAGTAACACGGGTCAATAGAAAATTCTCTATCACATTAGTTAAAAGTTTATGTTTTATTTTACGTTAAGCATTTTGAGGGTGTATTGCTTATTGTGTACTTTCTTCATCCACAAATCAAAGCTGCAGAAAACATTATTGTGTAGACTTCATGGCAAGGAACTTTGCACTGCTGGTTATGTTTCTAGCAGGAAAAAAATATGTACAGGTCTTTTCAGGAGTCTTTCATTAAATGAGACACTAAAAAAATTACTAATAATAATAATGGTGTGGATGGACTCGTGCAGCTGGAGATTGCATTAACACTTGCTCTGCATAAATGTTTCTGGAAGGAATACAAGACTCAAGTCTTGGTTTTTAATTATTTTAGTATTTTGCTTGCATACCTTTCAGAAGAGAGCCAGAAGTAAGAGTTCAGAAAACTGATCATAGATAATTGATTCAGATGGAAAAATGTGAAGCTTTTTTACCAGTTTTATCCATCTATCTGGATAGTACACCAGCTGTAATTAATTTTATGTAACTTTCTCCATCTGGAAATTAGTTATTACTTCTTACTTCATGTTAGTTATGTACAATATAGAAATTTTAATCAGAGCTAGGTGATACAGTTTCTTCTATATAGTCAATAGAAATCTAACCAACACTCTTGCTTTAGTATGTAATTCATCACACCTTAAAAAAAAATATATTTGATTGGAACACATTTACACTAAACAATTAGCAGGTGGAATTTTCTCTCCAGTGGGTATAAGTGAAAGCTTAACAACTGCCTTAAACCTGAAGCCTGAGTTCTGGATGAAGATGAATTTTAACACAAACTATTAACCACAGCAGGGGGAGTCTCTCTCAGAGACAGAATCATTTCACTAGCTCCTTTGTAAGTGCTAATAAAGGCAAAAAAACAAATTAGCTGGTACACTAGAGAAGAGAATATACTAATTAACACACAGTTTGGCATATACTTGACTAACAGTTCCAGTAGTATACAAACAATTTTGCTTAAACAGGAAAAAAAATTACCACATCATCACTATCACAACAGTTTCAGAGAAGATATTAAAGTAACGCTCACCTTTATTCAGATTTGTTTCACTTTGTTAGCTTGCCATTTAAAAATATTTAGAGAGTGCATCCTTAACATAGTCCTTAGAAAAGTAGTCATATTTATGTGGCTTTTTTTTTCCACTGCCATGCAATCTTTGTAACTGCATCTGTAAACATGGCAACTATGGTTGCAAATAGCAGATTAAATATTTCAACCATGATTTATGTTTGCTAGCTTCTGCTAAATTTATTGCAGTTTACCAGGAAATTTGTTTGTACACTTTTGCTGCCTCTTACTCTCCTGCTCTTCGCATCCCTGTAACCTGCCAAAAAGGAGGAACAATAAACTGTTTTCTCACAGTCATATGGCCAATCACCTACACAAACCATTGCTGTGCATAGACTACATGATAGCTACACATCTCATGCTTCCTTCCACTACTTTCCTTTACTTGCAAACCCTTGAACAGGTTCTTGTTCACCTTAACTGGTTACCATACTAGAACACTTACCATGAAAAGGTCAAGTTTACATTTGTGTTGATATTTATTGTAAAAAAAACTAAGTAGACTCATAATATTTGCTTGATGATTCTTTCCTTCATGTTATATGGCATGCAGAGAACGGATGAATGTATGTATAATTGTGTGTTAGAAAGTGACATCATGAATTTAACACTGGCAAAACATAAAAAGAGTAGAAAAGAACAAGCAACAGAACATGCTTATCAAAGAGTACAAGTTCTAGTGCAATAACATAGAGGAATTCAGAGCTATTCCAAGGTGAGAGCATTGCTATCTACAGCAGACCCTGAGCAGTAGGTGTAAGTTTCATCGCAGCAGTGTGAAGTGTGCTGTTGACATCAGGACTTCAGTATCAAGTATTAAGCAAGTTGGCAAATATTGCCAACAAATCACGAGCAAACCAGAAGTGATTTGAAATGGTACCTGCTCATGAGCCCAGGTGGGGGGAGAAATACAATATCTTTTACAGTTTAGTATCACAGAAGGTATGCATTACCAATGCAAGAGCTCTGCGGGAGTCGTGGCCAAAGAAGAAAAAAGATTGTGCCTGAAGTTTACATGGACACAGGATTGAAAGTGGATTCTTTTTTAAGAGGTAACAAAATTCATGCTGAAAACCCGAAGGAAGATTAATATCTGATTACATTTGAAAACTGCTAGCTGTGATGTTTGTTGAGAGTACAGCCTACAGCAGTAAGGCAATGTCACAAAAAGGGTTTGCCAGAGTGCTGAATCTCTGTTTTGCTGCCTGCAGTTGGTGTGAGGAACATGCTGAAAAGCAAGCAGTGAACCGAGTTGCTAAAGCTGTCTTTTGCTGGAATGCATGCATCTTTAAGTTATGCATATTTTCTAGTGTGTCAACACAAATCAAGCTATGGAACACGGCAGTAGAGTTCAGCCACATGAATGGTCATTAAACTGGAAAGATGCATGCTCTGTTGTGTCCTTTGGGAGGGGAATGCTGCTCTGCTGCTTTTATTGTCAGCCCTACTACCCCACATACCTTTGCTGCAGTGAGTCTCTTATGTTCTCTAGTTTCAGACCTGGTAGGTAAAATCTTGCCCTGCTGAAAGCAACAGGAGTTTAGCTATTGATTTCTGTGACTTTGTCTAAATTGGTTGTCCAAGGACTTCTGTGTGCTGGGTGGAGCTCTATGTGCTGACTGCTCGCTGACCTTTTTTCCCAGCAAGGGAAAGCCAGGAATGCTGCCAGCCCCTCTTATATCAGCCTTATTTTTTTTGAATTAAATTTTACATATGGAGCCATTGCACTCCTTTTTCAGGTCTCTGATTTTCTTCTTGGTCAAGATGTGATCGATGAGGTTAAACTTTTGCCATAGGATTAAATCCTCTAAGTGCAATCTGCAGACACTTGCAATTCACAGACATGCTTGCATTGTGATTATTTGTTATGCAATTTTCTCATCTCCTTTTGTTTCACGCAGAGAAAATATCAGAGCCTGCTATAAGAAAAAAAGCCTTGAAAACTTACTCCAAGGAAAAGCATGTGAAAAACTGAAACCAAATGCTTTAGGAATTCTTCCATTTACTGTCATGACAAGCACACCTCTGAGATGCTGCATTGCCACTTATTTTAAACCTGGGTCAATCAGCATCTTCTTTGGCCAGACACCTGAAAATGCACTGCATACTCCTTTGGCAGAAATTCATGCTGTACCTAAAAGCAAGACTAGACCAGAATAAAAAGAGTGATGGATAAGTTGGAGGGGATTTCCAGACTTACAAGACTGAAGGGGAAATGAGAAAATTCAAAACAGCATTTGTGAAATGATGTAAAGACAGTGATGTAAACATGTTTTTCACATCTTTTACAAGGTGCAGGACTGCAAAAATACTGAACTATATTTTAGCTTTAATGCTTTGGCCCAGCAGAGGCAGTCCAGTATAGGATTTTAATTAAGGTTAAGTGGCCTAGAAAAACTAAGCTTTTGCATCAGGAAGAGGAAAGATCACAGATTATTAGAGGACTGAGAAAGCATGCATGCCTAGATTCACCTGGAAAAGATTGAAAATGCTGTCCCTAGTATACAGTTATGCACTCAGTGTATTTAAAAAAACTCATTAAAACAGAGAGAGTTAAGCCATATTTTCTTAAAGCAAGAGTTGTAAAAGGTTCTAACATTTTCTTTTTAGTGTGGATTATTCATTTCAGTACATTATATTCCATGATGATCATTATTTATTTCTATTGTTTCCACCCAGAAAAGCTAAATGTATTGGAACAGACTCCTCCTGCTGTGTTTGGCATCTTTGTATTGTTGGACAGGTCTGAAAAGAAACTGGAAGCAGGCTGTTGTTGCACATTCAAGATTTCCCCTGATATGTGAAGAAAGGAAAATCTCAGAAAATACAAAGTAGTTGCTCTTGCATTTCCGTGCATGTCAGGTTAGTGATTATTTTAGGAGTAGCAAAAGTCTTGTCTGCTCTTGCTTGTCTCCTCTTCCTCACAGTGAGGATCCCCATGTATTAAGAGCAGAGTAGCCTCCCCTTAAGGCGTCTGCTGAGTTGATGCCTTTTCCTGGTCTTAAAATCAAGAGTCAAACATAGTTAGAAGGGAAAAAGGGATTTTACCTTGGTATTGATTTTAAGGATCCTTAGGTGCACCACGTCCAGGTCAAATGCACCAAAATGCCCACTGCAATGCCCACCCTCAAAAGATCTGGTATAACATTACAGGTCTTACTAATCAGCATATCTATCAAAAATTCCCCAATGAGAGGCTTGAATGAGCCCCCCTCCCCAAGGAACCTTCCCCCTGGATGGTTCTATCTTAGTTTACAGAATGTGTTCTGGAGAGGACCTTGGGGTCTGGGGCACACTAACCCCTACCTATGAAGCTTCTAAAATGTTTAGTCTTCTAGCTGAACAAATAAGTCCAAGAATGTAGGCAAAAAGCACTAAGAATACAGAACTTGTAAAAAAGGTATAACAGGTATAAAAGAAAAGGCAAAAAATCTTCATGGTATCAGATTCACCAATAGATTTTGGCATTACCCCATGAGGACCATATGACACGTTACATGCAAAAGGCTAGGATTGAAAAATTAAAGTAAGACATGTACAAAGCAATAGGGAAAATTATATTTTCCTGGTTTCAACCCTGGCCACCTCTAAGCTTACTTCATTTAACTTTCATAAAGGTAAGATATTTGTGAACTTGAATAGTACATGTGCATTTAAAATGAGGAGACATATCAAGTTGTTCTGCACTAAATGATATCTAAGAAAGAAACAAAATACAAAATTGAAATGGATCTGTGCCATGCTTGTGACAAACATTATAAATGTCCTTTCAAAAACTCTTTGCAGATTCTAAAACAATGATATCAAACTATGGAAAAAAATGGCATTAAAAATGGATGAGCAACAAAAAATGAAACCTGAATCCACTCCCCAGATATCTCATCTACTTACTAGCACATCTGTTTTTCCTTATGTAAGACAAAAAGATTCTTACCACATCTCTTTTCAGCCCTTTTAATAATGAAATGAATCCTTTTAAAAAAGATATTCATTTGAATGTATTTGTTATGTCAACCTAACAACCAGTCTTCAAAAAGCTGAACATGTATGCTTTTCCTGAAAGAATATACAGCTCAGCTTCTTCAAGGAAAAAACCCTAAAATCCCAATACTTTCAATATAATAGGGCATAGCTTAATACTCCAGTTGAATTCAATGGCCAAATATGCAGTAAATAGTGATAATGCAAGATCTGATTTGGTCCCAGGTATATGGTTGATTTCCAATCTTCTATTTAAGTATTTAGCAAAACTGTGTGATTATTTCCTTAGTGTTGTGTCTATAAGTCAGTAAACCTTATTTAATACTGCCTTAATACTTAAAATTTTAAAGAATTTGGTGGTTTTATTTTAGCTTTTCAAATAGTTAAATGCATGTAAAAAAGACTCCATCTATTGTAAAGACTATTTCTAAGAAGACAATAATATGGCAAAAATAAAACATGTTCATCTATCATGGACAATGAAACAAATTTTCAAACCGTCATTATGTTTGGGAAAATTTTTATATAGAACTATAGCAAAAATTTAAATATTGAGAAAAATCTGAAGCTGTCTGCAGCTTTTCCTTCTTTGTATTTCTAACATAGTTTTTACAAAAGTGTTTGTCTATTTGGAGCATGCCAAGAGGTGAGTTCTCTTCTGTATCATGTAAAGAAGAATTTTGCAGTTTTAAATGTAATTTTTAAGAAAATATGTGATGGGAGTGACAAATTATCTCCCTTGGAGGAAATAGAAAAGCTCTTTTTTGGTTTGAACTTCCAGTGCTCTGGTTTTCTTTCACAAACTACCAATTAAACTCTCAGAGCTCTAGAAAGATAGAGTTTCCCTTCAGTGTGACCTTAGAGTTGTACTTTAGTAGGTCCCTTCAGTGTGACCTTAGAGTTGTACTTTAGTAGGTCACTGTCTAAGAAACCATGCAGTACAAGCTTATTCTTAATATGCTACATCAAGTGATGATATCCCACTCTGATTTTAATTTCAAACTTAGTTAACACCTGAAAGGGGTAAAAAAATATCCAATCCTTTCCTCATTCTGGATCAATTTCCTTAAATTACTTGAGCCAGAGATTCTCCCTCAAAATTTTTGCTTTGAATCAAATGAACGCTCAAGAAAAAAAGAATATTTTTTTTTGGCCATTGTTTATCAGACAGATGGAAAATGTGACTCCTCAGTGGCATGCCACCTCAGTTACTGGACCACACAGGGCTTTTCAAGGCTTGAGCTGTCTTCTTACCAGTGCTCTATAAAATTAAATATAATGTCACCTTTCATAATCAGTACTTAGTCAAATATATGTGCCAGTCTGGTAAGAAGTGAATAAAGCTGATGCAAAACCTATTTCAAGTGGGTATATCCAATACTATATGTCACATTTTACTGGTTGACAAACATTATCACTTCATTTCACAGTACAGTAAACAACTCATAAGTCACTGGCTAATTTGATTGACAGTAGCCTTGGGCATTCCTTAAAAACCATTTAGTATACAACACTGAGTCAGACTTTCAGGGTAATTGACCTCAACAATATGAAAAAAAAGTCCTGTAGTCTGCTTAAAATGAAGGGAAAGGGGGAAATCAAAAATGTGAGAACAATAAATTATAGAAATTTCTCATTTGAGTAAGTAACAGCTTTAATAGCTTTCTTTAAGAACTGAGTGCACTCAATTGAACATCTGCTTTCCAGCTGTGTATATTGATATATTACCAGGGTTTTATCCTCTTCTACTTTAAATATATCCATAAGTTTTTCAGAGCTCCACTACCTGACTTTCTGACAATGCCTTGATTGTGAAAGATATAAAAATGTCAAAAATTCTGTAGGCCATTTTATGCCCAGGATATTATTTTTCAATTGAATCCAAAGACAGATGTCTATGAACAATTAAACCATTCTCCAATCACACCTTGTTCCAGCTGGGATCATAGAATTAAAAGGAAATAAGCCATCATGATTCACTTATTGCCGGAGTACCTAGTGTTTCCTGTACTGCTGATAGATTCTTATTAAACAATTCTGTCGATGGAAAATGAATATTGTCCGCTGCTTGAACTTCTAAAGTTAGTTCTTTGATATTAAATTTGATTTTCTTCTCTTATAATAATTCATATACTTAGTGACTGGCTTCAGAAATTCCCATTAGATGCAGATTATGTTATCTAAAGCTTGCTAAATCCCACATCAGGTCTCAGGGAGTTTAGATGTAAAGTAGAACACTGAAAAGACCTGTAGTGAAAAGAGGAACTTGCTAATAAAAAAAAGGTAGCCTGGTGACTCTTCTATTAAAGGAGATGTGGAAAATGTTTACTTCTTTGCCCCCACCTTAATGTGAAGTTAGCTTTTTCAACTCCCTCCGTCACTGTTTCTTGCTTGGCAGCCACAAAGCTCAGACTTAGTAAGTCCTAAGCAAGGGGGCACACAATATGTGTCTATGAACCAAAATATCATCAGTATGTTTATGTTTTAGTGTTTCAGAACAGCTATACTCCCATTCATGTGGGGAACATTTAATTTCTAGACTGTGCCCAGAAAGGTTGCTAAAAAAATATTTCTGCACTTTGTAGATAGACGGTTTGTGATCTTAGGTTACATATTTTGAAAGAAATATACACTCTCACCATTTCCCCTGGACACAATAGAGCAGACACAAGCAACCTTTGTTTCAAAAAGATGTCATAAAATTGAAGGGGAAAGCTACTGATTGATATGTTTAATTTTATTAAATGGTACCAAAGAAACATGATTGCATCTTTCAGAAACACTAGCAATTAAAACGATGCGTTAAAGTGTGTAAGTAAATCTCTCAGTCTTGGTAAGTTTTCGCAAAGGATTGACACATATTAAGCTTCTGACCGTGGAAATTACAATCAAGTGAGAAGTTATTTCCTTTAAAATGTTGAGATTCTCAATACATCAGAGGAGACAACTGAAAGATAAATCCAAAAGACAGAGAGCTGATGCAAATGTGTTTCTTTGTACCATTGCAAATCTGTACGAGGTCCACTGGTTTATATTACACACTTCTTCTATATATTTATGCACACTTAACCTGAAAAAAAAATACAAGGTCAGCTTCTGCTTCCAGGCCCCAGCCAAGCAAGTCCTTTAAGCATTTTCTTAAGATCAGCAGAGGAATAATAATGTTGACATCTAGAAAACTCCACATATGTTTAAGTGATTTAAATGTTCACAGGTTCAGGGTAGTTTTATTTAGGATCTATTCTCTTGTAACAGTGAGCACTAACATGACTTTCACTTTCCTTCCCATAGACTCACTGGTTATAACCAAAAAGAAGTTTGTAGAGCCAGGCAACTCTTTGAATAGGTATAAGTTTATACAATAACAGTTATCCCTTGTGTCCATCCCATCCCACCCTGTGTCCCCCTACTCGCATTCCCTCCCTTCCCCTGACTTCTTATTGTATTTTATCCAACAATGCTGGGACACACAGGCTCAGAAATGTTTAAAAATCAAGAATAATGTAAACATGTTATTTGACCAAATGTATGAGACAAAAGTTGCCCAACATCTGTCTTGCAGAAAGAAGTACTGAAGCAGCACTTCAAGGGAAATTAGATTCAGAAGAATTAGCAAATTTTTTATAATTTTTTTTACCTGTTAAATATTCAAGTTTAGGAAAAGAAAAATCCTGATTTTCTTTGTAGGTACACAGGTTGTAAATTTTCTTTTCACTGTTAAGGATACGATTTAGAATGAAAAAACCATTGGAACAAAACTTTTAAGTTTTCCCTGTTCACTTCATCTCCACCTGTATCCAACTAGGAGTTTAGTATTCACAATGCTGCTTTGTAAAAGCCAGTCAAACTCGAAGGGTCATTATAATGATATAAAATACTTCCATCCAGAGATTCTTGCATGTATCATGGAGTGTGTGTGGAGTCGTGGGGAACAGAAATACAGAAAATTAAAACAGAGTATCAACATTCTCACAACATATAAATGGCAGAAAAAAGAATTTCAGAATTCCTGAGATTTTAAAACACGTACTAAACCTCAGACGCTGCTTCAGCTCAAGCAGTTCAGCTGAATTTAAGGCTTCAGAGATTATAACCGGATTTTCAGTTGATTTGAAACTTGTTCTCTCTAGATATGAAACACCTGAAAACGTCTGCTAAATGTGGAATAAATCTTGCTGACTGATGAAGGAAAGAACATTTTCTTAAGCAACTGCTTATTCTTTCCTCTAGATCTGTTATGTGTGGTGAAAAGATACCTGATATTTGTTGCTTTCTCTTCAATCCTCTGAATTGCCTTTCAGGCTTTTTTTTTTCCCTCCTCATTTATCTTGAAAAATAAATTTGCAGATATGGTTGAAAATCAAGTCCTTTATAACACTTTCATATGCTAGTAATTTGTGCCCAGTAATGGATCTTGTTCCAAAGATATAAAAATTGCATTTGTATTTTACAAAGTGTACTGTGAGACACAGGGGTGGAACATGCACACTTCAGACATCAGTTGCCCTAAGCTTCCTCTGCAGATTTTTTTCAGTAGAGTAAGAGAAATTTTCCGACAGGTTTACCGAGAGCTTAGATATACTCACTCTCTCTTAAGTCTCTGCACATATTGTAATGTTATCATGGTGCACTTAAAAATCTCTCCTAAAATACCAATACAAAGCAGATGTATTGGATATATTCTACTTTCTAAAAATGTATGTATTGAACTATTAGCATTTAAAGTAATTTGTCCTCTCTTAACATTAAAAGGCGCTAAATTTTCAAAATTAGCACCACTGAATTATATTGTTTGTAAGATCTGTCAAGAAATCATAGTTGATATTGATTTGTATTACTGATAACATGAAATTACATGAAAAAACCCATACATTTACATTTATCTGACTGAAAAGAGAGGGTCTGACAAATTTCTTCTAGTTTAACATCTTAAAAATCAGAATGGTGACATCCTAATTGGCATTCAAAGGAATACCGAGGTAGAAAAGTGTTGCTGCAGGAGTGAATGTTAACAGTGTGAAAGATTTACACTTACATCTGGGAAAGTCACGGCACATTGGATGAGCTCCAGCAGGTAAGAAACCACTGTGTGGGAAAGGCAAATAATTTTATGTCACAGCATCAAAGGAGTTCTTGAAATGTTAGAGGAAATTACTACATGAGTTTAGAAGAAAGGTTTTTTCCCTCGTGGAAAGCTTGCACTGGCTGTCATATGCGGCCAGTGAAAGAGAAGACTGCATGTCCTAAAAATGTCGGAAGGCTATTGCCAAAGTGATTAGGGAAGCAGGTTGCAGCATAGAGATCACACTGCGCTTTGGCATGGGAAGGAGACTTACAACATGAGGTTTCAAACCAAAGAAAACTCCCACAAGAGCTGAGGGCTAAAGAAAGATTCATTTATTTTGTGTAGTTGTAGCATAGGGCTTTTTTCAGCAAGTGGTTCGAGGTTTACACCTAAGCATCAAAGCTGATTTTTGTAAGGGGTATAGGAGGATGTAGTTTACTGTCTTGCTGAATTTTTGAAAATAAAATTTGATTTAGTTAAGATACCTTTGTTTCATGATCCACTGCTTCAATAGTCATACCCTTCAGAGAGTTTAAAAAAAAAAATCAAATTAAGGTTTCAAATGAACCTAATTCTTGTATACCCTGAGATAGTCCAGATGTTGATTAAACTGCCTTCAACATGCCATCAGGTGTTAAATTTCAGGTCTACGGCAAAAGCCAAATGAAAAACTCTTCCTGCCTCCAAATGTAGGAGCTTGCCAGGATATTTTTCAAGGTAGCAAAAGTCAGGTGAGCAGGAACTTAAAAATCAAATACCAACTTCAGGATTTGAAGTTTTGAAATTCCTTGAGATTAGTCTCTCTTGGTTTCCCTTGAAATTAATGATGGCAACAGAATTGATTTAGATGAGAATGTAGTGAGCTTAGCCAAGAGCAAATCTTCAAATCCTGCTCTATGAACACCTAATCCTGAGAGATTAAGTTACAAAAAGCATTTGTAGTATTCTTTTCTCAGTTTTCTTCCCATGGAGCTATACCCTAACAAAACAAACAACCATTTTGCGAGGATGAACTTGTGAAAGAAAAAACAGTCTCATTTTCTGTTGTGCAAATTGGCCACATATTTTAAAACAGTTTTTTAGATAACAATTTTATGTGTTACTACAACTAGTACAGAGTCTGTGTAAGGAAATATGCACATGCTCACTGCAAAAGAGGATGCTAATCGTGTACTTTAATGAACTCCTGTTGTTTTTAGAGGAATGACAGCTAAATCTAACCAGAATATCCTGTCTGTGAACTCATTTATTTGATTCAAAATATGAAGATTAATAACTACCCAGCTAATATACCTCTAAAGAATTTCTTTAATGATCTCAAATGTCAATCACTTAGTGAGCTTATGTAATTAAAAATACTTTTGAAAACTAATGTTGACCCATGCCTCCACTTATCACAGCATGTAGGATATTCAGATGAGAAACCTGGAAGATGCCTCAGAATTGTTTGAGAGTTGACAAACCTGCAACAACATGTGCCAGGTTTTGACCCTCACCCTTAGGGCCTAAGGGTGCTGACCAATTTCTTTTATCTGTTGATATAGATTACATTTCCTTCCAGGACTTTAAAGACCTTAATGAATTTCCAGAGGATATTTTTGCACAAAGTGAATCTATGAGTGAGAAGACTGAACAATACAGTTGCCCCTGCTTTGTGTGCAAATGCTGCACACTGCTACACTGATCTTGTATGGTATTTGTTGTCTTTAGTTGAACTTATTTTTTTTTTTAATAGGCATTCGTGATTATGAAGACAAAACAATCTAAATGCAGGAACAAAATAAAGTTTTTCTCAAGCCACACCTTTTCCCTTTATCTCAAATAAGGTTTCTAAACTCCAAAGCAGCATTGTCTTTTGACAATGGCATCATGTTTAGAGCTACTACTTTGTCTGTTGTGTGATATTAGTCTTTACACCTTTTTAAAACTTTTTTTCAATTTCAATTTCTGACTTCAATTTTCTGTCTCTTTTTGTAATGTGCAGGTTCATGGCAAAAGAAAAGGAGGCTTTGGCTGAAGAAAAGCTCATGGAAAGAGGTTGATGCTGAAACCTTGCAGAATAACACTAGCACAAAATAAGAGAATTTAATATACTAAATGATAACAAAATAAATCTATCTTTTCATCTCCTTCAAGAATTAAGTGTTTATTAGATAGTACTTATTCATCAAACTTTTTAGTTAAACAAAGTAGGTGCATTCTAGTTACATCACATTGGAAAAGGATGTTGCTGCTACTTAGAAATTTCTGACAAATTGTGAGGCATGTTAATTAACTGTGGAGGTTTCAGCAGTTCAAAGAACATACATCTCTTACTGGAAATGAGAAGTGAATATTTTGTCTGTATCACTTGTTTATCTGGTTTCATTATATGTGCTTTAGCCTGATGAAAATTATCTGAAACAGTATTTTTGTTAAGCTCTGTTTCCTCAGTAGTCAATACAGAAAATGGGACTGAGGGGAGGAAACCAAGGTAAAAAAGGAACTTTAACATGAATAAATTCACTCTCCACTGTTCATGTAACTAAGGAAGTAGGAGAAAAGGGATTTAAAATGGGAAACAGAGAGAAATAAAATGCTAAGCAGCATTGAAAGAAGAGGTGTGTATTTTGTTATTTATGAAAGGAAGAATTATAAAAGAAGCAGTAGAAATATTGAGGAAGGTATAGTCTAGTCTTAAGTCTGGGCTTCCTGTCAGAAAGTTGTAGTGCTTGCAGTATTATTAGCAGGGAAAAAAATAGTTTTTCTATACAACTACTCCTGAGAAATTAATAAAGAATTGGAGGGGAAAAACTTCAATCACCCTCATTTCCATTCCCCGAAGTTTTAAAATAGGAAGTTTCAACTGTTGTGTCCTATGATTTTTCAAGGTAAATGCAATTCAATATACCAGAAATTACAGTAGAAAACACATTCTCTCCAAGTTTTCAGCTATTTGCAGAGTCAACAGATTTTGATAATGCATAGAAATGTTCTTTATAATTTTAATAGATTAAATGTCAAAATGGCTCATCTGCTTTGCTTTTCCTTGGCAAACCTTTTCAACACGACAAATAAAGGAGAATGAATACAAAGGGGTTAACTTGGAGCAAGAGAATGTATTTTGTTTTGAGATTCACAGTGCAAAATTAAAAATAGTTTTCACTTCTATCCCAATCAGAGCATAATCCTAGAAAAACTAGGACTATATTTCTCAGGCTTGTTTATTTTTATCCCCCAATTTACAGGGTGCTCTTTGGTATATACCAACCATAGAAGCCCTTCTTTATGCTGATGTTTTCACGTCTCTGTTCACACATCCAAGATTTTGAAACCTATAAAAAGGAGTAATTTTTTTATGATAAACTAGTTACATAATACTATCAACAGTTTAGGCTCTAAATCTGATCGTTGAATGCCCTACATAATATATTTTAGATCCAATGAGACATTCCACTTTAAATCTTTTTATGCTTTAAAAATAGAGAAGAACCATCTACAATTTTCCCCTTTATCCTAGTTCCCAGCTAAAGGCACAGAGTAAATTAAGTGTGGTTTCTTGATCTTTTTCTTTACCAAGTGCCAAAAAAGGATTTAAAACTTTTTGAACTCTTGTGAACGCCTCTAGAACCTTTACTCTATTCACTTCAAATATGGTAAAAAAGGACTTTAACAGTATTAGCTGTGACCTGCTAACTTTGAGGTCAACATTGCTTTACTTGCAAACAAAATTCCAAAATAAAATGCAGTTAAGAAGATCTGTTCCTTTACAAAGTATTCTGATCTGCGTCTTTTATGTAATGTTCTATACCCATGCTTCATGTATACTTTAAAAAAAAGCTGTGACAACACATGAAATGTATCTGATATTTTTAGATCTACCTATCTCTTGCTCTATGTAAACACCTTTCTGCCTCTTCTGAGATAGTAATTTTCATATTTGACATGCACTATGGCACCTCCTGCTTGGGATTTAAAATGCTATATCTCCTGTAAACCTCGTCCCTGATATTAAAGCCTAAAATATATTCCAGCCATTGTTTTCCTAAGTGTTCTCTGCTTCTGGAGTCTTGATGACATAATTCAGATCCGCTTTCAAGATCCTCACCTTAGGCCAATTGCATTCTAATTGCATGACTTTATGATTTCTTGGGAAAGGAGAAGTAAAGCATTTCATATTACATTTTTTAATCGTTTGAGGGGGAGGTGACATGCAGAAGATAGAAGCATTACACGCTAGAATTGTGTACATTTTCTCTAAATAAATGTGACAGCACAAAATCAATGTGTACTATGCATAATGGACACTCAGTGAATGACTATTAAGGTTTTTTAAAGTACTTTACTAATTTAAATATTTTATTGCCTTTTGCCAGGATGTAGGTTTGGGAAACTGTTACTGAAATTAATTTTTTTTTAAATTTGATTTTCACTTTAATTCATAGTGCTTTTATAAAAAACAAGGTTTTAAAGTAATCTTCTGATCAGCATGGAAATACTGAGAAGAAATTTCATAAAAGTAGATGTGTAGGAGGCAGAGAAAAATTCCTAATCCTGGAAGAAAAAACAAACAGATTTAAACTGCAAATAAAGTGACAACTGCTCACAATAAAGGTTATAAGTGTAATAAATCTTCAGAGCAATTTTCTTAAAAGCATGGTAGAGTGTTCATCCTCTCAAGTTTTTATATTGTTTCTAAGGGTCCTTCTAATTGCCTTCAGTTTACAGTTGGAACAAACTGTAATAGAGCTGTGCTGACTTTGCAAACAGTGATAGAAATAAATTTCATGCCCTCAAACATTTTGTCTGATTATTAACAATCCCTACCCTTGCTGTGAACCCACGACACATGTAATAAGACAGAGAAACAATAGAAATAGAAAATCAATCAAGCATTTTTATACATCATGCTATGATTATAATTTCTGCTCTTTGTATATGTTAGAACATAAAACAAGACCTTTAGTCTTTTTATAATTTTAAGTGCATGGATAGAAACACAGTTCTTTTGTTGTTATCTTTAAAGCTGTCCAAAATGACAAAGAATTTTTTTTTTCAATCACGTATTAAATTTCCCAGTTGCTAAGATTTATCAGCTCAAAAAAAATTCAGAAATTTTTAAAGGACTTCTCTACACTGCCTTTTAAAATGTTCCATGTTAGCTGTATTCCCAGATAATGAAAGAAAAAATTTCATTTTATCATTATTATGAAGGCAAAATCAATATCTTCATTTCAGAATGCATAACTCAAAAAGTTACTTTAGTTAAAGCTCTTGGGAGAGCTGGGAAAACTAATACCTAGTCTATTTAGTTAAGATATAAAAAGTACTCATAAGAAAACGCTTTTAGTAAAAATTCCCAAAAGGTGGACTGCGAGAAGCACTGCTCTGCCTATCCTTACTGCACAATTTCCAAGAGATGTTTAAGAAGGGATCTCTATATTAAGTGTGAAAATTAGAAAATTAAGCCTTTTTCAGTGAGTTTTTTGAGCAGGCACACAGCACCATGTAGAAACAGTAAAGACTAACATGAAGAATGTAATCTGAATTCCAATTTGAATTCTGCATATGCTAAATGAGAGCCAAATAACCAGGTGTGTATATATATGTGTATACATATACAAGCATGTCACATTTCAAACCTAAAGTGTTATGACAGGAATACTTTTATGTAAATTTGTGGGGTTTTTAAAAGGCAAAAATCTTCATCCATAAGGAAAACAAAATCAACTAACACACCACCATCACCACTACCAATTGCATATCTTCACTGCAGTATATGTGCAGCTTAGGTGACCTAACCTCTTACTGACCTTAGAAAGTAACTTTTCTTTATTTTAAAACGTTACTGGAATTATATAAATATATAGGCCTGCTAAAATGTCCGTAGTAGTATTCTTCCTCCCATCTCAGAGAATATACCAAGCATATTCCTCATAACTTCCTGAATTTCAGTGAATATATGCCCAGAGTCAAAGTGACCTAAATGCTTTCCACTTCTAAGAATAATTCATGGACCATCTCAAGAGCTAATCAAACTGAAAGCAATAACTCCTAGGTGAAATCCTACCCCCTTAGGCTGCCTTGTTTCTCATCTCAGAAGAACCATGATTTTGTTTTCTATTTCTAGTTGGGCTTTTTTTTCTAGGATAGAAAAATGAGGGCGAGTACTTTGAGCAATACAGAAATAGGCTAAATGCTATAAATCTTATTAACAAAATTAGATTGCAAAGTTAAATACAACTTAGGTGTTCTACAAACCTTTCAATCTTTCCAGTTCTAGAAAATTAATGAACCATGAAATAAACTTTTAATATACTCCTTACTTTTCTTTCCTTCACTCTAGAAAATAATTCTATATTTTAAATCAAAGATAGAAAGACAACTCAGAAAAGCCTACTTTAGGAGCCTAGCTGCTGGAAACAAAATAGAATTTTGACCTTAAGAGGGTTAAAAAATATTTTTTCAAGGCAGTACTTTGCTATATCCAACTTGGTTTTGTTTCAGTATTAAGAATTATCTTTGTATTTGGTCTTTAAAATAACATATGAACTTGTTTATAATTTTATCATTTGTTATGGATCTCTTCTAAAATTCAAGTTTGGAAATCATTTTTAGAAATCCAATAATATTTGACATTAGTTTAAAGAGAATGGTGGAATGGCCAAAATACATTTATGAAGATCCAAACATGGCAATCCATGACTTACAGATTATAAAACGGCCTGGATAATAACATGTTTGAGCTATAGAAGAAATTTTTTCAGAAAGTTATAAAGCCCCACTTCTCAGAATGGTTAAGAGGGGAAGGGACTTCTTGAGGTCATCTAGACTAAGCCTCCTGTTCAAGCAGGGTCACCTACATTGGTTATCTCCATATTCTGCTTAGAAAACCTTTTTCCATGTTTGATTACACTCATAGTAGAAAAGTTTTTTCTTATGTACAGATGGAATTTCCTGGGCTTTGATTTGTATGCATCACCACTTGTCCTGCCAGGGGGTATCACGTACTTTTATCAGAACTTTATAGGTATTGAACAGATCCTCTTGAGACATTTTTTTCCATGCTGAATCATTCCCACTTTCACTGCCTTTCCTCCACAAAAGATGCTCTAATCCCTTTACCACCTTTGTGGCCCTTGCTGGATCCTTTCCTCTGCATTCCTGTCTATCTTGTACTCAGAAGCTAAGAACAGGATCCTTTTCTTCAAGTGTGTCTCACAAGGGTTGAGTAATGGGGAGAGATCACCCTGTTGAACTGCTGGCAGTGCTTTTCCTAATGTAATCTAGAATTGTGTCATCCTTCTTTGCCATAAGGGTGCTTATTTCCTCATATTTTCCTCTTGCAATGCTGGACATGAGCCAGCAATGTGCACTCAAAGCCCAGAAAGCCAATCATATCCCGGGCTGAAACAAAAAAGGTGTGGCCAGAACTCCTTAAGAACTTCTCAGAAAAAATTGCAGTGACTATGGAATAGGTACATAAGACTAGAAACACTGAGAAATTATCAGTGGTATGATAGGAGTCAGAAGGAAGGAAGGAAGGAAGGAGAGGCAAAACTGAAATTTTAGGAACTTCCAGTTTATGTGATGAATATAGGTGAGTTACTGGTGGAATCTTGGGAACGGATAATGTTTCAAAAAAGATGCTGAAATGTCCAGACTTTGATTTGGAATGGGAGAATACATATGTGCTGAGAAAGGCCAACCAAGATAATGATGATAAGTAATGCAAAGGGCCTGAATTAGATCCTTTACAGAATGGGTCTGTGACTGGACTAGAGATAACTCTAACACAGATTTGCTGAATGATGTTACTCATGCACAAGGTCTGGAAAATGGAGAGAATAATATTCAAATCAGGCCAATCAATGAAATTAGTGTGTTTATGATTTCTAAAGGAGGTCTTTATGACAATGAAATATGACAAAGCTCTGGAGCTCTAATGACACAGGATGAAGAAAACCCAGTGTTTAAGGTCCTCAGATTCACATTGTTATGAGGAGTGATCATTTAGGATTAGGATCATATCTTCTGGCTGTCTGGAGGCTTTTAAAAAATATCCTTTATGCTTTGTTTGCACCTCCTTATTCATTAGACATTGTTTCTTTTAAAGAAATATTTAAAGTAGTGGGTAGAGGGATGTTTGGTTTGCAATGAGTTTTGAACTTCGTGTGTCCTGATGTGTATTTTCTGCATTAACAAGACACTTGTACATACCACAAAGGCAAATGAAATCAGTATAACTATGAAGGATGTGATGAAAATTTGTATTCTAACTCAGTATTCACCCCTCAAGTGTACACGTGCCTCTATTACAAAAACGGATGTTTCTCTCTCAGTTTTATGCTGTTTTAGAAATAATATGGATCATATATCTACTTATATTCATTATATACATAGGTAAATAAATAAAGATACTCTACCAAGTATTAGAAAGATTCAGAACTAATTTGTTAAAATGTTTGTATGCTATAGTTTACTGCTGGATGCTGTTTTTCTAAGAAAATCAAGGGAGGATTTCAGCTGCTTAAATACCAGCATGTCCAGCCGTCTTAAACTCTGAAAGATATCTAAGTCACATGCATAGAGTGCTTAAGTTTTTATTGTGAATAAACCCAAACTATTTCCAAAGTAATATTCACTCTTGAGAGAAACAAACCAATATAAAGATTTACAAAACATGTATTTGCTCTTGGACAGGTTTGTCTATTGATTTGGTTGATAAGTGAAAATAGTTGGTCTAATGTTAGATGAATTATTCTGTGACAGAAAATTTCTAATGTAAGAAGTGTTGAGTAGAAAAACAAGAATGTGCTGATATATCAAGGTCTCTACCAATATTACAGATGCTGAGTGGATAATCAGAACAGAGTAATACAGTAAGCATCATTAAAAATTCAATATTGAATACTCCATGGATCAGCAGGGTCTGCTATTGTCCACTGCCTCAAAAGGGATGTGCTGCAAAGATATTTTAAAGCAACATTTATTGAGGTTTTAATAGAACTCACTGTACCTGAACATTTTCAAATTCAGTTTTTGCATAGCTTCAAAGGAATAGTTATTCTTTCAGTGGTTTTTAGTACCAATCCTTCCTGCCTTCCTGAAATCTGTAATCTAAAGGAGATTGATTTTATTTTTAACTAACATTTAAAAGTAGCAAATCTTCTTCTACAAATTGCTTATCACTTAAAATAGACTGTTGATACTCTGTCATCAAGAGATAATGTAGGATATAATTAGTCCTTTTCAAAATTTTATGCCACTAAATACAAAAATTATACACATTAGCCATGCCTCTTAAAAAAATATGATACATCAATGCATGCAAATCACTGTGTCTTTATAAATATTTTCTTAGGAAGCAGAACATCCTATTAATCCAGAACCAACCAGAAAGCCCTGATCAACTTTCACAGGGTCAGTCTTTCAGTCATCCTAAATATTCGGGTGAAATCGAAAAGAATGAAATATCAAAAATAGTAAGAATGTTAAAAAAAACTCTTGACTTTTTTAATAAAATTATTCTAAAATATTTGAACTTAGATCAAAATTAATTTACGGCAAAATTGTGTGAGAATGAGTGAAAAACACTATACTCATTTTCCAAAGAAAAAGGACAAGATAGTTTATATTGCTGTGGTTTAAAAAATGCATTTCAGTTTGAATTCAGGATTCTAATATATGATAGAACCTTCTTTATATTGAAGTTGGGCAGATATATTCAATTTAAAAATGGGAAAATGATTTTGGAAAATATTTCATTATTTTTACATGTGGAGGACATAATAGTTTTGAGTAAGATATTCACCCTAAATTTAATTGTGAAGGAACAACATCCATAACTCATTCAGTATTTAGTCATGATGTGTTTGTTGTCCTCTGCCTTTGTGGAAATCAAGGGTTTCATTCAAACAATTGACTGCATCATAATTTCATAAGTTTATTGTGAAAAATTATGTATTGAAGTTGAGGTGAAAATGTCTTTATACTATTTTGTGTCTCATTTCTTCCATCTTTATATTCATTTTGTATATAAACATACGTATATAACTGGATATGTGTGTTCATGTGTATGCATGTATCCAGTGTTCTCTGAAGTACAAGCACGGCTATCTATCTAAGACCACCTTTTGCAGCTGACACCTTCTCATAAAATAGGAATGCACTGTAAAGTGAGCTGGTCCTAAAATGACAGCTAAAAAGAACGACAAATAGGGCCTTCAGCTTGCACATTTTAAGAGTGTGACAGCATGACCTCTATTGCTGTCACTTCATAACTTTCAGACAATAGCTGTCACAAAAATAGGAGGAAGACATTGTCATGATAATCTCTAGGTCTTGGTCCTGTAATCAGATCTATTCCCTTGCAAAGTCCCAGAGATGGCTTTTTAGGGCTGGGAACTTTTCATTTATTTTGAGCAATTTAAAACTCAGTCAACTAGACCAAGTTATGGGTTCTGCACACTGCCAGTGGAGGGGGAAACAATCCACTAAAGTTTAATTCACTTTGCCAGTTTTAGAACATGGTGAATGCTATTGTAAAGACTAGTTTAGGTACATACAACTGATGATAGTTGTAAATATCCCACTTTCCAAAGTTATGTTGCATAAATCCCGCCATAAAAGGATGCCTGAGGTATATGACAGATTGAACACTGATGATTGAATTTGTGACTAAATTCAATTCTACTCCTGTTCATCTGACTAGACTACTATTTCAGGTGCAAGGTGAGAACTTTGAAACAGCAGTAAAAAGTATATTTTTTACAAGATCTGCTATAGCAGAAACAAGAAAGGAAATAGCTTAAAGCTTTTAAAATACAAGAATTTTTGGAGCTAAAACATTTTGAACTGAATATTTTGTATTTTGATTAGCCACTTATTTTAATTTCATAAATTAATAGTCATAGAGTAGAAAAAACATTAACAATGAAAAAATTCCCAAAAATCTGAAAGTAATATCTTTGCAATTAAAGATTATTGTAAAAATTACTTTAAAAAAAAATCCCATATTCTTGGAGTTACCAGGATTGTAATCAGAATAAAGTAATCCTGAACTTTTAGATTTTAATCATGCTTCTGATTTGCATTCATAAGGTATACTGTACCTCACTATTTCCTGTACTTACACAAATATTTCTGGAACGACATTCCTTTACTCTCTGTAGTAAGATACATCAACATACTCTTATTTTTATTGTGTTGGTTGCAGGAGTTGCCCCAGGATGTGTCCCAGGAGGAACCCTGAGGAAGGCTGGAAGCTTTGTGATGCATTAATGAATTTGTCTCATGTCCCAGTTTCAAAGTAAGTAGCTTCTAGCTGAGGCCAAATTTTTTATCTTCAAATCTGCAAATTTGCAGGACGGCAAAAAAAAAAGAATTAAAAAAAGCCTTGCTTCACACGTGAAGAATCATGTGGAGGTCAGATTGTTCAAGACCATTTATAAGAAATCCAGCCAAATCTATGTTATGGACTTACCTAGAAGGTTGTACAGTAAGTAGTGTTGTGTAATGCCACCTGAGAAATCTGTAATTATATTGTTTAATTATTCATAACGGCAGCTGTCAGGATTGTACATTCAATATGTTAAATTATGCTTGCAGTAAGGGTAACTTCACTCCATCTTATGCAGTGAGACTGTATGTGCCAGCATATGATTCAGAAGACTCCAAACAAGAAAGTCCCTGAGAACTTTCCACATTTGACCTCACATCACTCAAGGGCCTTACTCTTTTTCACTACTTCCAATAGCTATGGAAGAAAGAAAAGAAAATTTTGCTGGTTCCAGGAATAAAGGTGATCTGAAAAGTGAATATAGCATTTAACTTAGCTAAAGCACATATATATACATATATACATATAAAGCATCTATATATATATCTGCTTCAGCTGCTGTCATGATATTAACTGATTCCTTCCAGAAAATGACAGCGTGTTTTGTTTTCTTGGTATTTAGGAAACACACCCTCAGATGAACCTGAAATGTTGAGGGTGGTTATAAATATCAGTCTTTTTGGAAAACACTTTTCAGCATGCCAACAATATAGAGCTTTTTCAAACTTAGTAAATCTTTAGTTTTCTAAGAGTATGGGACCTGATCCTACTGAATTCAGTAGAACTGACTTTAGTAGTAGCAGCAGCAGGATAAATTCAGGAGAGCCGCTTGATGTGCATTTTCCTGTTGGGTCATTTTGAAATCACCAGTATTCATCTGCATTAAAAATGCCATTGACAGGACTCATTGCATGGTTTTCAAGTGATGTTTTCAATCTCTCAACAAGCATACTGTTTAAGGAATAGCTCTCCCTAGTATTCCCCTGCACCTTGAGCACCACTTATGTGTTTAAGTGCAATTCAGTTTAGAATGGCATACCTGCAGGTCAAAGAACAGGCTGAAGGAGTTAAACCAGACATAAATCAGAATGAAATACATAGCTCCATAGAAGGCTCAACTGGATAAAACAAACCATGTATCCACTTGTGCACAGCATGTCTCTCCCAGATGAGCAGAGTTGAGAAAACAGGCTTCATAGACAGAACAAGTGTTGTCCATTGATGTACATAATAAATCATCAGTCTAGAGAATTTGTCAATAACATGCTGCCCTAAACATCCATATGTCTGCTGCATCAGGCTCATGTTGTTGCAACTAAATGAGATTTCAACCAACACAGAATGAAAAAAAAAGCAGTGTAGCTTAAAGAGGCAGGAGATCAGTTTGTGAAAAACACACATTATATCTCCAGTTCCTTTTCAGAGCAGTTTGGGAAATGCACAGTCATTTATGAGAACAAGGAGAACTAGTCTACGCTCTGCATGCCTACTAGAAATCTAGACAGGCATTGGGAAAATTCTTTTAACAGATTCAGACCACCTACAGTGTTCCCAAATACATGACCAACTTTGGCAATGTCTGCAGTGCAGCTCACTCAGGTGACCAGTGGGATTTAGCACTCAATGCAATTATTTAGGGATTCTCGTTTCAGCTCTACCTCCACATGGTGGGGCAGCCGTGAGCAAGTCACATTTGTTTCACCATTGATATTTAACATCTTTTCCCTTTAGTCTCTGTTCATGCAGGGTGAACACGTGTTTGTATAGTATCTACGTTACATTTGGTGGCACCACAATACAAATAAGAACTATCAAAGAACTTCCAAGAAATATGTCAGGAAAGCAATTTCTGAGGAAGTAAAGCAGGTTGTGTATTCTAGAATAAAGTGATATTTAATACATAAGAGAAAGCTGAAATTTATTCAGAAGTAAGTATGTCTAGCCCTCTTACTGCTTAAGACAATCTATAAAGGCCACTAATCCCTCTAAGTTGTTATAAATGTTCCTAATGTATTTACTGCCTGGTATTTTCTGTTATGATTCACACTGCAATACAAGAAAAGCTAAATCAGAAATAGATAGCATTGTTCAAATTATCTCTTACAAATCCAAAAGATATAAAAATTGGATGTATTTATTATAACACTCTATTCACTTTGAGAGAATATGTGTTGTCTCACGAATTTTATATGTAAGGAATTTCTGAGTAGAAAAGAAAGGGATTTCTGATGAATTTTTTTCTAGAACAGATGCTTCTCCACATTTTTTTTGTCAAGGGATAGAAGTAACTTTTAACTCAGAACTGCTGAGTTTTCAAACTGGACAACATATTTCTTGAAGGACTTGGGGAAAATGAATTAGTAAGAAGGGAGTAGATCTCAACTTGTCCATGATATCCATGAGTAGGACAAGAAAAAAAGGATAACTGATTATCACTGGAAAGAACCCCAAAATTCCTTCTCAAGTACTATATGGAAATAGAGTATGAAGAGGAAAAATCAGATTTTTCAGTACAATTTTAGCAGAATTGAACTCCAAAGAACAAATGGTCTGTGTGAAACCAGGATGAGCAGAATTTTGACTGGCCTGCTGCTGCTATATTCACACAAAGATGATTTTTTGTGATATAATATGGGGGTAACCATAGAATTCTTAGGAGTCTAAATTTCAAACTGACTTTCAGAGCTGGGCAAGAGTTGAGTGGGCATTTAAGTCTGTTGTTGACGGGAAGTGCAGTGAATCATTGTTCACGGGTGTGATAATCTCTTAATGAAACTAAAACATCGGGGAACAGTCCCCATGTGAATTGTGAAACACTACATATTGGAATACAAAGACAATATGCTGCCAAAAGTAGCTCCTTTGGAAATGTTTAAGTCTGGAGGTTAGCTTTTTCTGTAATTACATATATATATATATATATATATATCTGTGTGTCTCTGTTTGTATGTGTGCACGTGTATGTGTAAAGGAAGAGAGTAATAGAGACGAAGAGTCTTGTAAAGGCTAATTCAGAACATCTACTTAGTGGGTTCCCTAAATCATGTAAGTATTCCACAGAATATCAGCCAACTGATAGAAAATCACTAGACCAGAACAGCCCATTTTTTTTTATTGTTCATGGATAATTTACCACCTAGGCTTGTTGTGGTTTTTCCTTTTATTATCTACTATTCCTGACTTCCACACTGTGTTTTATTTTCATGCAATTGCATACAATTGAATTTGGAACATAGAGCATTAGAGAGAGGAAAATAATTACAATCAGAGAAAGAAAATACACATGAGCAAGTGAAATGTCAAACACTATGAAACTTCTTCCCCATCCTTTTAGACAGAGCAAGAAAGGGTAAATTAAAATTAAAAGACAGAAGTAAAGCTGCGCAATGATTCTACTTTCCTCATGTGGTAACAATTAACCAGTGAAAATAATTAATACAAGACTATATTAAAGCAAAAAAGTTTGGGATCTAAACTAATGTAGACACTCACATGGAAAATACACAGGATAACCAGAATTTCAAAATTCATTTGGAAGAAAATTAAATACTCACTCTGCAGGGAATAAGCCATCATATCACAGATGAAAACTCAGGAGAAATTCACCTTTCAAAAAATCTTTCTGTAATGGAGTGTAATTTTATTTTACACTTACGAAAAGGAAATTTAAAGAAATGGGAGAAGATGTTTCTAACCACAAAAAGAACTATGAGCCTAAAGGACAACAGGATTGAAAAACAGAGTGTGAGCCATCTATTTTCTTTCTGTTTAAAGCTCTTGCATTTTATCTTTCTTGCAGACAGCTAGACATATTTGTACTGGACAGGTTTTTTGAGGAGGACATTGTAGACTTAAAACATCGTCCTATATTTTTCATTTTTAAGGTACATGCAATCCATCCCCATCACTTTGAGGTAACTTTGCTTTCCAGTAGAATGCTCCAGGTTTTAATCACGAGTCTACTTTTATTCTCAGTATGAGATCAAAATAAATACACCACCAGCATGAGCACTTTTCTGAGAGGACAAGAGGGATTCCTGCTTGTCATAACTAATGAGAGTGATCAAAGCCAACCAGGTGCTCACACTGACCTGAGCTTTGATCATTTACTATACTTTCCAATATCTGAGCCTGGGAGTGAGTTGCCCTAATGGCCTCTGGTTACATTAGTGGCATATGGCAGGAAAAGGGAGTAGAAGATAAGAAGAAGCAAGAAGGAGAGGGGAATGTCTAGCTATGCAGCATGTGTAAGTCTAAAAAACCTCTGGGTAATTGAAGTAAGCTCATATTCAAGGCTTTTTATACACTGTACATGCTAATGTTATTGAAATACTCAGTAGATTTTTCATGAAAGCTGGTCCCAAAGGGCAATGACATGATTCTTTTCTCACCTTTGAGCAATTACTCAAATGAGCAGACTCAGTAGTTCAAAAGGGGTTTTGTGTGTGTGTGTGTGTGTGTGTGTGTGTGCGAGTACCCTTCTGAAGCCTGCAAAATTTCTGACTCCTCAAAAGAATATGTTAATGCTTTGTTTTTGCATATTACAATTACTTCTACTGACTTGAGATTCTTTCACCCATTGCTGGCTGTGATCTTCATAATAGCCACCAGTGTACAATCCCTCAGTTGCAGACTACGATGCTGTCAGACAAAAAATGTTGTCTATCCTGCTAACTATAGTTTCTCATTAGTTTTAAAGATAAATTATATGACAGAGTTGATAGCTAAAGGCATTTGGGGTAGACTTGCTCCCATCAAGTCTGATTCACACTAAGTGAATCTTTTTGAATACAGTTTTCTTTTGTCTGTGCTAGCACTTGAAAAATTTTATGTACAGTGGCAGCAAGTTTAAATGTACAGAAATACATAATTTCTTTAGTGTACTCAGGTTCTCCAACTGCTGTGCAGATTTCAGATGTTCTCCAAGTGCCTTGCAGCCACAGAGATTAAACATAGCAGGGGATATTATTATATGGGCCAGAAGCTGAGATAATTATTTAATTCACATCCTAATAAAAAGCAATGAAGGAAAAAGATGCTGCTATCATCTTTGTAAGACTCTCCTTCACAAAATTCAGAGAGAACCAAGAACATCAGTGTCCTATTTTTCATTTCCAGAAAAGTGGAGTCTTTCCTTGGTGATGGCATGAAGATTTTCTGCCTTTTCTTTTATACCCCCATTATACCTTTTTACAACTTCTGTATTCTTAGTGCTTTTTGCCTACATTCTTGGACTTATTTGTTCAGCTAGGAGACTAAACATTTTAGAAGCTTCGTAGATAGGGGTTAGTGTGCCCCAGACCCCAAGGTCCTTTCTAGAACACATTCTGTAAACTAAGATAGAACCATCCAGGGGAAGGCTCCTTGGGGAGGGGGGCTCATTCGAGCCTCTCATTGGGGAATTTTTGATAGATATGCTGATTAGTAAGACCTGTAATGTTATACCAGATCTTTTGGGGTTTGCATTGCAGTGGGCATTTTGGTGCATTTGACCTGGATGTGGTGCACCCTAAGGATCCTTAAAATCAATACCAAGGTAAAATCCCTTTTTCCCTCCTAACTATGTTTGACTCTTGATTTTAAGACCAGAAAAAGGTATCATTAGCACTTTAACAAGGCAGGAATTCAAGGCTGTGATTTTAGAAAAGAAAGAAATTTCAGCCTTCAAAATATCTCCAGTCCTCAGCAAGGGAAGGTTTGTTTTTTTCTGTGTTATGACATCCCTGTTGTAAGCAAGACAAGAGAGGGTGATCAAAGTTACCTGATTCTGCTGAAAACCAGAATCCTATTAATCATTAAATGTTTTAAATTTCTTCTGGCCCCTTTATTACAGTCACTATAATTTTTAAAAATTCCCTCTAATTAGAATAATGCCCTTGAAGTTGCCAGCTAAACCAAGCAGTTACAGAGTGATCAAAACACCTACCCTGGCGAATTAATTTAAAAAAAAATATTATTTTACACAAAATTTAGCTGTCAGTGTTTATTCAGCATAACCCTGACTGTAGAAAGCCTGCTAATAGGATATGTTAACCTTTTCTACTAATGCACAGGCTTGGTATTTCCATTGTCCTACACTGGTTCAGCCACCTTTGGACTGTTTGTTACTACTGATGCTTAAGATGTCTTGCTTTTCCACAGTAACTGCCTTTAAAAGTGGAAAGGAAAGTCGCATAATTTATTTTCCTCTAAACATTTGTATATTTATGCTTACAAACTTTTAACTATAGCTGCCATCATAAATCAGTTCTGCTGCCAGGGGAATAAAGGAAAATTTTATTATGGAATTATTGTCAAAACAGAATTTAGCTGAGATCACACACTTTCAGTGACAACACCACAGATGAATACATTTACAAATAGATGAATGATGTCCAATATCGCAAATAATAATACAATGAAAGAATGTTTTGCTCTTCCTTTGAAGTGCCTTTACTATGCAAACGATCAGCTTTAGGCTTAATTCTGCAGATAGTTCCCTTGTTGCATATTTTGTGGCCTCTGAAGCCAGAGTGCTGTATCACACGTTGGTAATTGCATGGTGTCAGATTGCACCTCGTCTAATTCCATGTCACAGTAAATTACGAGTGTCTGGGTCCTGCAACATGTGCGGCTTTAAAAGCCAAACTATGCAACGGTGTTGTGTGCTAGGTGGTACTGGGGAGCACCGACCTTGATATGTAATTCAAGTAACTTTCAATGCATTAACGGTAGCTGATGGAAGTATTTAGTAGTGTCACAGGCAACAGAGGTGATAGAATCTCTTTGATACTTTTACAAACTGGAGTTCTGCTACCTACTAAAAAGTAAAGTGTTTTGTGGAAAGCGTTTTGTGGAAAGTCGGCAGACGTAATGCCTTCCACAAACTTGTACCACCACATTATTTATATCCTTCTGTTGGTATGTTTGTCATTTTTGGGGTTATAAATGGAACGTCAAAAACACGCAGCAGAAGCTGAACGAATTCTACAACTATTCCTGTGTCTACGGCTCACTTTATGTCACATTAAAGACAGCAACACTTGTGATACTTTGTAAAAAACATGTATTTTGTATCCAGGGAAATCAGGGCAGGTCTGAGCTCTGGTGTGAAAATAATTATTTTTTTTTTCCCTGAACGAGCTTGCTACAGAAATACCATGATCCAAGGCATAAATTTTGCAGTCTTTTATACACAAAAAACCCCCAACCATCTTTGTATTGTAAATATTTTTACTATGAGCGGTCATCATCATCAGAGGTCAAAGGCAATAGGCAAAAGAAGTAGTTTGAACTTGGCTTAATGAAAGTTGCTTAGGGTAGTTGGAACAGATATCATATTTTCCTATGACTACACATAATGCTTTTTACAATGGGAACGAGGTTCTTTGCTGCAGTGTAATCACAGGAGGAAGGGATTTTTACAGTGATGTTGTGCTTCTTGGAACAGACATATTTTAGATCTGATAGAGAAGTCATTATTTTCTAGCAAAAACTGTACTTCAGGTATTAAAAAGCAATAGTAAACCAAGTCTGAAGGTTAGCTACCAGAAGAATTTAGCTTTTATTCTGACTGTCAAACTTCCCTCTGAATCAAAATGAAAATATTTAACAATCCTGGCAAAAAACAATAATGCAGACCCCAAATCCCTAATCCTGTGTTTCACAGCATAAGATTTACACTCAGTAAAAGTAGGGGACTTTCTAAACTCTGTGAGACTTCACTCACTTT
The DNA here is from genome assembly GCF_000691975.1 of Corvus brachyrhynchos. Classification (NCBI taxonomy): domain Eukaryota; kingdom Metazoa; phylum Chordata; class Aves; order Passeriformes; family Corvidae; genus Corvus; species Corvus brachyrhynchos. The sequence goes on from NW_008239767.1 coordinate 6,303,164, forward strand.
TTGGTGGAAGAAGATCCCAATGCTGAATTTTACAAGAAGATTCAAAAAACTATTACTAATTCCCAGAAAATTATAGTTGCCTGACCAAGACTTCTTACATCAAAAAGTGTTGAGACTCATGAAATGGTGTCAAAAAATTACCTCTTTCACAGAGAGCCCTATCCTTGTATTAATGGCAGGTAAATTTTTCAAAAGCCATTACCTGATTTAACAGCCCAAATCACATTTTAGAGGTGACTTTAGCATTTAATAATTCAGCCTTACTTTGAAAGCAACTTGGAAGTTACATGTCATCTGTTTTTGCCCTTTTGAAAATCACATCTTGTACTTAATGCAATCTTTAAGCCCCTTGGAAAAGCTGGTTTAAAATCCTTTTTGAAAATGTCACAGTTGTAAGGGTACTTCTAAATTATGGGAGTCCAAAGCTATCAATGTCTAGCAAACTTTTTTTTCTGTTCTTTCATGGAAAGGCAATGACATGCTTGTACCAGGAAAATGAATCAAAACCTTTTTTACCTGTACACGGTAAGGTGTATGTGTGGAAATGAATACATGAGGACAAGGCAGAGGGGTGGAATGACTTTTAGATCATTAGTGCTTTTGAGTGGCTTGCTGAAACCAAAATGAGTTTGCAAAATGCAGAGGATGAATAGAATTACTGGCATGATAGATTTGCCTAGCTTATCTGTAATGATCTAGCAACATTTGCAGCTATAACATTTTACATTTTTTGCATGATATCTTTCTAATATTCACCTCACCTGAAATCACTTATGCTGGAAGATGAGGGAGACTATTCCCATTAATAAACTATCAGTGTTTTTGCAGGGTGCATGACAGGTGCAAAGAAGAGAGTAAAAACTGGAAAACAAATGGGTGACTTCAGTCCTGCAAAGAACTTATCCATTTGCATCATGCTCTGAGTTCTGAATATCCCTCTTTGCCCTTGCTACACTATTTGCTGTGTGGCTAAAGGTGTGAGCAAATCCTTTAGGATAAGGGTCTGCAGTTTTGATTAAAGCACAGGACACAAAATCTGTGTGCTCGCAACCCGCAGGGCCAATCACATCTTGGGCAGGTTGAGATCAGGTAATAGGAAGAAATTCTTCACTGTGGGAGTGGTGAGACTCTGGAAGGAGGTTGCCCAGAGAAGTCGTGGATGTCCCATTCCTGGAAGTGCTCAAGGTCAGGCTGGATGGGGCCCTGAACAACCTGGTCTGATGAATGGCATCCCTGCACATGGCAGAGGGGTTGGAACTAGATGATTTTAAGGTCCCTTCCAACTCAAGCCATTCTGTGGTTCTATGACTCTACTTACCCCCTATTTTGGTGGTTCTAGAGAGACCAATAAAACCTTGCCGAGCACAAGGACCTCTGTGTGCATAATGCATTTTTTGGTCTGGATCTACACCCTCAGTAGTTCTTTATCCAATTTTCAAATTGTGGTGTTGCTGCACTTGTGTGTTTTTTACTATTATTATTAATAACAGGAACTAGAATGAAGTTTAGATAGCTGAAAAGTATAAGCAATGATCACATTTGGAAACACAGAAGGATATACCACATAAGTGCTGGAATGCTACAAATGCAGTATTTAATGCTGATAGACTGCTGTTGTGACTAGAACCAGGCTTTTAGACAAGTAAAGAGGTATTTCTTGGTATTATAGGGTCACACCCTACAGTCAAGCTTCAAGTATCACTCTGCATTGACCTCAGTGGGTAGTTGTATTTAAAAATTGATGGCATGACCTGGTCCTTAATATGGAATGTCACCTGAAAAGAACATACAGATTTTGCTGCTCTCTGCACAGTAAGAACAAGAAGGAGGAAACACAACAGGCCTCATGCTATCTTGACATATGCAGACGGCACAAAATTTTAAGCAGCATTTCATAGTGTGAGCCTCAATCTGCCTAATAACCAATACCACCTTAACTTATTTCCACTGACTTCAATGGAGCTTTGGATTTATGTCTTTGTTAATGCAATCAGAAGCTAACTACACTTGGAGTTAAATGCAGAAATATATTCACGAAAAAAAATTTGAAGCATCTCTAAATGTTTTGTTATTGAAAAGTTTTTTTGGATTTGGAAGCAGAACTTGAAAAGGTGCAATAATATTTCCAACTATTCTCCCAGGTTTGAAACCTATGGATATTGCATATCCCTTGAGCTGCAAGTTTGCTGCATTTTCCCAATCTGAACCTCAACAAACCCTTTTCTATCAATCTTTAAACTTACAACAAATTGTAACACATTTTTTTAAGATTTGACCAGGGAATAAATTCTGAAAGCTTTGTCTATCCTGATTCAAAATTCCCATGTGCTATTTTTCTTGCTCATATATTCATATGTTTTGTATAAGCTCTCATTTTTCTTTGACAGCCAATGATCTTTTATTATATGAAAGAGATTTAAATTCAGCCTCTCAGCCATGCTGTAACTATTTTGATCTTCCTGATTTGCTTCTCCTCATACAAACATCTGCTCATAAACTCGTACCACATAGCAAGGCTACATATACAGTGTGAGCAAAATCCTCTTATCCCTGTTCCATGTTTTTTTGTTTTTGTTTTTCCCTTTGTCTTACCAAAGGGTGTGATCTGGTTCAAATTACAATATGAATATGGCATAGCAGAGGGATGTATGCAATGAAGATTTAAAATAAGTCACTGAGCTCACTGTAACTTCCTCAATGTCAAAAAATGTGCCATTGTAAATCCCCTGGGACTGCCTGAACAATACTTGCATATTCCAGGCCTTATGTCAGGCTGATACCCATCTGTCTATTTTCAAGCCTCTGTCTCTTCTGTCCTTTCTGGTATCACTCCCTCTGTTGTGGGGGAATGGGAGAGGAGGGGCTCTGAACAGCAAAATTTCCCTTCATTTTGTTGAAAAGTGAGATTCTCTGAATATGATATCTACCTGCAAAGTACTCAAACTCAATTTGCATACTGTTGTAGGATGTTTTTGTGCTAATCCTAAAAGAAAAAAGTCAGCACCCAACATTTTAAATAACCTTGAGTATCACTATTGTACTTGAATAATTTAGAACAGGGTCCTAACTCTCAACTTGCAAATAAAAAGTTTTGATAAATCCTAGTGCAGGGGCTGAATTTTTGTGGTATGCACAGCACAAAATTTGCAGAAGTCAGAAGATATCAAGAAGAGGTAACATTAAACTCTGCTGGTTCTGTATCACCCTAAAATTGAAGAGGCATGTGGAGTAATTTTGGACCTCTACAGGAATGGCCTGTGAGCCACAGTACAACATACACTCTCTGAAGTGTGATGTAGCCTTACTCTGGCATGTCCTTCCTTTAGCGCTGTTTCTGAGTCAGAATTTTGGGGAATTCTTTGGGGAGGAGTTAAGAGTAAAGTATCCTCTTGCAGACTCAAGACTGAGATCTGTAGGTGAGTCATTGTGCAAAGCTGCGTCTTATGAATATTTTGTGATCATGCTGTGGGGAGAGGTGTGCAAATCTAGTATTTGTCACTACCATTAAATTGTTAAATACTTCTGTAAATAGCAGAATACACTTTCTTTGGATTTTTGCCTGCAGTAAAAGAGCAATATACTTGTTTTTCCCTATCATCATATAACTGACATGACCTTAAAATTATATATCTACCACAAGAACCTTCACTGTGATATTTTCAACTCTTTTGTTTTTTCCTTCAACAATTTTGAAATTCTGCTGGATGTTTATCTGGGCATGGGTTGGTTGGTTTGGAAATACAGACTTTGAGTGGTTGGCAAACATGCATGAACTGCTTAGTGCCTGGTTGCGTCTTCTTGCCACTGTGTGAGACAAGCAGAACCTGTCCTCGTGCCTGGAAGACCAAACACAGGATTTAATTCCCAGGAAACACGCTTTGTTGGTTTCCTGTAGGATGTTATTATCTCTACATCTCCTCTTTCTCTTAAACTAGCAGGCTAAAATGTCACTAGGGGAGAACTGACAGGCAGACAAAACCTTACACTGAACATGATTACACAAAACTGCTTTCCCTAAGAAGGCAGGGGAGGTAGGAATTAGCACTGTTCTGATGTTATGCACTGACTGCACTTGACACCTGATTTCAGCTCGTTTTCTGAGTAGGTGCAAAATATTACAGATCTTCTCTGAAGTTTCCAGAAATAGATGTTATCGTCTGGCATCATTCAATTTTTATTTGGGGTTGAGCAGCAGAGGGGGGATGATATAAATAGAGCTGCTTTATAGCTGAAGTATGCAAAAGAAAATATCTACTCCTGTCTGGCAAATTATTTGCTTAATATATACAGCACAGTCTTCTAAATTGTCTCTAAATCACTGTGTGGCTGCCCAAAGTCTTATGTACCTAAGAAACTGATGACCTATTCTGTTATGTGATAGTTGTCTTCAGCTTTTCTAATGTCCCTAAATTAGCAGATACTGGGTGCAAGCAAAAATCACAGGATTTGGAAACATGGCTTGTGCAATGCAATACCTGTTTATTAGACTGTCCTTGGATAAAAATAGTAAGAGACTTCTCTAGTCTTCTCCCTGAATGCCTGCTTAGATGTTTGTTGTCTGACTGGCCTCCTGCCTCCTTTTTTCTTGATTACACAATGGTCTATTTTCAGTAGAAAAGAAGGTAATAATATTTTCAGTGTAAACACAGCCACTGTCTGTCTTCTCTGATTTTTTAAGCATTAGAAAAAGTGTGATCTTATTTTATCTATCTTATTTGCACAACAAAGGCAAACCTGCCTTGGCTAATATGTTTAGGATCTTTTAGCAGAGTATGAAAACTGTAAACTCAGGCAAAAAAGGGTTTAGGAATTTAAATTTCTCACTTTGTGGGCAGCCTGTTTCTCTCAGTCTTTCAAGAACAATTGCTGCACAATTAAATACTATATTCAGGAAAGGAACAACAGCTAGAACAACAAAAAACTCCAATTCCGAAAATTAAAAGAGCAGTCATACTTTAATATACAGCCTAGAATCATACAGCAAAGTTCTAGATAGAAATGAAAGTAATATTTATTCTTGTACTATGACCTTTAATTCTTCACTTGTCATGTACACACTGTTATTTTATAACTATTTGTTGTAAAATGATCCTAGACACCTAATACACTCAAACTGAATGGTCCAGTGGGGGCTGGATATTTGCGCTGGAGGTACTGTGGCACTTAAACAGTGTGAGCGATCCTTTACTTGATTTGCGACATCAATGAACAAAGATAATTTCTTAGTATTTGTTAACATTCTTTTCTTAAGTATATGACACTATAATTTATCACAGAACCTCATGGACACATTAGGCAATAGCAAAAATGCCGTTTTACAAATACAGTGGACACCCCATCCATCAGGAAACAACCCCCCTATGTTTATTTCCTCTTCAATAGTGACTGTTGCTTCTGAACAATGTCTACTTTTCTCAGCTAGACATATTTTCCTCATGCTACGAAATGAGAGGTTTATGTGTTAAAAGCTCATATGCCACATCCCATGCAAGTTCAACCATTTTATTTAACAAACAGCCACATGTAGGGTCTGAAGAACAACCCTCTTTGGAGTCAAGATTGAATATGCCACATATCTAATGAATGGCTGCCTGCCTCATTGCCATATGTACAATATAATGCTTCCTGTACTCTATAGCTGGTCCTTAGGCTACTGCAGAGCTAAAATGTTCATATAGAATGTCATTATTTCCTTAGACAATTCTTGTACTTACTCTTCTCTGCTTTTACTTCCCAATGTTGTACTGTGCATTTTAGGAATTCTTCAGTGCTGCATATCTGGAAAAAAAAAATCTCAATATGGTGTTTAAAATGTGGTTCTCAACCAAGATTTTAAAAATTAAGCTGAAAGGCATAGTGTCAACAGAAATAGAATTCTGGTTTTGCACTGATGGAAAACTGCTGTTGTACAATTCCCATTTTCCTCTACCAAGATACCATAATTTACATTTCACTTTGCCTCTTTTTTCTTTTCCTAGTGCCTTTTTTTGTTTTTTAGAAGAAGGAAACAACATTCCTTTTCCTTATGGGTGTTCTGGGACTATCTAATGTCAAAATATTGTATATTTCAACAGAAAATTGTTCATCTCTCACACAAGAAAATGTTTTCTGCATGTGGCCTTGCAGTATAAAATACTAGAAAGGTATTTTAAGCTGTCTCACAGATCTCAATGTTATCACTACCATATATCATCCAGTTTCTGTATTATTTATTAATATTGGTATATTTTATACCCTAATTCATGTCATTGTATAATAAAATGTTTCATAATTGCTGTTTTCAGAATCTTGTCAAAATAGTGTAAAATAGATGTATACTCTGTTTGCCACTTCCTAATGCGTTTATGCTCTTAATTCAGAGCAGTGTTTTAAGAGTAAAACATCTGTGTTAACACATGTGGTATATTACCCCAGGATGCTGTTTCCTGACTGACTGTCAAAAGCTAGAAAATACTAATCTGTGTATGTGGGTTAAACCCTCAACGTGTTCTTGTGTTTTTTCTTTTCACGTGCAGACAACTAGACACATACTTTTGTGAGAAACCAGAAATGTGCCAGTTTTAGTCTCTGCTTCTTTGAACAAGTAAAAAAAAAATTTAAGAGGTGATAAACATTTTGTTTTCCATGGTAAACTGTATTGAGGAAAATGCAGAATGAGTGGCCACTGCAGCATATAGTGTGCAAAACTCTCAGTATGGTAATGAGTTATGTCTCTGGAAGACGGTTATATTTTGATCCCAGATTTTCACTCAGAGCTTTCATTTTCTCCAGTATTATGTACACTCATAATTTTTGGAAACAGAATACCTGTTTCATTATCTTCAATATTTTCTGTATGTACTATATGTTTCAGCCCACCTTGATATAGATTCATTATAGCAGCACTAGTTGAGTTCACCATACCAAATTAGAAGAGAAGCAGATCTCTAAACGCTGTGAGATTTTTCCATTTTAATGTATATTTGAAAGTCTTAAATCAATATCATATATTTATTATAATTATCACAAAGATTTTAAATTCAGCATATTGTTTTTAAAGAGCACCATGGCTTCCTTCTTTCTACTGGTGTTATTTTAATATACTAAAAGCATGAATGTTGGGGCAAGGAGAATTAAGAAATAAATTTTGTGAACAAATCTTAATGTAATATACACTCTTAGTGAATCCTCAACTAAGAAAAGTAGAGATAATTGATATTGTAGTTTAGGCAAGAGATAGCATGCAAGGTCACCTTTCTTTCACTTGATAATGTCAGAGTTTTCATGAAAATTCCATGTTACAAAAAGCTGTTTACAAAACACCTTCAACTTCTAACTGGTAGTACTGGTATTACTGAACTGCTATTTGTAAGAAAACCAAAGTGCTGACTTAACAATGTTGCTCCAAGTGTACATTTAACATGCTGCTTTTTCACACAGTACTGAAATGAAGCTGACATACCAACACAGATCATTCCAAATCAAGGAAGGTTTTCCTGAGGATATGTAACAAGACATTTTAAATTTCAGACTTTAAGTACCTTTCTCCAGGTAAGATGCAAATATAAAGAAAAAAGTCTAAATTTATATTTTAAATCAATATCATGTATAACTCGTGTACTTAAAGAATCAGCAAAACAATTTTTAAAATATCCTTTCTTTTTTTTAGTCATTGTGATTTAGCATCTTGATTCATAAAAAAACCCCTTATCAGAGTACAGAAATATATCATCATTTTACCTTTCTTTGGAAAATATAAATTTATTTGTGATTTGCCTTTCCTGTATGTTCAGTTGGAATTTTCAAATTTTTTTCAACATTGTCAGGACAATACCTAATTTTCCAGATAACAAAATGACTACTTTATTTGCAGTTATTTAAAATACTGATAGTTTGCAAAGCACATTTTGGTAAGGTATTTTATAGGGAATGATACACATTTCAATTTCTACTTGTGTTTCTAATATCCACCTTACAAATGTTTGATATCTGGGTTTAATTATACTGTAAAAGAAAATCCTATATTTCAACATTGTGCAATTTACTTTTAATTTAACAAGTACATATATGTAAAATATCTTTAGCAGAATCATGCAAATCTGTACTACATCAATCTTTTGTACCTTTGTACCATTTTCATCACTCAAAAGAGAAAAAGGAAGCTATTAATTTTTGAAGACAGTAAAATAAAACATATTTTTTGTTTCTAATTAATTTTAGTTGGCCGAAGTGAAACATTCAGACTGAAGTGGCTCATGGCAGATAGAGCATTTCCTTAGGGATATTTCTCTTTTTATGCTATGGACAGATAGTAAAGAGGGATAATGTCAGAATGCTTTATTTTTCGTGAAGATAATGGCATAGGATAAGGTATCAAGGGCTTTTTCTGGTTTGTGGGGTTACCACAATGTGCTGGTTTCAGCTGGTGTGGGGTTAATTTTCTTCACAATGGCTGGCATGGGGCTGTGTTTTGGATTTGTGCTGAACACAGGGTTGATGATATAGAGATGTTTTTGTTATTGCTGAGCAGGGCTTACACAGAGCCAAGGCTTTTTCTGATTTTTGTGCTGTCATGCTGGGGAGAGGGCTGGGGATGCTTGGGAGGCTGGGAGGAGACACAGCCAAGACAGGTGACCCAAACTGACCAAAGGGACATTCCAGACCATAAAACATCATGCTCAGCATATAAAGTAAGAGGAAGAAGGAGGAAGCGGAGGACATTTGGAGTGATGGCATTTGTCTTCCCAAGTCACTGTTCCACATGATGGGGGCCCTGCTCTCCTGGAGATGGCTGAACACCCGCCTGCCCATGGGAAGCAGTGAATTCATTCCTTGCTTCATTTTGCTTGTGTGAGCAGCTTTTGCTTTCCCTATTTAACTGTCTGTCTCAGCCGACGAGTTTTCTACCTTTTACCCTTCTGATTCTCTCTCCAATCTCACTGGTGGGGGAGTGAGGGAGCAGCTATGTGGGGCTTGTCTGCTGGCTGGGGTTAAACCACAACACAGTTAAAGTTATACTGCTATACTGGTGCCAGGGAAGATGCTGACTAATGGGGTCCCTTGAGTACAGGGTCCTGGGATGGAGAAGAAAACAAGCCCAAGGTTAAACAGTATCTAAAATTTAGTGCTTTCAATTCTTCTGTGAACTCTTTTGAATTGTTGAGAACATGGTACTGGTTACGGACTAAGAGAGACACTGTGGTGCTGCATTGCAAAAGAAATATTACATCTACTCCTAATTATACACTTCAGAGTGGACATGCAGTAGAGGACAGCCGTGTAAGGTTTAGCTGATATTTAAGATTAGGAGCCAAATTACTTAGCCCCTGTACCTCCCAAAATATTGAATATAAGCAGTCATGTCAGGAAGGAAGAGTCAGATATATAAAGTTTAGATTTGTAGTTGGTCTCATTAATACTTTCTGCAACTGCCTAAATATCTGTAATAATTTAAAGTGGTCTTGAAGGAGACTATAGATGTCCATTTTATTCTCTAGCATAAATGCTTTCTGACATTAATATATATGTCACCTGCCTAAAAACTCAATTATTATTTTTTAATTCTTCATTTGATCCATATTTCTGCTGTACTCTGACCATGGAAAACATGCAATCGTATTTTTTTTTTCCTTTTCCCCCGAGGGAAGCTAGATTCCAAATGTGAGCATTTCAAGGGACATGTTTGTCTAACTAAATGCAAAATTGCAAATTTTAGAACTTAGAAGGCAATTTCAAAGATTTTCTGCACTGGCCCACTCTGTTTTTTATTGATGTCAGTGGAAGTTCTACCATCAGTATGAGCAGAAAGAATCTATTCCTAAAAGCATTTGAAAACCTGCTCTGTAGCTATTTTCCTATGTAAGATGAAAAACACAGTAAAGCAGAATCAGGTCTCTTTCTATGAGGCTAGCTGTGCCGGTTTGAACAAATTTGGAGGAAAAATATCCTTTGATAGAAGGCAGGTTACAAACAGCCCTCCCCCACCAGGTTCAGGAAAAAATAAATTTCTCCTCAGAGGAAAGTGAAAGAGATAAAAGCTATTTATTAACAAATACAGGAAAAGGATAATAATGCTAAATAATAAAAAATCTCTCGCTGTGGAGAGAAAACCTGGGAAAATTTTAGAGTCCTTCTGTAGATCTCTCTCCCCCTCCTTGGAGCTGGGTCATGGCCCCACCTCCAGGGCCAAGGCCTTGGTGGAAAGTCCTCCCGATGTATTCCGATGTTGAAACAGTCCAAAAAAAGAAAAAGAAAAAATCGAAGTCCCAGGAAAACAAAGTTCAACTCTCTGTCTCCCTCCAGAGAAAAATAGCCAAAAGCTGGCTGAAAAGTAAGCAGGGCGCTTCCCTCCGCTCTCGCTGCCGCAGGAGAAGTCTGTGTATCTGTGTCCTAGAAAACAAACAGTTAAGTGCTTTGAAAGTTTTGCTGGGTTTTTTTCCTCTCCCCCCCTCTCAGGCTCAGTTTAAAGGCACAGAAAGGCACAAAATTAATTTCTGGGCATAGAGCAGAGATAGGGGATACACATCATAAAGTCACCCCAAGACACTAGCAAAGCAAAAGAACTTAAGCATGTACAAATATAATTTACAAGGTTTTTTAATTCCATTCTCCTTCTATATCACCATGTAGATTGCACAGTAAAAAGGAAAGCTTAAGGTAAATGAAACTGTGTTCCATGGGAACTCCATAATTTTAGGTCACAACGATCTGAAATTGCTGCTCTGAAAATTTCAGTTCAGAAGAGTCTGAAAGTATACATTTAAATTTAAGCCTATGCTCATCTCCAGCAGACACAAAGACAGGACAGTTTAGGTATTTTGTTTCAGGGCAAGACCAAGGAGCACTCACCTTGCTGTGGACTTCCTCCTGCACCCAGCTGAACAGATAAATTCCGACAATCATATTTGACTCAGCCATCAAACCAGATGGGCGATGCCTAGTCAAGTGCTTGTTTTCTATTATGGCAGCTGTAGATAACAACAAACTTGAACTGTACTAGATCATCTAGACTTGATTAGAACTCATTGCTCCAGCTCTTTATTTGGATATTATTTAAGCTGTATCTGCTGAGAGGTCAGCTGGGTCCCAGTGAATGTCACATGAGCATTCTGTGAAAAGGCATTTGTTTCTTTTCAACAGAAATGTCTCCTGGCCAGCTGGCTCATTTGACACCTGCATTGGGTTTACATGGCAATATTTTGGCAGCAGAGGGCTGCAGGGATGGCTTCTCTGAGAAGAGACCAGGAGCTTCCCCCATACTGAACAGAGATAGTTACAGATGGCTCCAAAAGAAATGCACCATTGCTCAAAGCTGAACCAGTCAGTAACACCAGTGGTGTCTCTGCGATAACTTATTTAAGAAAGAATAAATTTTGCGTAACAACTCTTAGGATCAACTGAAAAAATGTGCCCTGAGGACATCAATCCCAGAATCGCAGAATTCCAGAATGAACTAGGTTGGAAAAGACATTTGAGATCATCAAGTCCAACCTCTGACCTAATACTTCCTCATCAAACCATGGCACTGAGTGCCACGTCCAGTCTTTTTTTAAACACATCCAGTGATGGTGATTCCTCCACCTCCCTGTGCAGACAATTCAGTGCCCTATCACTCTTTCATTGAAGAATTTTTTTCTGATGTCTAACCTAAACTACCCCTGGTGCAGCTTAAGACTGTGTCCTCTTGTTCTGCCAGTTGTTGCCTGGGAGAAGAGACTGACCACCACCTGACTACGACCACCTTTCAGGGAGTTGTAGAGAGTGAAAAAGTCACCCCGAGACTCCTTTTTTCCAGGCTAAAAATCCCCAGCTCCCTCAGCCATTCTTAACAGGGCTTGTGTTCCAAGACCTTTACCAGTCTTGTTGCCTTCCTCTGGATGCATTCTAGCATCTCAACGTCCTTCCTAAATTGAAGGGCCCAGAACTGGACACAGCATTCAAGGTACGGCCTCACCATTGCAGAGTACAGGGGAAGAACGACTTCCCTGATCCTGCTGGCCACACTATTGCTGATACAAGCCAGGATGCCACTGGCCTTCTTGGCCACCTGGACACACTGCTGGCTCATGTTCAGTTGGCTGTCAACCAGCACTCCCAGGGCCCTTTCCGCCTGTGCACTTGTCAGCCCCCCTGTCCCCAGCCTGTAGTGCTGCAGGGGGTTGCTGTGGCCAAAGTGCAGGACTCGGCACACAAGGTCAGGTAAGAAGGAGTGGGAGCAGAGATTCTCCTGCAGCCCATGCAGAAGACCATGGTGAAGCAGGTGACCCTGTACAGCCCATGGAAGATCATAGTAGAACAGATTCCCATACCTCATCTCATGGAGGATTCCATGCTGGAACAGGTGTATGTAACCTGAAGAAAGTTTCAGCCTTTGGAGGGCGCATGAGGGAACAGACTTTCTGGCAGGAACTGCAGCCCGTGGAGAACCCCCACTGGAGAAAACCATTCCTAAAGGACTGCACCCTGTGAGAAGGACTCATGCTGAAGCAGTTCAACGAACTGCAGCCTGTGGGAATGAACCATGCTGGACCAGGGGAGCAGCAGAAGGAGAAAGGAGCAACAGAGACTAATCATTATGAACTGAGCACAACCCCCATTCCCTCTCCCCCTGCACCACTTGGAGTGGAGGAGGTAGAAAGATAAAGATTGAAGTTGAGCCTGGGAAAAGATGATGTATAGTTAGTTTTGTTTTCATTTCTCACTATCTTAATTCGTTACTAATAAACAGTAAATTAAACTAATCTTCCCCAAGTCAAGACTGTTTTGCCCACGATGGCAATTGCTGAGTGATCTCTCTGCCCTTATCTCAACCCAGACAGCTTTTCATCTTATTCTGTCCCCCTCTTATTCTGAGGATGGAGTGTGAGAGCAGCTTGGTGGGCACCTGTGAGCCAGGCAAGATTAACCCACCACAACACCATATTTCCACTACAAGTAGATACAGCCTCCAAATGAAGCTGTATTAATTAATCTTCAGTGAATAATCGACCAGGCTCCTTGTGTGGCCCTTTTCAGTTAGGCCAAAGTATAGATGCATATTCTGAGTCCTTTGATGCACTGAATCTTGTTATTATCTTTACAAATGCTCAGTGCATCAGGAACACAACAGGGATCTGATTATTTTCCCCAGGAACAATCAAGGGATTAGTGGAATATAGATGGAGATTGAATCTGCATGGAAAATTGTCCATGCTGTGTTCTATTAGAAGGTGCTGCTGCGCAAAATTTGTTGCTAATCATGTGGCAAAATTACAAGAGACTGTAGAAAGAAGAAACTAGTAAACAGAATAATAAAAGTAATTTTAATTATTAAACTTCAGTGTTATAAATTATCTGCCATTCATCACTGCCACAAGTAAGTGTAAAAAATGGAAAAAATCCATATGCTCTATGCACTCTAATTTAATTTTGCATAATAAATTAGTGTAATGCAGAATGTTTAAAAATATGAATAATCACCAAATTACTATCCATTTTCAACAGGCAGTGTCTAAATTTTAATACAGACAGCTATTACAGTTAACCTATGCTTTATGTTGACTGAAGCACAATAAAAGCATTGAATGAGTATTATAGACACAGTTCCAGTTATCAGCCACTAATGATGCTAAGTGATGAATTGCTATATTTTTAATAGAACAATAAGAATCCAGGGTTTTCATTATCTTTCTCAGAATATTTTGCATGCCCTCTATTGTTCTTCCAATTAGTCAATAACAAAGAGGATCTGTTTGAAAAGATATAGTAAATGATGAGTCATAGGTGACAGGTAATTCTCCCTGTGCTGCCTGGGAAGAAATGCCTTCTTGATGTTAGTTATGGTTGTTTTCCATCATTTTTTCAAGGCAGTAAGGTGATGCTGTCCCTTTAGCACAAAAATATTTTCACTAAATAAATGCAGATGATGTATGCACAATGAAACACTTGCTCTTAAAGCTTCTAGGTCCCTATTGATCTAGATTTGTAACTTTCTACTGCTATAGTGAATACCCTTCTGAGTTAAACCTCATTATACACATTCCTCCAAAGTGTTAAAACTTGTGTCAATAAACACCTGTTTAATTACTTCCTTAGATGTTTTATTCTTCATAAACAAACAACAGGGAATATACTAGTTCATCATAAAGTAAATTATTTTATAACCAGCATTATCCTGCTCACAAATGCCCAGGGTTACAAAGACTATTCACAGGCTGGAAGTACAAAAATGAAACAGTTCAGTATTGCAAAAATGATAGATGAAATTGAATGATCCAGAGACCTCTTCCAATACTTGTAATCATGGCATTCTACATGGATGTATTCATATGGGGCAGTATTTCATCCCAAAATAGCTCAGATAGAACCCCTGGGAGAATTTGAGCAATATGCAGAATACAGCCTTCAACAAATTATTACCTTTTTTTATTTTTCTCAGAATGGCTCTCATGTTACAGATACTTTTTATTCTTGTCAACAAAAGGTTTTTGATCTTACTGAGACAAAACATATGAGTCCATTGCAGTGCTGTCACTAAGCTCTTGTCACTATTCAGACTGAAGTCTAACAAGTCATTCCCAGGATACAGAGCACCAGTTAAGTATCTCATTGACTGCAGAGTACAATTTGGTGGAACATAAAGTGAATCAAACAAAAGGGATAAGTTGTACCGTCTCAGTTCCCAAGACTGTTGTTTGCACTATTTTCAGTGGCTTATGACTACTACAGACCCCATCTGTATTTGGTTCTTGTCTTCCCTCCTGACTGCAGTGTCCACTCCAAACTCCATTGTTTGAGAGTTCACACAGAAACTTACCTTATTTTACTCAAATCAGAATAAACATGGTTTCTCAATGTACTAAGATTGAGAGACACCTGTAAAATATTTCAGAAGGACCGAGGCAGACTAAATGACTTGTCAATGGCAGATGGCATTCAGTGTAAATGTAAAGTTACAGTGTGGGGAGAAACAGTCCTATTTTCTTATATAGAATAATGAACTCTATGCTGACAAACACAAAGTGTTTGGAGTCATGACAAATGACTGCATGAAAATAGCTCAGTTCTTGCCAGCATTCAAAATTCAAATCAAATGTTACAAATTATTAGGAAAGGAATAGAGAACGAACCAGAGAAGATTACAATGCAGCTGTATAAATTAATGATCAGCAAAATCAAGGTCAAAGGTCTTTCATGACAGTTTCTTGATAGTGGACAATCAAATAGACTGGGAATTTTCAGCTTGAGAAAAAGGTCACCAGAAATTCTATGGAAATCATCAGTGGCATGAAGAAGCATGAGAGGGAGTGACTGCTTTCTGCCTCTTTCACTAAAAGAGCAAGTGACCATCAAATTACAGCACTGAAAGCCAAGTCCAAATCTTAGAGATGGAATTAATTTCAACAGGAAGATGTGTAATCTACTAGAAATACTTGTAAGATCTGTTGTGTCTATATTTAAACCATAAAAGACATAGGAAAATCTCTAAATGGAAATTTGTCAGAGGCTGGGAGGATATTACTATTATATATACTTGTTCTATTCTTTTCTTTCTCTAGATGAACTGGACTAGTTGGCTTGTGGCTTTTTCTGTAATATTTGGTTTCTAAGACAGGTCCTTTTAGAGTTCCTTATAGATTTCCTCTGATTTTCCTAAGTGTCAATATTGATAAATGGATTTTGTGACTTCAGTCATCTTGGAAAGAAGGATATGATACTGGTACCCACTTCAAAACAGAGACTGGAATTCCCCTGGTGGCCATAGCCCTGTCCTTTATGACATTTCCAGAGTGCCCAGTTCTTTATCTTCATCTTTGTATTTCTCCCTCTTCTCATATTTTTAAGTGAAGGAACCTGAGGCAAAGCTTTGATTTTCCTGAATCTTTCTTTATCATCCTATGAGTTTTCCCTATGGGAGACAAGCACATAGCACTTACCTTATTATTTCATTTGAAATAACCTGAACTGGATTTATGTACACCTTGAAATGTACTCTACTTGCTCCCTCAACACTGCTGGATAGACATAATGTAGCAGTGTGCTGCAGGGAGGCAAATGACTTAGGCTGTGAATAAAACAAATTGTATTAACCCAGGGGCATAGCAAAGAGCGTTGTTTTAATTACTACAGAAAGGAGTGTACAGGAATGATTTACAGTAGGGCAGTCTTACAAATGGTGCGGCCGAGAACACAAGGTGGTGCTATTTACGCTTAACAGAGCTGCTGCACAACACTCAGTCTACCCTGCTGGCATTAGCCATTCCCCCCATCAGCTTCCCATGGCTTTGGCCCAGGTTGGAAGTGCAACTGAGCCCCATTGTCCTCCAGATGTGCAGGTACTAGCTATGAGGGGACATTTCCTTGGCAACAGCTAGATAGCCAAGGAGTTCAGCTTGACTGGAAGGGCATGTTAATTTGTCCTTGTCATCTCTGGAAGGCAGGACAGCAGCGCTAGTTGTTTTGCTGCACCAAGTACCACAGGGAAATTTGGTATTATAAGAAATGACACACTTGGCTGTTTCTGGATAGAAGGAAGTTAGAAGCTAAAGCAGCAAGAACTGACTCTTTACTATTCCCCAGATTAAAGAACTGCCTTAGAAGGATTGAGGATACCAGGTGGTGTGGTAGACAGCTGATATTTTGCTTTTTTACCATCTTTCTTTGTGAAATCAGGTTGTGCTTTCAGCTGTAATTAAGCAAGGTCACTACCAAGTGTAAAATAATAGCTTCTATTCAGCTGGGTGAATCACTTTGAAATTCTCCATGGATGGTAGATCTCCCACTGCAACTACTTTGTTGAAAAACTGAGGAAATAATTGTCCAAAGAAAAAGTGAAATATTATTTTGAGTGTTGCTTGGAGGGGAATGGGATATTGTTAAAAGTTGATTGTTTCACTGAAAATAAGCATGATCAAATCTCTGCATTCATCAACTGTTTATTCTTTTTGGAATGTTGTTTGGTTTTACAGATTGGGTTTTTTTCAAATAGTTTTGTGTCCTCAGATGCTTGTTTCTAGATCTTTGCTTCACAAGACAGTTCTGTTGCAGCCAACAGTTCTTTACCTATCTGTAAAATTTTCATTCTGAAAAGAGAAATGATGGAAGTTTTATTTGGTTTGCATGGGCAGGTTTTTTAGCTGTGGGTGGGACAGTCATGTTGGTGAGTGGGGGGTTATAGAAGTAGCTTCTATGAGAAGTTGCTAGAAACTTTCCTCGTGTCCACCTAAGCCAACGCCAGCTGCTCCAAGATGGACCTGTCTCTGGCCAAGGCCAAGCCCATTGGTGATGGTGGTAGCAGATCTGGGATAACAGATTTAAGAAGGACGGTCAAAGACCTGTGCAACTGCAGCCCAAGAGAGGAGTGAGAATGTGAGAGAAACAAGATCATTGCAAAAGGATGGGGTGGGGGTGCTCCAGGCACTGGAGCAGAGATTCCCCTGCAGCCCCTGGTGCAGACCATGGTGAGGAAAGTGTGGCCCTGAAGCCCATGGAGGACCACAGGAATGCAGGGATCGACCCCATGCCAGAGCAGGTGGATGCACCCAAAGGAGGCTGTGATCCCAAGGGAAGCCATGCTGGAGCAGGCTCCTGGCAGGATCTGTGACCTGTGCAGAGAAGAGCCCACATGGAGCAGGTTTGCTGGCAGAACATGTGACCCCACAGGGGACCCACACTGGAGCTACCTCTTCCTGAAGGGATGCACACCATGGAAAAGGCCCACCCTGGAGCAGTTCCTGAAGAACTGCAGCCTGTGGGAAGGACGTACATGAGTAATATGTGAAGGACTGCCTCTTGTGAGAGGATGGGCAGTGGATGAACTGACTGCAACTCTCATTCCAACTTCTCATTCCATTCCACTCTGCTACTGAAGGGGAGGAGGTAGAGAATTCAGGAGTGAATTTAAGCCTGGGAAGCAGCAAAAGGTGATAGCAAAGTATCTTTGAGATTTGGGTTTATTTCTCATTGTCTTACTCTGATTCGTTTGTTAATAAATTAAGCTGATTTTCCCAAGTCGACTCTGGTTTTAATGTGATGGCAACTGTTGAATGATCTCTCCCTGTTCTTATTTCAGCCCACAGACCTTTTGTTACATTTTCTCTGCCTTGTCCATCTGCGGAGGGGAGTGATACAGCTGCTTGGGTGGGCACCCACAGAAGTTTAGTATTTCCTTTCAGAATGGATTGGTTATTTCAAATAATGTTCCAGAAAATAGCTTCCTGCTTTTTGATTCTTGACAAAGGAGACTGAAATCATTTCAGGAAGATCCTACAAATTAGAAAGTCCCATGTACTTTAGCATGAGTGTAGCAAATTTTCCTTCTTTACAAAGAACAAGAAAAAAGACCACAGAATTCCTTTACAGAATTTTTTTAAGCGGGTGTCCTGACCAAGTTGCTGCAAGTAATTCCTGCTTGTCATTTATTTTCAGGAAGCTGACAGATTAAACTAACTGGTTATGAGAACCATGGTCTGTGTACTCGTGTGCTGCTACGCTTTATGGAGTTAAACAAACCTTACAAATTCAGACTTTTAATTAAACTCTGAAAAATTAATGTTTCTGGAGTGTGATGGAATAATCAATATCCAAATTATTTTCAAGAATAAGTTTATATTTGTTGTAATTTTTTGTCTCATTTGAATAGCCTACTGTTCTAATTGGTCATCTCTTTCAGGAATTTAATCTTTTGTGTAAGAAAATCAGAGTTAAGCACTATTGTAAGTACCTTTCTTTAACATAATTCAAGTGGCATTTCAAGAAAAATCTGTATCTTTAATCAAGGTGCTGGTCTCTTCAAGAGTGTGATTATGTTAGTTTGCAAGGGCTAACTACTGACAGAATATGTTGAAGGAATTTAATTATATTTAAACAAGTTGTTTCCAATCTTCAGGAATTATGAAATGAAGTGGGGGGAATAATATATCTCAATGGAGTTATGACTAAAACTTGTGGAAGACTACAGCAAGGCCTATCAAAGAACCATAAGCAGCAACATAATTTAATCCCAAACTGTTTAGGATATTCTGTATTTCATATTGAAAGATACATGATCTTTTCTCACCCATAAAAAATTTTACATTTGTTTCTTATTTGTTCATTTGCTTCAGGTGAGAGTAGTCTAAGAGAGAAGTGCCTTTGGTTCACTGTAACTGGAGAGTCTCATGTCAAAGATCTTGTTGTAGTAAAGCAAACTTTTATCTCATGTACTGTGCTTATTTAGAAATAATTCAAGAAATAAGAAGATTTATTACTGCTACATAATATTTGCATCATCCATGAAAAAACAGTTCATAAATAGAATCAAAGTATTTTATAATATTTTCCAGATGTTTCATATATGTTATGTAATTGCAAATCTCACATCTAAAGGATGTAGCATGGTGTCCTCCGTGGTTTGGCTGAGCAAATTTTTTTGGCACTTTCCCGTGTACAGAAAATGTGGCTGAATGAGTTTATCTCTTTGGGTGGACCTGTCTTGAAAAGTGAAATTAAATTTTAACTCTGCATAATGGATCACCTCCTGTGGAACTACTTAGTGCCGTGGGAGAATATGGTTGCTGCTATGTAAAACATGAATTATTCTTTTCCTTCTAACTTATTTTATTTGTGCTTATGTAAGTCCTGTTCTGCTGCGAGCCAACCCAAACTATTATATGCATTTTAATTGATGTTCTCTTCATTCTATAAATTATAGGGGATGTCCTTAATAGTTTTCTTAAAATGCCAAAGAACAATGAAAATTGCAATCCAGTGTGCAACTTTTAATACTTGTTTGAACTCTCTCATTCAGCACCTTAAGGAGCTTCTTTCCTAAGGAATACAGGAGCAGATTTATTTTCTTGACTCCAAGAGGGTGCAAGAGATCCATTCAGGATACAGAGAGAACACAAGCATCTCCTAGGAAGTGAGCATCCTAACGGAGGCTGAGAGAGAGAAAAGTGGTGTTGTTCTTCTGTAAGATGACCAGAGACATGCTGCTCTGAGACATATTATCACATAAAACTGTTAAAAATAATTCAGTCTCTTACCAATCAATCAATTGATTGATTGATCAACCAATACAGCCCAAAAAAATAAAATAGGTACACCGTTTTGCATTTTTCAACTTGCTGCACTCACATGAGCTGTGCTGTGTGCATGAAAGGATTATAATCCATGAGAGAAAATTTCACTCTTCCCAGTAAAGAAAAGATAGTATGGAGAATGGTGGAAAAATATACTTCTGCATAATTCCAAGTTCTGTGAAGCAGTTTCTTATCTATCTGTGTTTCTTTCTCAGGGCACTACTGAGGAGGGAAGTGATTTCTACTTCCCATTTTGTACAGTTCCAAACACTAACAATCTGGACTTCTCATTTATTTTGAGAAGTTCTTGGACAGGTCCTTTAAATTCCTTTTATATAAATCAGGATTTTTTTTTTTCTGCCTTGAATGCAACGTTTTATTTATCCAGTATTAAATAATTGACTTTGAACTGTCATTATTATGCCAAAGCAAGAAGTTACACTTAGTTGGGGGAAAAAAACCCAAACACCAACAAAACCTTTGCTATACAGGCTGTTCCCAGAAAAAGACAAAACATCTCACAAATCATCCAACCACACTATCTATACACCAGGAAATAACAGAGAGGATTGTGCTTGAACTGGAGCCATACCACATTGTAGACATTATGGGCTTGTCGACTTTTGAGGATACATTATTCTTTCCCAAGAAAAAGACTCTTTTATGCAACTGCTATGTTTTTTATTTATGGTAACTTACTGATCAAAGCAAGGAATGCCTTCAGAGAAACGAATAGTCTTGCAAGGAACTAAATCAACTACATATCTTTCACTCACAGCACACAGACCTTCCTTTGATTCTGTGATGAGAATGGGGCATACATATTCAAAACATCGCTTCTGGGCCTGCTATCATCATCACTACCACCACAACCACTAAGCAGGGACTCTGGCAGCAAAACCAAATTCTGGTCCAAGTTGCATATTTCCATCAAATTCACACAGCTGAGAATATTTAAAACGGAATCAAAAAGTGAGGGATATTGGGTTCACTAACATCTGCTGTTTCTTCCATTACAGTTACTTGATCATCCTGTTCTCTGATGGTGACTGGCAGGCATCAGATATGTTTGCTATGTTAACATCCACTTTAGTTAGAATGAAGCATGACCAACACAGACACATGAAACAGGAGCAGCAAAACACCTTTGTAATACAGGAAACAATGCTCATTGGAATACATAATCACAGAAAACAGGTGGAAGATTTTCTGGTTAATCATCAGATCAGACAGCATTCATTCACCATTATATTGAGAAGTATTTGCCTTTACTTGGTCCTCTGTGAAAGAGACTGACTCACCATTTTCATGTGTTGGTAAATTAAGTCAGGGTTTGAGCATGTTGCCCAGTGAGGTGCCTCTCAAATCAAACTACCCATTTAACCACAAAAAAAGGAGATGAAAACATCAAAGAAGCCACAGTATTGAACATGAAAAAAGCCCGTATTGGAATAAAGTCTCTATCTTGCATTTAAAGAGACCATACAAATTCACTTTGTAAATAATATCTGAATATAAAATTACATATAAAGAAGAGAAAGGCAACTGTCTCTCAAAATCTATTTGAGACAAAAAAACAAAAAAAACCCCTTTCTGTTTGGTTTGAAATCATCATTATTATTATATGGCAAGCGCATAGTTTTCTGAATTCTCCTAATTTCATTTGCATATCAGCTGGGTACACCAGTTTCACTTGGAAAGAAGACAGTTATCCTCAGATTTCAGGTTAAAAAAAGGTCTCTTTCCAATCTAAAATTTTCTGTGGCTTCCAGTCTAACCTATTATAGCATTCGGTCCATAGCAAAACTTGAACCCTTCCAGTGAACTATATATCCTCACCTATTTTGTCCACTGAGGGTGAACTGTTCTCAAGATTTTTGGCTTTCTTCTTTAATTACTATGGAGGCCAGTGGTACAAGGGATGAAGAGAATCCACTGGTGGGACAGTCCCTAGTATCAGAGATCCTCCCCAGGTTAGGGAGACAGAAAAGGCTTCCCCCAGGCTGCTTTGCTTTGGTACGTTAATGTACCCCAGTTCTGCTTCCCTACTTGGCCATTGACCTCCCCGCCCTTTGTTACCTTATATGTCCCTGCCCTAGAAGGTTCTCCACTCCCTGTTCCCCCATTGGCCCTTGCCCCATTGCCACTCCCTCAGAGCTCCCTATTGGCTCTCATTCCCTAGTCCCGCGTGTGTACCGGCCCCGTGCCCTCAGATCATTGGTCTCCAATGCTCCTTCTTCTCCTGTATATAAACCTGGAGCACCCCGCCATCTTCCTTGTCTTTGGTCTTGGAACTCTTCCCATGGAACCCCATATGAAGACCCTTCCCATCTCTTTGTTGTTGACCCATTTTCTGGAGCTATCTATGTGTGTTATAAGGGAAGCTTGGACTTTTTGTGTGGAGTAAAAGTCTGCTCATTTATTAAAAAGAAAAACCAGGAGCAGAGACTCGAGGTAAGCCCAAGTCCCACTCGACAACCCAGAAAAAAAACAACAGTGTGGCGCACAGGGCATTCCCTCAGACTCAAGTTCCTCTGGAAGACCCCCGGGGGCTGAGCCCCGGGGCAGTTTTTCTAGTCTCTCTGATGTTGTGATTGGTGCAGCTCAGATCCTCCCTCTGATGGCTCGTTGCTAGGGTCCTCATTGGTGTTCAGTTCCATCAGTCTCTGGGGCGTCGAGTGATTGGTTTGCCCCCTAACCAATAATTCCTCAAAATGTTTACATTATAATTATTAAGTCATCTTAAGAACATTCTAGAACATTCTCCTCTTTTCTATAGACCCATTACTTTCCCCCATTGGTATCACCATCTAGTGGGCACATAGCAACATTACACCCGTACAGTCACATACTAATTAACTCATTAACTATATATCCCCAATCTTTTAACAAACAACTTTTAACTTCTTCTCAACCAAAAAAACCCTTTTAACCATTTATTACATGTGTGTGTGTATGTGTATGGGTGTGTGATGGTCCTGCCAAGCGGCTTCGCCTTGGAGATGCTTTTAGGAAGGTCACAGCACTTCATTATCCGGCACAGCCAGGCCGGACCGTAACAAATACTACTGGGTAATTTGGACAACATGCCTCTATTAAGCAGCATCTTTTTGAAAATTAGATAAACCAAATCCCACATTAAATGTCTGTATAGGATCCTTGACTTTATAGGCAGATGTAGAATTTTTTCTTCTTCTTTTTTCTTTTTTTTTAATTCTTGAATAGCTGATATTAGAATTGTAAGCTTAAGCAAACTCTAAGCTTCCAGCAAAAGCCTTACATATGAATATTAACACTTTCTCAACCTTAAGGCTAAGATGTGTTAAGTGGTACATGGGCTATTACTTTAATTAACCTGACTTGCTGTGATTATCTCGGACTGTTAATCATGGCCCAACAAGATACATATGACTCACATGTAAATCGGTCCTCCTGCTCTTAAGTGCGGAGCCTGTATCCGAATACATACCACTCTTGCTCTATGGGGAATTACTGCTTTTTCTATTCCAGAGTAGTTTTTATGGCTTATCTACATGAGCAAGCTCTCTGACAGATGTATATGTAGTATTTTTAAAAACAGATGTGCTCCTGATGTGTATTTAATATTGTAGATACCTGCTTCTGCTAAAAGCAAACAAGATTTTTTTTAACCTTGTTAGTACTCTACACTTGACACGATTCAAGACAGACAATCTGACTCAAAAGTCATGACTTGAATCACCAAATATTATTTTCTAAGTACATTAAAGGTGATTTCAAAGGTAATTTGAAAGCACGATATGAAGATGTTGGAGTGTATCTGAGGGTTATTGAGCATTGGAACACGTTGCCTAGAGAGGTTGTGACATTTCCCTCACTGGAGATATTCAAAAGCCCTCTGGACACAATCTGGAGTAGCACACTCTAGGAGACCCTGCTTGAGCAAGGAGGTTGGACAAGATAACCCCTATGATTCTTTCCAGCCTTACTCATTCTGTGATTCTGTGGAGGGTAGAAGGTGACCAGGAGAAAATGTGGTACTTATGATGATGATGAGGAAAGACTCAACTCAGCTTGCCTTCATTTCAAGATGAATTACAATAATTTAATTTGAAAAAAAACCAAATAGATTCCTACTTGTGAGCTCAGCACATCCGGGTAGGCTCCAAGACACAAATACGAAGCCACACACAGATATATTTAACTAGAGGACAAATTTCAAGTTAGCAGTTAGGTAAATATTTTAAAACTGCCAAACTCTGGTAACAATAGTATAAGTTTATCGTAGGCTGTATATAGTTAAACCACATATGCTTGCAAGATCATAAAAGCTTTAATAAAGCTGACAAAGCAAGTTCATTAAATTAATAAAGCACTTAAATCCCAGACTCTGATCCACTTTTTCTTTCTTACTCGTCTTCCTGAATTAGATTGATGCCTTGGGTTTAAAGTTTTAACCTTTATATATTTCAAATTCTGTACTGCTTGGTGTGTGACTCTGAAGTTTCTTGTAGCCTGTTAATTTCTGCTCTTGTGCTAGGTAGACATAACAAAGCTTCTCTGGATCTGCTCTTCAAGGACACTTAGGCTGTCCTAGGCTCAAAAGTATAAACCAAAGAGCCACTAAGCAGGGGGTAAACTGAGGGGAAAACTGAAGCTTTAATTGGGGAATTAACCCTGCTATGAAAATGAACCAAACCTATAAAAGGGTGAAGAAGTCATGACCTGGGGTCCATCTTGGGGTCCATTTTGAGAATAGCTTCAGGCTCCCCAGGGTGTACCTTTGAAGGCCTTTCAAATAAATGCCCCTTTTAATCCTTTAGTCCTGTCTAGTCTCTGTTTCTAGGAGGCCTCTCAAGGCATCAAGATAATTGAATCAGAAGGGTGGCCACTAACATCCTTCAAGCCAACTGGTAAGTTCTCACTCAACATATTATGATTATGACCTTAATGCTTCTGTTCTCATGATCACACATCCAGACTAAATTTGGTACCTTTGGGGATGGTCTGAAAGAGTCTGGAAAAGCACTAGGTTTAATCTGACTGGATCCTAACATGAAAAGCATCCCATGTAGTTGATCTAAAATGCATATGAGCAATTTTGATATCAGCCAGGAGAAATGAATTGAGTATAAACTGCCTGTGCCATAGACTTGAGCAAACTATTAAGCCAGGATGCTATGATGTCTTCCTGCTTTCTTCACTTTATGAGAGGTGAGACTGATGTCCTGAAAGGCATTGGGACAGAATATAAAGTGAAGAGGGTAGAGACTATATCAGGATAACCCAGGGCTGATCTGAATCAGAGTCTACTCCACCATCTGGACTTTGGTGGCATACTATCTATAAAGTATCTCTAAAGTATCACTGTATCACTTTCTGCTGCAGAAATTCAAGAATGAGGGTGTCAATTCAGGTATTGCCTTGAACTGGAGTGTATTCCATCCAAAAGAGGTGTTCCCACAACAGCATGTGTAAAAATATGAGCCTGCCTTCAAAAACCAAGTAAACCAAATAGACAGAAGCAAGAAACTTGCTGTTATGTGAATAAAAAGTTCCAAATTTAGTCAGATTAAAAAATACTCAAGTATTTTGGATACTTTCAAAGTAAGAAGTAAATTAAATAGTAAATTCTTGTTATACTCCATTTGATTTACTTAGCATAACAAATAAAGCTTTAGTGAAAAAACCTTTTTTTTCATTCAATTCACATTTCCTTGTGAAGTTATCACAGACAGATTAATGGAAATCAGAGCTATGAAGTTAGGATTTTCTGATCATTACCCTTAATAGAGTCTTAGTCTGAATATTTTATGTTTTTTTCAGCAGCCTCAGCAAAAAGGCAGATGTGTGTGCTTGTGTATGTTCATGCACTTAGGTATACCAATGTGTGTGTGTGTGTGTATGCATATATCTGGCTCTGAAGAAACTTGTTCAGTTCACATAATGCCTATTTGTCTTTTCGTGGGCTGTATGACAGTACTGCTATTTAAAGTTTCTCAGCCAAAGGCCAAAAACTTTGCTCATGGGCTTTAGATAGATGTACAGCCTGATTACTGAAGGACTTCAGAGGACAAGTGCAGGAGAAAAGTAGGTCAGATAGAAAAGAAAAAAAAATAGATAAGGGGCTAGAAAGAGATATTCTGAAGACTTTTTTCTTAAGAGGTTGTTTCAATGTGAGTCTTGTCAGATGCTTCAAGTTTGAAATTTGCATTATCACAGTCTTTAAGAGCTTATTTAAAGTCTGAATACATTAAGAAACTTGACAGCAATGATCGAAGTACAAAATATTTCCCCAGTATTAATGACTAGCCTAAATCTCTATACCTTGGGCAATGAACATCTTCTGGCAGATCATTAATTCCTTAAAAATATCCTGTCCTGAGGTCATTAAGAACTGAAAACTGGAAAAATAAAATAAAATATGCATATGCTTTTTTATTTTTTAACTATAGAATTTAACTGGTATGTACAGAACAGGTCTGAAAAATTATTGCCTTAAGTGTTAGACAATCAGATTGACAGAATTGTCTCTCAAACTTCTATTCCTATTATAATAATATATGCTCATAAATATAACTTTAATAATAAAAAAATACAAAAAGTATGTTTCAACTATAAAACATACACTGAAGCTAAGTAGACATGTAGGTTTTACATAAGAATTGAAAGTAGACTGTGGAAACAATTTCAAGCTTTTGATAAGTCAGATATGTCATTCATATTAATTAAGTAGAATGTAAAGAAAGGAAGGTATTATTGCAAAATGTCTTTGTATTCTATTTTTATCTTAAGCTTGCTTTATATATTTATTTTCTTGGAATTGCAATGCAGGTGGTTGGATTTTGAAGTTTCTACTTGCCATTGTTTACAGGGACTTCAGCTAAAGGCAGGGCAATTTATTTCCCATGCTGAAGTATGATGGACCTGTTTACTTCCCTCCATCAGCTATAAGGAGGTCATATGAAGTATAAATGTACACTGCAGTACTCCTATTAGGTAAGGTGATACCCATCTCCAGCTTAGGCTTAAACTAACATTCCTGAAACTGTTTCTCTAAAGTAATAAATGGAAAGAGTCTCACTCATTCGGATGACATGATTCACCAACTATAAGGGAAGAATTGTGTGATTACTTCCTGAAAAAGTGTGATACTTCAAATGTATGGCATGAAATAAGAAGTACTTCCTTTATATGACCTTCAGATATGAGTTTAAATTCTGGGTTTATCAATTTGCATATTGAAAATGTTTTGATGAAAGCAACCTTCATTTAAAGCAGGAAACTGGAAATTGTGTTCAGAGAGCTGGAATTTTTTGTTTCAGAGAAGAAAAAGAAATAAATAAACTGGTTAAAGGAAATATCTATGTCAACAGTTTTCAAATCATGTATAGTTTTCTTTGATTTAAACTCACTGCTGCATTTTAATGGCAAATAATGAAACAGAAAATAAAATCACATTTACTATAAAAAATCTAAAGTATTTTTCTAAAAATTCTATCACTATTTGATAAAACAAATTGTAGTAATCATATGATGCCACTGTCAACATCTTCATAAATCACTTGGATGTAGGATGGAAAGGACACTAAGCAAGTTCACAGATGATACAAAACTGGGAGGAGCTGTTGACTCCCTCAAAGGCAGAGAGACCTCAACATATTAAGAGGGCTGGGCAATCACCCATCATATGAAGATCAAAAAGGGAAAGTGCTGGATTCTGCACATGGGATGGGGCAACCCTGGGTGTATGGACAGACTGGGGAATGAGGGGCTGGAGAGCAGCGCTGTGGAAAGGGACCTGGGAATCCTGGTCGATGGCAAGTTGACGATGAGTCAGCAGTGCCCTGGCAGCCAGGAGGGCCAGCCCTGTCCTGGGGTGCATCAGGCACAGCATCACCAGCAAGGCAAGGGAGGGGATTGTCCCAGTCTGCTCTGCACTGGGGTGGCCTCACCTCGAGTGCTGGGGGCAGTTTTGGGTGCCACAATATAAAAAGAGATTCAGCTACAAGAGAGAATTCAAAGGACAGCAACGAAGATGGTGAAGGGTCTGGAGGAGAAGCCATAGGAGGAGCAGCTGAGGTCCTTTGGTCTGTTCAACCTGGAGAGGAGGAGACTGAGGGGAGACTTCATTGCAGTTACAACTTCCTTGTGAGAGGAAGAGGAGGGACAGGCACTGATCTCTTCTCTGTGGTGCCCAGTGACAGGACCCTAGGTAATGGCCTGAAGTTGTGTCAGGGGAGGTTTAGGTTGGATATTAGAAAAAGGTTCTTTGCCCAGAGGGTGGTTGGGCACTGGAACAGGCTCCTCAGGGCAGTGGTCACAGCACTGAGGCTGACAGAGTTCAAATAGCATTTGGACAATGCTCAGGCACATGGTGTGATTCGTGGGGGTAGTGCTGTGCAGGGCCAGGAACTGGAGTCAATGATCCTTGTGTGTCCCTTCCAACTTGGCATATTCTGTGATTCATACCAGCAAGAGTTCATTTTTTTGTGTGTGTCTGTACAGTTGCACAAGATTTAGGTGGTTTCTCATGTTCTTGGGCACCTTAGAAATATTTTACTTGGAGTTGCAGAAGGTCAAAACATGCTAAAATTTTTTCATGTATTTTATGTACATTTAAATGAAGACTGGTTCAAATCAAATTTTAACTGACTCAGTAAATACTCAGTTTTCAGTCTCTTAAAGGATATAATAATTTTTTTACCTGTATAGATAGACAAATATTGGCTAATGCAATTCCATAATTTTAATTTCCCCATTATCATTCAGCTGATACTTTTCATATACCCCACTCCAAAAACAAAAATGGTAGGAGTCTGATGTAACATGATAAATCTATTACATGGAAATTCCTGATGCAAGGTTGGACTTCAGCTCCTTCATTGGACAAAACTTCCAATACCCAAAACATTGAATGATGCAAAATTTATATAATTAGGTCAAAGAAATTCAATGAATGATATATCTTAGGAAGGCTGATAGGTATCACATGCATCTCATTGTTTGGGCATTTTGTGAATAGTAGGACTTATCTTCAAAATAAGTTTCTGTTGGCTTTTTTTTTTTATCGTAGTTTCCTCTTATGATCCTGATGATAGCTTTTCTACCCAATGATTTTTTTCAAGTAGCAGTGAAACACTATTTCAAATCTGATAAACTTGAAAGGTTGCAGTGCACTTAAGATTAAGGATCTTTTTTCCATCGAGTGAGAGAAAAGGCAAACCATGTGTAGGAAAAAGAACTGCTAGTGAATCTTACTGATAATTTGTTTGATATTTGGTCATTTATACACTC
This sequence comes from Corvus brachyrhynchos, assembly GCF_000691975.1. Classification (NCBI taxonomy): domain Eukaryota; kingdom Metazoa; phylum Chordata; class Aves; order Passeriformes; family Corvidae; genus Corvus; species Corvus brachyrhynchos. Next base: position 6,332,458 of record NW_008239767.1, read on the forward strand.
CCAACCATCTCAAAAGAACTGGTATAGTGATAAAGCTCAATGTTTACCCATGCATTTCTGTGTGTATGTGTATACAGATATATATCTCATAAATGCACAGCTCTACATGTTTCTTAAAGTTGATACTGAGAATTATTGGGAGTGGTATTTCACTGCAGTGTCTGTGCTCTTTCACATGAGACCAAGCAAACTTCTTTTCCAAATTTTCCAACTTCATTTATTATTTTTTTATTCTCTTTTGCAGGGACTCTAAACCTATTTATAATTTTTATTTACTTTCCCTGTTTAGAAGATAACATTAGTTAATCTTTCAAGGTATTTCAAGTTACTTCAAGTAACTGTTGGTATTCAAATATTGTTTGCAATATATATAAAGAATTGTAGAAGATCCAGCATGCCCTATGGCAGATAGAACTATTTATTTACTACAAAGTCAACATATTTCAGGAATGATCAATGTTGGGTCTTATGTTCATGAAGCAATAGCTGACAAATCCTGTACTGATGAATAGACTTAAAATCAAGAGTTGACTGAGATCCCAGAGGACAAAAAGATACATGGCTCCAATGTGGTGATATCCAAACACAGCAGAGGGGTGCAGCTAACTAGGGGAGGCAACAAAGCCTATGGCACTGTCGTGAATAAAAATATTAAAACTGCCACTAAATGATAGCCTGAACAACACAAGAGAGGTAAGATTATGAATTCATTATTTTAGTATGGTTTTAAAATATCCTGATGGTTCATCAAAATGATGCAATAAAAGAGTCACAGATTGTCAGGCTGGAAGGGGTATCCAGAGGTCACCTGGTCCAACTCCCTACTCAGAGCAGGTCTAATCCAAGCAAGTTGCAGAACACCTCCCAAAACAGAGGTCCCCCTACCCCTTTGGGCAGCTTGCTACAGGATTTTACTGCTCTCATGGTTAAAAAATAAAAACAATAAGAACAAAAAAATTCATAATATGCAAGTAAATTTCCCACATTCCAAGAAATAATGATTTTTATGTTACTAGGATTTTGTTGCTTTTATTCTACACTATTTTGTACAGGGTTTTTCTGTTGTAATGTTAGAAAATCATGCACCGTGATATTTGTGTCTCCAATAAACTGGAATATGTCGCTCTCATATCAACAGAGATACAAAAATACAACTTTGCAAATGGCAAATACTTTGTTCCCTTCATCACTCAGACATCTACGCACCTGGCAACATGTTGTGACCTTGTAAAAATGTCTGAGTATTATGTGAGCCTTACCACTGTCTTTCTCAAACTTCGAAGGCTTTCTTACCCCCTTTCTTGCCAGCTTTGTAGATTATTTGCATTATATAATGGGTTAAATTTTCGTTTTTAATTAAATAATCATTATTTTAACCAATTAAATTATTCTACTCCAAAGAAAAACTTAATTACTTAATTAAACCTTTGGTAATGGTAAAGCAAACTTACCAATGTGTGCATTTAGGTTGCAGAAAGGCTTTCTTCCAGTTTCTGCAATTTTATTATTCTTTTTGGGAAAGATTTTTCCTTCAGCATGTCACTCCAGGTGCAGCCCTCAGAAGGCATTTGATACATAGAAACAGAGGATTCTATGCTGCATCCTTCTGTCTCAGTGGGAAAAGATATTTCTCAGCCTGTAATAATCTGCAGATAAACAGCAAAAATTTTGGACACATTCCCTGCCTACCTCTAGTCTTTCCTTGCCTATTCAAGGCACAACATAACAACGTTAAATTCAAGGTGTAAATAGCCCCTGCACAAAAGAATAAAGGAGATTTATATTTGCATTATTTCAATTTACATAAACATAAAAGAATTATGTTCAGAGTCCAGATCACTACTATTTCTAGGATGTACAAAGCACACATTAGTCAAGGAAAAATTGTTAATGTTTGTGCTACAGCTGTTTTAGAGAAAGACTTTGGAACATAAGAGAATGTTAACGTTTTGCTTAAGGATATTATGATGCAGAACACATTCAGATTCTTCTGCCATCTCCTTTCCAAATTTAAGTAACTCAGTGGATGAAGAATAAGAAATTGAAATTTTGCATGCATACAGACATACACACACACATATATACACAAATCCTTATATATTTAAATATCACTACAATACCTGTGAACATCACTATGTAAATATGGACACTAAATATGTATGTAGAGATATATGTGTGTATGTTCATGTGTGCATTAATTAATTAATTTTTTTTTTTTACTTTATGCCCCTGTATGCATGTGTAGCCATATATGTGTACGAAGTGACTATGAGAGTGAGCATACACATTCCCTGATATTTATATTCAGAATTAATTTACAGTTTTATGGCTTCTGAACTGAGAGAACTACATATGCTGTAATTCCAACTGTGAGTCACTGTGATGGAAATAAATGCTTAATGAAAATAGACCATAAAACAGTTGTGTTTAATAGAACATAACTGAAAAATAAAGAGATAACAAGGAACAATGATCCTCCCATTTATTTTGTTATATTCCTTTTTAAAAAATTTCTTTGTAAACAGCAATCTAATCAAAGACAGTCCTGAAGAAACAGTTTATCCTTTGTTGTGGCCTTGAATTTTGACTCAAACAATCCTGCTCTGTAGTCATCTGGTGAACATATGGGTATTGTTCATCCCCTAGATAAATGCAGGCCAAACCCATAGATATTTTTTGTGATGTTTTAGGACTGCAAGCCAGACAATACTATGGCTTGATTCCCCTCCCTGGACTTAGGTGGTAGGGGATATATTGCTAAGGAGATTGTCAGTTGGATCTATGCAAAGGAAATTTTTTTGACTCAGGGTTAGGCTGGATAAACACACAAAGAGACAGCAGCCCCAAGATGCCTTTAGGTTAGGGTTGAGAAGGCCTACAGCTCCGGAGGTGCTGTACGTGGAACGGGCACACCAAAGAAGCACAGTACTCCTTCTTCCAGAGATTTCTAAATTGGACCACCAAAGACACTGGGGGTTTCAGCTGCAGACCCACACTGCACTTATGGTTAGGGGTAGGTTCTAGAGAGCCACAAAGCCTACAGGTCCAGAGACAGTGAGCAGGGAAAAGACATGCCAATGGAAGTACAGCACTGCACCAACATTGCTGCCTGCACACGTTTCTAATCTGGGCTGTCCATGGTAGAGGGCCCCAAGCTGTCATTAAGGTTGGAGTAAGGATTCAGAGACCAACAGTGCCTACTCCTCCAGGGACACAGAGGGTGGAAGAGGCAGACCAAGGGAAGCACAGCACTGCACCCACATCTTTGCCTTCACAGCTTTCTAAGATGGGCTACCTGTGTCCCAAGGATAAATTATGCTTAGAGTCAAGGTTAGGGTTGGCCTTCAGACAGCAAAAAAGGTTACGTCTTTGGGGACAAGGGGGATGGAAAAAAGCATTCCAAAGAGGAACAGCACTGCTCAAACATCTCTGCTTGAAGAATTTCTGATCTGGGCCACCTGTGATGCTGAGGACTTCAGCCTCACCCCCAAGCTGCCATTAGGGTCAGGGTTAGGGTGCAGAGAGGAATGAGGCATGAGGTACAGCTTCAGGGATGCTGTACCTGGAATAAGCATGCAAAAGGAAACATGGCACTGCACTGACATTCTCGTTGCCAGAGTTTGGGATTGAGAAATGCAATCCTACACCTAACACATTATACAATCATAGGTTGATAGAATGGCTTTAGGTTGGAAGGGACATTATAGGTCATCTAATTCCAACTCCCCCGCCATGGACAGGGACACTTTCCACTAGACCAGGTTGCTCAAAGCCCTATCCAGCCTGACCTTGAACACCTCCGTGGAAGGGGGGGCACCCACAACTTTTCTGGGCAATGTGTTTCAGTGCCTCATCACCCTCAGAGTAAAGAATTTCTTCCTAATATCTAAACTAAACCTACTTTCTTTCAGTTTGAATCCAGTCCCACATGTCACTACTTTGTAAATAGTCCCTCTCCATCTTTCTTGTACACTCCCTTCAGGTACTGGAAGTCTGCTATAAGGTCTTCCTGAGGCCTTCTTTTCTCCAGGCCAGCTCTCTCAGCCTGGCTTCACAGAAGAGGTGCTGCAGCCTTCTGACAATCTTTGTGGGTCTGCTCTGGGATCACTCCAACAGGTCCATGTCCTTCTTATTTTGTGCACCCCAGAGATGAACAAAGCCCTCCAGATGAGGTCTCACCAGAGTGGAGTAGAGGGGCAGAATCATCTCCCTTGACCTGCTGGTCATGCTCCTTTTGGTGCAGCCCAGGATATGGTGGGTTTTCTGGATTACAAGCACAAATTGCTGTTATATTGATCATCTAATTCACTAACACACCCAAATCTTTCTCCCCAGAGCTGCTCTTCATCCATTCACTGCCCAACCTGTATTTGTGCTTGGAATTGCTGCAGCCCAAGTGCAAGACCTTGCACTTGGCCTTGTTGAACTTCAGGAGGTTCACACAGATCCGATTCTTAAGCCTGTCAAGGTCCCTTTGGACGGCATCCCTTCCCTCCAGTGTGTCAGCTGCACGACACCTTGGACCTCTGTACATCTTAAAAATAATCACTGAAGTTCAAGTGATAGAAATAATTATTTATCAGAAACTCAACATTTCTGTTAAAAATCATTTAGCAATGAAACAAAACGATTAATAAAAATATTCCTGTACTTTGCCTTGCAGAAATGAAGATACTGTAAAACACAGTCTATTTGCTGAAGTTTGTGTAGAATTCAATTCTATGTCATTAAAAAGCTATCTCACTTTCGCATTTTGACATTTTCAGCATATTTTACTGTCCTTTGGACCCTTCTGATAACAAGGATATTCTCAGACCTTCTCCAAAGAAAAAACCCCACAACCCTGAAACATAAAATCAATGTTAAATGACAGAATGCAATGAAAGCAATTTTGTAGCATAAAAATTTAAATGAGCAGCAGGATTTCTGGATGCTTATCAAAACCAAGCCAACTAATCTTTTAAAGTGTGACCGTTATTCCTGCATACACTAAAATGAGGGAGTGAGCCAAAGCCAGTAAAATCCTGTGTCGTCACAGAAGAACACTTCAGTGGAATTTGTATCCACATAACAATTTAGAAGTTGGTTTGTTTTTGTGGAGATTTGTTTTGGTTTGTTATTCCATCACAAGCACTGTAATGTGTCAGGTTTTCTGTGGCTCAGGCTGGCATCAGTAGCATCGTACAATTCTGTAACATCTTCTGTTTTATCTAGAAGTGCATGCACTTCAGTTTCCACACCTGAAATTTCCACCTTCTTGGTGTAAGGGAGGAATCAACTCAATGAGTATTTGCTTACACGGTTGTCTTAATTGTATGTAGTCACAACTCTGAGCATATGTCATGTGTACATTTTTGGAGAGATGCTTAAACGAAAACCATTTCCAGTGACTTACAGCATGATTTTTTTTTTTTCAAATTAAACTCATTTATAATAACTGTAACTGTTCTATAACCAGTCCCTGAAACAGTCAATTGGGATAAAAATGTCATTGCACTCAATGCTGCAGAGGTGGCACTTTTGCATATCATATACAAGTGTTCCTTGAAGTTCTGTTTTAGAACTGGAAATTATTTCTTTTTCAGTTTTGTGGCAACTAAATTGAAAATAAAAAGTTAAAGGTTTTTTAGCATTTTGCAGAACCGGAGAGCTAGAGATAAAAAAAAAAAAATGAAAATCCCATTTTCTCATGAAGATTCTCTTAATTATAAATCATACTTACATTTGATTATAACTCACATCTTTGTTCTACATTTAGCAGGATTCTCTCTGGAAATAAAAGTCGCTTAGTCAAAGCTGATTCAACAAAGTTTGTAATGCTCCAGTTCTTAGTCTTTTTCCAGAAGGTTTCTGACAGAACATTGCCTCAGGAATCATCTTGCCTTGAGCAGTTGACACTACCTTTAAGTAAAAAAAAAAGTGAAATATATTTCTATTTCTCAGAGATTTTCTCTTGTATTCTCCAGTCATTTGATCTGGTCTGGGTAACAGATCTCACTATAAATGATGATAAAAAACTAACAGATAGAAAAGGGTAATTAAAACTAAAAACTTGAATGTGTACTGGGAAAACTGGAACAGCAAATATTTTGTGTATGGGATCCCCCTGAAGTGAAAATAATGGAATCTTTTGTCCCATTTGTGGTTGCGGTTGCAGCTGCATGGTAAATGTCACTTCCAAACAGGGACACAGCTGTCCAACACAGATGCTAGATTTTTTCAGTCTTACACTGAAACAGAAACTTCACCAGTTTGGAGACCACCAAACTTAAACCTTGTGCTGTTTAAACTGTGTTACAGACAAGAATATAGAATTCAAGAAAACACAAAATGAAAGTAAAAATAAGAAACAGAAATAAGTTCTGGGACCCAGCCTGTATTTTCAGAGATTATTTTTGGTTTATTTAATTTTATCTGTTGTTGAAAAGGAGGCAGTCCAAGCCGGGAAAAGTATCAGAAAAAAAGCAATCCCAGCTTTTCCTGTATCCTGATAAATATACTCAGATGCTACTGAACGCAACTGACCACCCATACTTCCTCCTGTTTTCTCTGCTTAAGAGCATCCACTGCTTTTTACTGTACTTTAATAATTTACATATAAATGTCAATAACATTCAGTAGTATTTAACAGCAAACTAGTAAATACTGGTAAATACTGGTAAAGGGCCGGATATGTTCTCCACAAGATATGTAACAATGTAACTTTATGAACAAAAGAACATTTTGAAAAAAGAAAAGGTGGTGTAACATTAAAGAAAAACCAGCACTGGCCAGGTCTGCATAATGACAGCACAAATTAAACCTCACAACAATTCTCAGGAGACAAATGCTGTTATATCCTTTCCCATGTGAAGGCTCAGCAAGGCAAAGCAATTTTTTGGAAAACACAAGTGACTAATGTTGAGTGAGGCAGAAGTTTTATTCCCAGTGGTCTGAGTTAGCACCCGAAATAACATCCAAACAGTGCTGCCCTTTTACTGCCATCCTTGCTAAAGTATTTGAAAGAGTCATCTATTCCTAGTAGGCAATTTTGACAGCAACTGGTACTGCTTAAACATATATTAACTGTTTTAAATTGAACTGAATGTAATGCTGGAAAACAATTAATATAGGCCATTAGAAGATGTAAGGAGATAAACTACACATAAGGAGAAAATGCTGTCTCTGGCCATCTGCTTGTCCTGGTAACACACAGAAAATTTGCAATATGCAACAATTCCCTCAACTTGCTGAACAGCAGGTGCCCATCTTTTCCTTCAGCTGTCCAAAAACTGTTCCCTTAGAACTCTCCCTGTTCTCCCTGAAGGATTCTTTCATAGTTTTGTAATGCAAATTTAGAATAAGTAGGAACAGGTTCTGTTTGAACTAGAATTATCTCAATTTACCTGGTAACCAATGGATATAGATCCTTATTCTGTCCTGTGAGCATTCTACTTAAATGAACAATCACTTTTTTCCCCCAGTGTCACATCTTTTATAGATGGAAACGACAGCATTATTTTACAAACAATAAAAAGCACAAGGTGTGAGGACTGTGAATAAGGAATCCTGTTTCCACTGTGCTGTTTTTCTCAATAAATGCTAAACCATAAGTAAAGCAATAAATAACCAGAATAAGTTATTGTCTTGCATCCTTAGCAATCATTTTTGTCTTCACTTGAAAGGAGGTTATAGTTAGTTGAGGCCCTAGGAATGTCAGGCTCAGATGTTACAGAAGGAGTGGAGAAGCATATTCCATTCAAAAAAATTCACCAGTTAGGGAATCAAAGGTCAAGATATGGCAATATTAAATTCAGTAGACAACTGTGTGTCTTTTCTGCATATATTTTGAATGTCTTTGTTTTTAATTATGTGCCATATACGTTCTGGAAAAGTCTTGTGTCCCACATTTAAAATTTAATGCAGTAAATTAAGATTTTGGGACTGCTAAAATAAAGAATTAAAGCTTCAAATTTACAACCTCATCAAAAAGAAAATATGCATATCAAATTTAGATGTCAGGCACATAGTCAAAAACTATGATCTCAGCAGCCACTAATCAGCCACTTACATGTCTCTAGGTGCCTCCTCATTCATCCTGGGGATTCCATGACCACTCATGGAGTTTTAATATTCTGCACCTCTACATAAGTCTCTTGGTAGCCAGAAACTAGGTGGCACCATGCCTTCAGTTGTGAGGAGTTTGATCAAATAAGGATGTTCTAGTTATGCCTTGACACCAAACAAAATGTTCACAAATTGCAGTAGTGACTGCATTGATTGTGGTGTTTCCACAATGCAGCCTTTGCAGAATGTTGTAGGTTAGAGCAATCTCTAGAAAGACATGAATTTAAAGCTCCCTTTAAAAGGATTTTTATGTAAGTGGATTGGTTGCTCAGCTCTCCAGGGAAAAAGGCTGCTTAGCCCTTCCATCAAAGTCACTGTGCAGAGAGAGAAGCTCATGAGAGCTGTGGGTGAAACATGGTCTTGGTGATGAGGGCACTTATCTGGAAAACAGTATATTTAAATTCCAAGAGACAGAGAATGGAATTAACCCACTTTTACACCCTAGGGAAATGTTTAATCTCCTACTAAACAAGAAAGGGGAAACAATGCCAGCAAATGGTACCAGCAGTCTCCTTTCCTTTTTAAAGAAAACTTAACCTGTCTTTGCATTTCAGCTGTCAAGTTGCTGTTGCATAAAACCTTGCAACAAGCTAACTTAGGGTTTGGGCATCCTACCTAAACTCTCAGAGGGGACCCAAATTTGAACCAATCTGTGCTTCAGTAGCTCAGATCCCTACGTACAATCCTACAATTTAAAAACTAGGAAGTCTTTGAAATTTAGGCACCTCTAGAGCATTATTCCTGTGGCTAAACACCACAGAAGATTAATTTTGATCACAGATTTACTTTAAGGACCAAAATTGCAATAAAGGTTACTTTAGAGGCCTACACACAGTACCAGATCTCATCCCTGGTGTTTCAGTGTTACAACTTCTCCAAGTATACCATCAATAATTTCTCTCAGTAGTAGGCAGTTATTATGAGGGTGAAATTGATATACAGAGTTAATGTGATGATAATAGTAGTATCTAGGAAGTTAGATGAAAATGATATGACATAATACCACTTAAAGTGTTGCACAGTATTAGAGACACATTTTAGTCCTTATGACTTGTTTCACCCTTAGCAGGTTGCATTAATCTCCTGTTCCAATGACCCTGTTTATGTCTGATGTGGGCTGTAATTTTAAAACCAGCATCTCTTTTCAAGTTCTCTGGCTTCCAAACATTTAAAATTAGAGCCTGCTGGTAGAGTTAGGCTTTACATTACATTAAAATGGATGTATGTCCGTTCCATTTGCAGTTATGATTTTTTTTTTTTTTTTTATGTTTCATTTTAGGGACTTAGATGAGCAGCAGACAGGAAAACCCTTTGATTTGTATTGTTAACACAGCTCAAGCCTGGGTCAGGAGAAATCCTCTGGAAGAAGGGGAGGTGCTGTTTTCCCTGACAGCAGCTGACCTTGCTCAGCTGGGAGAAGCTTCTAGAGAGTAGAGTGTGAGCAGCAGAGTGTGAAGGACACAGAACAAGCAGAGGGTCCACAGCAGGAAGAGGCTGGGCAGCCCCAGAGAGGATAAGTGAGCAGGCACACAGCCAGGCCTCCCAGAGGCTATAAGAAAAAAAAAAAGATTTTTCTTTGGACAGGGAAGGAGGAGAGGCTGCTGGAAGCAGAGAAACTGCTAAAAGTTTCTGGACAAAGATCAGGACTGCAATTAGAAGACACTATATGTGGGAGGGAGAAGGAGATTTTTTTTTTTCCCTAAGGGGAAGATTGAGGTTTTTCTGTTAATTATAATGCTGGAAAGAAACTTAACTTTTAGTTTAGAAGTCCTGATGATGCTATGTTCACTTTAAATAAAAAGTTCATGTAATTTAATTTCAAATCTCACATTCACTGTCAGACACGTTTCTTATTCAAACTCTTTTTCATTTTTAAACAAGTATCACTCAGTAACTATTATTTTAAAACATTTGTAGATATTCACTGACAGGAAGGTTTTAGACTTGCTGCATCTCAAAGGTTCCAATAAAACTAGATGAGAAAGCCTATCATCAGACTTCAGGGGTACTTAAATGACTTGAGTTTTCACACTGGGGAAAGCAGTGCCACCTCCCACCTTGCCCTCTCAACACCAAGCAAAACAAAGCAAAGCAAAACAAAACAATAAAAAATTAATAACCGAACACCTGAATTATCCGCTTAATCAAGGCAACAATGTCCACTGTCATCAGTGACCTCATCAGTGTTATTTCATGTAGAGGATTAGCTGTGTAAAGTAGAACAGAGAAAAAATTCATTCCCATTAGAAATGTAAGTAAAATATTATCCTGTTGATTGAACAGAAGACAGCCTGAAAGAAAATATCCCATGGAAACCTGTGTCAAGAAAGAGACTGCCAGGAAAGGTAAGACCAAGTAAGCAATGGTCATTTCAGCTGCTTAAAATTACAACTTTGTATCTGAATTCCCTTTGACCCTGCTAGGAAGGAAACCTGGGGGCTGCTAATGCTAAGTGACAGGACCATCATCATAGAGCAACCACCCAGGCAAATTCGCAGCCTCATTTATACCACAGCTGAACAGCAAAGGACGTGATTTCTGGCAATGAGACTGTGATAATATTTCACTCAAGGAAGAAAGGGTTCTGTACTCCCTCGAACATCACTCTGAACATCCAGGACAGGTATCAGTAAAGAGACTTCTCCTTACATTTATCCACAGGAAAACAAACATCTAACTTGCCTAGTCCTCTGGCAGGAGGCCTGACACATTTTGGGGGCAGATGAAAGAAATCCAATGAACAGAAACCGGAGCTGTGTCTAGTACTCTATCCCTCCTCATTTTGTCCTCTGCTGCTCTACTAGTAATAATTATTTTTAATAATAATCATAATTTTTACAGAAAAATAAATGTCACAACCCTTTCATATAATTACTATGTAAGCAAGCCCTCAGTTTAACTCTCTTTCTTTTGCTTAGTGAGTATGGGAAAATGTTGAAACAAAACATCTTAGCAGTGCTTTATTTTTAAAAGTGCTGTTACCAACACAAGATGCTTTTTCCAGCAGAAGGCCTAATAATGTCAAGAGTGCAGGAGGTCTCATAAGCAGAAATAATGGGAGTTTCATGCAACACGTGAAATTATAATGCATCGTATGAGTAAATCAAATCACCTTTTCTTTATAATTTCTGAATTCCATAGGGGCCATGAAACACATATTTAAAAGGTGTGCAGAAGGACCTTATTCATTAAACAGCAGAGAAAAGTAGTTGAAGCTTTATTAAAAATTGACTAATAGGCATTCCAGATAATTGAACTGACAGGCTGTTTTGACAGCTGCAAGCAAAAATGTGCTTTCTCTAAACAGTTGGTGTAACTATTTTAGATTTATAGAAAGAGGAATGATGTACTGGTTTAACTTTAATCAGTTTATGAAGTTAAAAAAATTGTAACTGTTCACCTAGTTGAAGCTACGCTAATTGAAGGTGCTGCCAGCCATTTCAGTGGTAGAGTTTGAGCTGAAAGAATTGCTAAGTTCTCACACAATGAGAAAGGTGGAAGGTGAATATTTTAAACAGTTTTGCTTAGCAGAAAATGTAAATTAAGATGAAAACTGAACTCTGAACTTGATTTCCAGAAAGGCACTGCAATATTCAGCCTGACTGGAGTTAGTGGATTTTGCAAGAATCTATCAGCTTTGAAAATTAGGCTGCAACTAACTAACAAATGTGACAATCTGCACTTTGAGTGGGCTCACATAAAGTAACAGGCAATTATACTGTCTAAATGAAAAAAATAAAAAGGAAGAAAAGGGACAAAAAAACCACCAAAAAACCCAACAGAGAAAGGTTACTTATCAGACTTTCCAGGTTTGAGAATTCAAAGTAGAAGGAAGCAAGGAAAAAAAATTGTAAAAGTGAGGCAGGAAAGACAAGATAGAATTAAAGTTGGATTTTATAATAATTAGTTCACTAAAAAGAAAAAATTGACCAGGCATTCAAGTTTCAGAAAAGAGAAAGAAATTTTAGAAAGGACAAACAAAGTATTAAAAAGGTAAAGTAAGTGAAGACTTAAAAACCTGATGGAAGATTGAATATTTTAAGAATATTGTGTAGGTATTGACATACTACATAATTAGAATCGACATGAGTGTAGGACTTGTCAGTGAAGCATTGAGAATAGAGCCATGTTACTTTGTATTCAGTCTTTAGGTGTTCCTTTAATCTGTGTATACAAGTATACATTTTATAACTTGATTTAGAACAGATCTATGCTGTTTTATAAAGCTCGCAAAAAGAAGGATAAATCAGATGAACTCACCACAGGCGTGTTCAACTATAGGCATGTATAGAATAGTACAGCAACACCCAAGAGGAGAGAAAAATCTTAGAAAAAATGAATAGCTGACACACTGAGACAAGCTTACCTGGCATTTGATTATAACATCTCAAAAATCAGAAGGACGCAGCTATTGAATTTCTGTATGTGTTTTTATTTTTAATAAACAAGAAAACCAAGGGTTTTAGTATCCAAACACTGACATGCTGAACTTATGTTTGTTTAATGTATTGGATTGATGTATAATAACTGAACAAGAAATCTACATGCTGTTTTGAAGGGTTTGTTTGATTTGGAGGTAGAAGTCTTTTAGTCATTTCATATGAGAAAGAGTGCTCTTGGAAATGTGTATATTTGATTTGGAGGTAGAAGTCTTTTAGTCATATGAGAAAGAGTGCTCTTGGAAATGTGTATTTCACAGTTATCAGTTTTAAACTACCCTTTATTCCAAGAGGGAAGAGCAATTGAACCACTGACTATTAGTAAAACTGGTTTGCAAATGAAATTTGATTGATATTTTAGATTTCTTGGGACTATATGTGGCACAGCTTTGTATAAATTATATTTGTTTAAAATGCAACTGAGCTCAGAAGTGCCAGGAACAATTTAGACCCCATAAATGTTTCCTCTAAATTGAATCAGAGAAGGCTGAAAAGCCTCTAAACACTGTACAGGGATTCAATGTTTAGGTTTTAAATGAAACAATTTTAAAAATTGGAGCCTTGCCATCATTTATAACACTGTCAGAGTCAGTGCTCCAACAAAATAAGTTGATTTTCTTCTTCTGTTCCTTGCTCATCTTTATTGGACACTTTCACTGTTAAATGAAGTAATTGGGCGGGGGAGGGAGAAGGGAGGTGTAAAGAGAGGATAATGAGCTTATTCTGAATGTTTTTCTTCTTTTGCAGACCTCTTCATTTCTCCCAAGAGAGAGTAATCAGGTAAATGAAACATTATCATGGAAATCTATTTTCAGAAATGGCATTTTATATTCAATATGGATATTTTTGCCTACACCCAACCCTAAAGACCATTTTTATGAAACACAATAAAGCCATCTCAGATATTTTCTTGTTTCATTATATCCAAATACATTAATTTTTTGGTTTCAATGAAGATTTATGCTACCTATATTGCACAAGGTAAGTGTAAATAAGAGCTATAAATTGCTAAGCGGTTAACATTGCTTATGAATGGAACTATTGTTCTCTAAACAGCCTGAATTTTAGAGAATCCAGCTAACTTAACGCCTATGAGGTGCCATACCGGAAAAATGCTATAAAAGTCTAATAACAATAAATATGCATTGGTATTAAGTTATATTAGTTTGGGTGAAAGTGCATATATTTAGAACTTACTAGTATATATACAGTTAAAAGGAGTTTAAATTAAAAATGTTTTGGGCACATGTGTGTCCAGCTCACCACATACGTACCTAACCATTCATTTAATTTGATGCCTTGTTATTAATTCTTGGAAATACAGGCTACCTAGAAGTGTCTGAACTATAAAGACTGAAGTATTGCAAGCTTCCAGTGCAGTCTGCAATGAAATTCACAAGTGAAGGACACTCTTGTTTAGCAGTAGATGTTTTGCTAACTTTCGGACAGTTAGTATTTTAAGACAAGGCCTAGAGAACATACCAGAACCTACCATTTCTTAGAGGAGATGTAGATCTGCTCATTCTGGATGTCCAATATCAGGATCCAAACTAAAATCCTAGGTTTCAAATCCCTTGTATTATGCCAGATTTCAGTGGCAGGATTCATAGCAACTCCTTAAGCCTTAATAACTCTACTGTACTCAGTCCACTGCGTAGAGACATTTGCTGCATGATGTTAAGAAATGGCAAATATTAATGTGTGAGCAAGCCTTAACTATTGCTAGATGTAGTGTCTAAAAATCTAGCAAACAAAAACATATGGTAAAGGATCAGCTTTCAGTAGAGGAACTGAAAGTTGCCTAGGAGTGTCAAAGCAATGCACATAGGATAACAAAGTTAGCTACAAACCACCTACCTTTTGCTGTATGAAGAGACTATCCAGTGCCAGAGCCAGTTATTCCACGGCCAGTTTTCATGCTGCTACTATTCCCTCCAGTGTCATACTCTAACATTGCTCTACTTCTTCCTTTAAAGGTCTTGGACACATAAAAATGCGTTTCTGAGCACTGTCCAGATATGATAAGGAGATGTCTTAATCTATTTGAACATAAAAATGAGCTACTGGTTGTATTCTAGCCTTGAGGCTACTACAACTTCTCTTCTAAGGCTGAAGAAATAGGACATAAAACCATGCTTTGAATTAAAACCATACCTATACTCTGACAGTTAAGAATGTTCTTCTGCTGATTGTCTATTTCTACACAATTCATGGGTAATAAATTTAAAAAGCAACGAAACAAAATAACAACTTCCATGTGCAGTGATTTCTCAAATCGTAATATAACTCACTATTTTGACTGCAATGATAACAACAAACATTTATTTAAAAAGAAAGGTGATTGCTTTTACTTTCAGTACATTATCTTTTGGCAAAAAATGCTGGTTTCAATTAACTTTTATTGATTCAAAGGAATTCATAAATTAAAGTTGATATGCAGTGGTTCTGAATGGTAATTTTTTACTCACTCTAAGTATGAATTGAGCTTAGAAGAGTGTATCTTGTACTGAAAATATTGGTTTGACCAGGAAATTTAAAGAAATTAAAAGGAAATGGATTTGAGGGGGAGGAATTTTGACTAAATCAGAGGAAAATGATTTTAGGCACATCCTAAAATAGGTTAGAAAAAACATATTCTTACAGGTTATTCCTCCTTTTGCCACATCCTTCTCTTAAAATCAGGCAAAGTCCAATTCAAAGTGATCTTCCATTCCTCTGGCTCTTTAGTTTAATTAAACCTGAAAATCGTGAAATATAACAGAATTACCCCTCAGCTTCAAGTTAAACTATTCCTTTAACTTGAAAGAGAGTGGGAGGGATATGGGGAGAAGATATAAATGGCAGTATAATTAAGATTCGGGAACAGGATCTTTCCTACAATGACCAAAAAGTGTTTGGAAGAAACTTGTTTTGTTCATTAGGGCTCGTTAATATTCTTGCCACAACCTTTTTTTTTCCATATTCATACAGGCCAAAACTTAATCTGGATCACTACACCTGACTGCTACACAGACAAGTGCTCATATTTCTTTGCATGCTTAGTTGGAGAATTACGTTCAAAGGAGCTTTGTAAGAAAGAATTGCCTCATTTTTGCTTCATGCTTGCAGTGGATAGTCTTCTGTTAGATATTTTACTGTCTTGTCTTATAAATCTCCAAAGAGCAAAAGCAACTGCGTGTATCATATTCAAACTTTCGCGTGTATTAGACTGCACAGGTAGTATACATATAAAACTGAAAATAAAACAGCATAGTGCAAGGTGTAGGTACTAAATAATTAACATCATTAATCTTTGTCCTGATACACAAGTCCTCATAAAATACAGGGATATTGCAGAGCAGCAGTAACATAGCTTTGAAGTGCCCTGAGCGATCCTTTCCAGAACCACCAGTGTTAGGTTGTAAACATTGTTGCTCATCTCATGTTTTTAAAGTGCATACTAAGTAGGGAGTTATTGTTAAGGTTCCATCCTCGCTTCGCACACAAAGGAGAAAGGACTTGGCTAGACTGGCCTCTAGGAGCACATTTTTTATCAGGGTAATTTAGGCATTTTCAGCCAGTCACAGAAATAATTATGGGGAAAGGAGGAGGTGTGGGGAGCACACCAAATAAAACAATAACATATTTATAAGCCTTTCTTTTTTTCCAGACCTTTTTAAAAATTATAATAATAATTATTATTATTATTCATGCCTTTAATTTGGGCTATGAGAAAAAAAACCCTGAAACTTAAATGTGCTTTATTTTTTCTCACTTTGAGAGTTCTTACTTTTGCCTTAGTCTCTTTACAGATGGTCTTAGAAAACACTTGATGAAACAATTTTCCCAACTCCTACAAGTCTGAAATTGAGCTCCTTTTAGTTTCTACTAGGATGGAAAGGCACTGTTTATCTTCCCTCTCTATTCTGTGGTTTAAATGTGTGTATCATTCTCTATGGTCACAGCCCAGAGTTAAAACTGTTTCTAAAGCAGTGCAATTAAACAGAACATGCTAATATCTCCAGAAAACAGATGCCATAATTTTGGCAGCTTTCTTATATGTTTCTCCCTCACTGAAAATGCTATGAAACAGTGATGCATCTTTACTGTAACATATCACCTGCTTTAAAAAGGAGTACATGATTGTATTTATTTATCCATGTCTATAAAACACACGTGCTTGCATACATAATTTGTTTTCCACATGCTTCTTGTTCAGAAATTACCAGAGCCATAGAGGAATAAAGGTAGAGGAATAAAAGTAAAGGAATAAAATAAAATAATAAAGTGCAAGCATGTGAGATTTGATTCACAGTAAGTTGTGTTGGCTGTTTCCAGAGACAGACTTCGTAGTAAAGCTGTCATGGATACCACGAGTACAACTGCACTGAAGTCCAGAGACTAGACAAGCCAAGCTGAAAATGGCAAGGGAGAAAACAGTACTGGGTCTTGGCTGAAGAAACTGTCTGGCTTTTTCCCTTTCATCAAGACTTACTGCATCTGTGCTACTCTCCAAATAGGATTCAAGCACTGGAAAGCATGGTTTACATAGACTGACATGAATTTTCTAGTTTATTAAATGCCCCAGGAACTTTCCCAAAAGTCAGTGCTATTTGACTAAAGAAATTATTTGATCTGAGGATATATATGAGATTTCATAACACAGATTTAACTTCATGATCATTCAGGTCAATGTATAGTCTATAAGCAAGGTCAGCCTCAGTTCTTCTGAAAAGAGATTAACCATTTCCTCCCATTTCCCAGATTTCTCACTTGCGGAGAGAGAAACTCCACTACCTGTGCTAGATTAACCATGCTAGATGAAAGTATTATAAAGTAACCATGTTTGGCTCTTCTTACACAAATTGCCATCAGAAATTTTAAATGGTTTAATTGTATACTCATGATGTGTATTTGTGAAAAATTACCTTCCCAAAAATGCAAAACAGTTTTATAAGGAACCTTTAAACCAATGCAGACAAATTTTGTTTGTTTGATGGATTGATTGGTTTTTTTTAATATCTTCAGAAGTTCAAGAGGACTTTGAAGGATTTTGGAGTGAACACAGAATACTGCTGATATGTTTTTATAATTTTGAGTGGAGTCCTTTTCACTCTCCAAAAAAATTTAACAACTGGTGAATATTTTGGTGAAATACCTTGCTAGATCTCAGTGGCAGGAGTTGAAGGGGGACACAAGACATTCATCTCAGCTGACAAATGCTCAGTGGTCTGTATTTCATATATACGTGTGAGTGTTGAAGTCATCCAAAAGAACAGGCACATTGAGGAAATTGTATCCGGTGTATAGATGTTGCCACAGAGAGTGAGAGACCACTTGGGAACGAATGTGTTCTGAAAGGCACATTTTTGTGTGCATTTATGTTTTAGATCTTCTAGTCACCTTCACTTTGTGGAATAAAAGGACCCATATAACCTAACAGAAGGGGTGACCATGTCTTTCCCATGGAAAAGAATCTAATGGAAGAGGTCTTTTATTTGCCCCAAATTCTTCTGGATCCTGAATCCTGAGTGTAAGAAAAGAGTCACTTCTCAGCACTTGACTGTGTTACAGTATGCTGGGGTTATGTTGTGTAAGCTTATAGAGGCTGATATGCCTCTTACTCTTGCAGAATTATAGGAAATAATTGCTTCTGACTTATTCAAGAGAAAAAGTTTATATCATAAAGTTAAAATAAATAAGAACATGATTGGAAACTATAAAGACTTACATAGTTTTGTCTATTTTTCCCTAGATACAGTTCCTTTAATATCTCGATGCTGTGAGGAAAATAATTTCACTGCCATCTAGATTTGGATTGTTTGATAAATTAGCAGGAAAGTTAGAAAAATGTTCTTTCTCTCTCTCTGTGAAAGCCATAGTAACAATGTACATAGTTTCTTCTCTTTGTCTCTGTGTATTATAAACGATTGAGCAGATTGTGAGTCGTGTGTGTGGGTGGCAATTAAGATAATAATTGTTCATAGACTATAGAAACTGCATTAGAAAATGGAGGCACTCCTGCCTCCTTCTCTTCTCTTTTAGACAGTGAAAAAATGGTCTTTATTATGTCAGATAGTCGACCGAGAAATATGCATTCCTTTTTAAATAAGATACTGGGTGGCCAACTGGCATAATATTTTTGGATAATATTTGTAAATGCTGTAAACCTACAAGCATTTTTATGATTGCTCAAAGATTACAAGCCAGTTTAGACCAAGGCTGAGTTTAGAGTTATAGAAGGTTTCAAGCCAATTTCTTTTTAAGATGCAGTGAGTAAAAATTAAGGAAGGACATAGTTTCAAAGGTTTGTTTCTGTTCGTGGCTAGCTACCCTTCTGTGTCCTTTCTTTTTTAAGGTGGACTTTGTAATTTTGCACTTCCTTCTTTTTCTTTTTTTACTTTTCTTAGGTGAAACTAAGTATTTTTCTTACTTCCTAGACTGTGGTTCCAGTACTACACCAGTTCTTTTTATTTTAAGGCACAACATGCCCTTAACAGGGCCTGCGATCTGTTGGCTATAAAAGTTTAGTGATCTTGAAA
Source organism: Corvus brachyrhynchos (assembly GCF_000691975.1). Lineage (NCBI taxonomy): Eukaryota > Metazoa > Chordata > Aves > Passeriformes > Corvidae > Corvus > Corvus brachyrhynchos. The sequence goes on from NW_008239767.1 coordinate 6,351,524, forward strand.
GACATTTGATAATAAATACTTGATTCTCTCATTGTGAAAATATGTTGCATTCTGGAGATTTGTATGGATTTATATTTCATCCCTCATACTATTTGCCAAGAACCAATTTTTTTAGTAATTTATTAAAAAAATTTTTTAAAAAAGAGGACTGCTATTTATATTATAGGGCTGGTGTATTTATTTAATGATATGTTAGTTCAAGTGGCAGAAAAAAAAAAGAGTCTAAAACATGCAGCTAGATCTAGTTTTTTGCACCTATTATAATTTGGCATCTTTCCACAGACTTCACTGGAATTATAATCTGTTCCAGTGAGTATAATATGAGGTTCCCAGAAAACATCAGTGCATTAATTCACTTGGCTAGACATGGATTTCTGTGGATGAAGCTTAAAAAGGCATCTTTTTATAATTTTCTTGAATATTTCTTTCAAGATGGTGATTAGGATAATGGATCATGCCCCCACTACAATCTATGAATTGGTGAGACAACTGTGCTTGTCTATGATAATGCACATCACAACCCTGAGGCAAAGCACATGAGCTGGGGAAAGCATTCTCAGGGAGAGCTGTCTAACAAAATGCATTTCTACCTAAGGCAACTAATATCCTCTGAAACCTATGAGTCTGTTTTAGCAAGTCTAACTTGAAGGGAATTCCAATTAGGGTGTCCTCACTAAAGATGTCTCTGTTATCTATAACTTTGGAGACCACCTACATCACCAATTAGTAGATCTTGAGGTGCACGAAATTCTTTTAATGAATTAATATGTACACGTTCGTAGAGGATATGGGGGTGTGTGGGGATTTATCCCTCTGTGCTTGTGCTACTTTCCTCTGTTTCTTCCAATGACATTTCTTGTTGTGTCTGTCTGTGGTAATGATGACCATCCAGCTAATTTTCAGAGGATCACATTGACACTAACCTTTGGCTTACCCATCTGTTCCTCACTTTATTGCTTCAAATGTCTCCTTTCTGACTCATTGTTAAACTGGAATAGAGGCAAATTCCTCTAAGCACAGCAGGGCTCTGCTGGGCCATTTATGACTGCAGAAGTCTGCTTACTAGAGTCCTCTGATTCAGTTGCTCTTGTCATTGAAGTTTTCTTACCACTGAACATCTTGCTGGATGCTGATGGCAAATAAAACCTCTGTGGGTGACAGTAGGCTTTCCTCTCAAAATAACAAAGGAACATGGCTCATCTCCCATCTTCTGACATGGTTTTTAAGCTCCCCTTGGATGTCTTCTCTCCAGGAAATGAGTAGCTCCTAGGTTGTTAAGCTCAGCACAAACACATGAAATTAAAGGTTAGGATGGATAGCTCTGAAAACCTTTGGGTTTGTGTAGTGACATAATAAATAGTCCAGCAGAACTACAGGTAAATTTCTACTGCAAGGATGCACAGACATATTAAATATCAGAGTATTTTCAGAGCATTCATTCATAATTCCATATATACTGATTAGTAAAGCCTTTAACAGTGCCAGAGTTGTATAAACAGAGAAAGCTACTAAATCTAGTGGGTATTATGAATTTAATGTTTTCTGTATTATCACTTTCCACTTTTTTTTTTGGATGGTAAAAATAAAGAATATTTCATTTTTCATTCTGATTTACTCCTGAATTTGTCTCACACATTATTTTAATAGAAAGTATTCCCTTTTTATCTCTGCCCACTGCAAAAACAAATATACAAATGCAAAACAAACCAAAAAACTAAAATTCAGAATATAAGAATGTTATAATTACACCAAACCAGATTTGTTGCTTTGGGAAATTTTGTTCTCCAGATTGCCTTGCTTTCAGTGCACCATAATAAAATATATTTTTATGTAATTTAAAACATATGTTTTGAAGTGTGTTCTGCAGCAACCGAAGAATAATGTGAACAACCGAGCCATTAAAATTGCAGTACATTTTGCATACCTTAAGTTCAGATACTAAGAATTATTTTGCATTGCAATAATCTTATCCTTTTAAATTAACTTGGAGTGTCAGACTAAAACACAGGGCCTGGATAACAGTTAAATGAAGGATCTTTACTCTCCAGTCCAGCAAGCTACATTGAAAAACAGGGAAGGGGGCAGGGAGGAAACAAAATTGTCAAGTAGATGAATACCGCCCCTTAATGTCCGCAGTAATGGAGAAACTGTTTGCCAACATGCAAATCTGTGCTTAGTGAGCAAAAAACATCCTCCAAGGTTTTCCATCAATGCCAGTTGCATACCGACATGGTTTAAAACAAGTAGCCTTATGTAATATAAAAGCATCATACACTTATTTCCCAATTCTTTTTCTATTTAGCAGAATATTTTAGTGACTAAATTTGATGCATATCTATGTGTATGTGCTTTCTTACTAGAATATAGTGTATTTAAAGTACAATAACATTTTATTTTAAGACTATTTGATATAGATTTTTGTATGCCACAGCCAATGCTATGGAGAAAAACAAGAGGTAAACCCATATTTGTCTGTAAAGAACAGATGTACTTTAGCTGAATATTTGCAAGTATAATAGGAAGCTGTGAGTTTAGGACTTGAAAAATGGTTATGTTACTTACAGGAAACATATCAAAACTGAGAGACAGCTGGAAATTGCAGTAGATGAGACACTGGAAAAAGCCAGGAACCTCCTGCCAAAATCAGATAAGTATTAGGTCCAAATGGATTTACTTGCCTTTCACCTACATAGCTACCTACATATGCATGTATTATACATCTCTTTGAATTACATTTATATTACCAGTACATTTACAAGACAGTTGTTTGGGTTTTTACCCCTGTAAAGACATTACCTAACTCAAAGTCTTGTCCCCATCTGAGATTACATACATATTCTGAAAAACCTGAGCAGCTGACAAACTGTCTATGCATAAGGAGAATCACTGCAAAAATCCTTTCAGACCACTGTCATTCTACTTGTTGTGCATGGCAGCACTGATGTATTTCCAGAAAGACTTGCAAGACTCATGGCATTTCAACATGTGGATGGTTATGAACACTATCTCTTCCCTTTTTATACATAATCTATATATACATATATATGTATATAACTTTCGAAAGTTTTTTCATTCTACTTGTTTTTTGAATATTAATATTTAACTATCTTTTCCCACTTGTTTCCCTGAAATCCCCTAACAGTATGAATCAAAATCAAAATATTCGCCCAAAATACTTATAATTTTCACAGTTCAAATAAAATGGGGGTAGAATTGGAATCCCAGGAATTAAAATTACAGTAAAAAATATATATCACTATAGCTATCCCACTAACATGAGCAGGGAGAATCCTTACCTTGCTAAAGATATCCCAATGAATTTTCAGTGTATTTTACAGAATATCTGCTGGTCCAAAGTCCCTTAGCAAAATTTTTTCCTACAAACTGAGAACAAATTGAGAACAAATTGAGAACAAATACGGGTCTTTTAAATAGTCGTCTTCCATTTTTGTCCTTGTTCATTGTATTTGTTTTCTGAATTGCTTTTTTTTACTGTCTCTTGATATCATGTCACCTCCAGAAAGGCAGCTTGGTTCTAGAAGTGTAACAAACCAGGATATTCTTAAATAAAAATATATAATAAGAGAACAATGAGGCACATGAGACTGTGGTATGTAGCTTTTAAAGGGCAATTTTTTTTATCAGCTAAGTGTAAGAATCCACTGAGAATGTATGTATGGAAAACCCCTGGCTTATTTGCTCCCTGAAACAGAGATTACAACCGTGGAAAAAAAGGCTGGAGGACCTGTGGTGCTGTAAATATTTGGTGTAGTTCAGATTGGAGCGTTCACCGAGATAATAAATAGGTGCCCCAAAGAAATTAAGCAGTGCCAGGAAAGCTCCGGAGAAGATATAGATGATGTCAGAACGTTGTGTTACATTATCATCCTGGTGTTCTGATCAAAAGAATGAGAGTAATTTTGGTGAACAAATTTAGTGAGTAAATTCCTTTCTTCTCTATAAGAAAAGTTTCCTTCCATATTTCCCTTCTCTGTCTTCCTTTCTTCCCAAAACTGAGGTCTCTGAGATAATTTCAGCTCTACTTTTTCAGGATGAAGGTTTTGAATGTTTTTTTTTTTTAAATTCAGGATCTGATAGAATGCAGCACATTTATACATGAAAAGATAAACAGAGAAACACTATCACTGTGAATGAAGAACTCTGCTTTACTTGATCAGTTAGTTGGTATTTATTAATAGTTTCACTGTTTGCTTTTCCACTATGTAGAATTTTGAGGCAAAGAACTCAAACCTGACAAACAAAGTGCCCTAGAAACACTAATGAAGTCTTGGAACAAGCTGTGAGCCTGGGTAATTATTATTAGGCTAATTCTACAAGTGGGTAGCCTGCATCACAGGAATTAAATTGCTTCTGTATCAAAGAAGAATTCAATGGCAAAGCTTAAAAGTCATCTATTCCAGTTTCCACTCCTTTTACTAGACAATGCTCTGTCACTTAGGATCAGCAGTTTTTGAGGAGTTGGACTTTTAAAAAACTAACATATACATCATTCTTTGTAAAAAAATGAAATTATTAATATTTATATCAAGGCAGACAAGTCCTTGACCTAAAAGGAGGGAGTAACACAATGATGTGGTTGCAGGCAGCAGAAATGACATGGGAAAGAAACACGCAGGTGTTACTAGGAGAGGACAAGGAGAGAAAATAAAAATTAACCCTCTGATTCCCTCTGGTAAATCTTCTATCTCACCTTTTGTATAGGTATCAAATGATGTAAAGTTCTGATAAATCCTCAGAAGAAAAACAGTTATTTCAGCAGATGTCTCCAGGTATTTTCTCATTATGTGCCGCTTCAAAAATGGCTGAAAAATTACTAAAAAGTAAACTCCAGCGAAAATGTAATATTTGGTTCCTAATATTTTCTATTTTTCTGTACTGAAAGAAAAAGTATAGGTAGTAACAGTAATGATATAGAAGTGTAGAAATAGTAATGAAAGTACAGGAATAGCAGAGAGGCACTTGCAGCGGACAGTCTTCTTGTAGCGGTGCACCAAGGTCAAACCTTACCAACTACCCCACTGGAATCTGCAAAACTCACTCTCACTAAGGTATTGATCTTCTGAAATGTTAGACACCTTTTTGGAAAATGTACTAGAGATTGTGGGAAAACTGTTATAAAGCATGCACCGAGTTTCATGAGGGTATATGTGAAGATACAAACAACGTATAAGATACGCTCTCTGATTATAGTACATTAAACAATGATTTAATTATTTCCCAAAATCAAAAGAAGCCAGATCCAAGCATGTGAGTGGCACAGTAATTCAAATGCAGATCCCTTCCTTTTATGTGAAGGCTACAATATTTGCTGACAGGTTGGGAAACAAACCAGAGAATCTAACAAGCTAAATGCCTAAATCTCAGCAATTTGATCCCAAGCTTTTCAGCTGAGACCATGAGAAGCTGATAGCCTCTAGGGATATGGCTCACAGAAGAACCTGTGAGGCATACTAACAAGTGGGTTAGACCTGCATCATGTAGCTTTTTATAACTTTTTTTACCTAGGTATGGCTTTGTATATGTGATCCATCAAGACAGCTTTGATCCTTTGGAGCACAGCAACTAACGAAAAAAAAACGGCTAGGAGAAAAGATACACATATAAAGAGTTAGGGATTATAGGGGCTTGGCTATGATGGACAGACACAGGCACCCACTGTCTAAAAGATAACACTAGGCATAATACTTTTTTTTTTTTAACACAAGCTTTCCCAATATCCTACAATGTTTCACACAGAAAGACCCACACAAATACTCTGAACAATGACTATAAAGAGTAAGGGAACAAACAGAAAAAGACTTGGCAGTTTGAAAGGAAAGATTCAGTGATGAAACACCCAGGAAAGAGACAGAGCCCAGTCAAACTTTCCTGTCTCAGACTTAGTTAGAAAGGACCATGTGAAGGCTGACTCTAACCTTTGTGTGCATCGCTTCAGCATAGTAGCTGTGGCCACCACAGAAAAATAACAATATACTTAGGTGGATGCACTCAAGGAGGCATCTCTTGACCGCTTTTCTTAGTGCTGAATGGAGGAATTTATTTTTCAGTAGACTCTAAATTGTTGTTACCCCTGCTTAAAAAACCAAACCAACAGGCAATTCAAAGGGGCCATTTATGAACTGTAAACCTGAAACTTTGAAATAATGGGAAAATGAAATATTTCAGGATTCATGAGATTCAGCATCTCCACTCTTTTAGCAGAGATTTCTTATAACCTTGACTTTAAATGCTGAGCTACATAATGCATGATTATATATTTAAATCCCTATTTGACCTCCTAAGTGAACACCACTTTAAGGAAAGACATTACTAATGGGATTGAAAACATGCAATGAAAATAAATATGCAATAAAAAATGCAGTCTTACTCTCACTAGAATATTTGGTCAAATTAGGTTTTTTTACACTGAGTGGATTCAAAAATGTTAAAGCAAATTAGAATTCTATCTTTTTAGTAATTTCAAGTATTTAGGGATTATTATTTCATGTTCATGGAGATATGCATTTTTGTTCTGATGTTAGGTTTTTAAAATATTTAAACTCCATTTCTTCCTGTGTTATAATTTCTGCAGTGTCCTGATGAACTTAATATATAAATATATTCTTTTATCAGATTGGAGATGCAAAACTGTATCATTTAAAATATTCATGCCTTCAAAATCAAAGCACCAATCAAAACATGGTGATTCAACCTTGATACTTCAGAAATACACCACATTTTGCTATGCTTCTTTTTCTTTATTGTCCACCAGTGCCTTTCTTTTTCTCTCTGCTCTCTCACAAAATGTCCATATTCAGCTTTATTTCCAAGACTATGCTTGAGGTGTCTCAACTCTCAAAGGCTCCTTGCAGTAAGTTCTGCTGCCCTCTGTTCCTGTTTCACTTCCAACCATCTTCATTACTCATGAAGCTTGACAACTTACAAGTAGGTCTCTGTCCTGTGTGCTCACACTTGTACCTTTGGTTCAGCCCCATCCTCACTCTCCAGCCCCATCCTTAGAAATGGTTATTAGTACTTTTGTGGCTCATCACTGCTTTTCTTACTGAAGTATTCCTGCTACCCCTGGGATAATTTCATTACATCAGAGTTCTCCTAATATCTCTTTTTTTTTGTTTCTCAGAATTTAATGAGGTTGCTTCTTGCTACTCTTATTGGAGGGTTTTCACTCACCACTATTCAGATACAAATTTCTCTCCCCCTGTTTTAGAAATAGTTTTTGGTTTTACTGACTGCCCTTCAGAAGGATCTCTTCACTGCTTTCAGTAGTCAGCTTATGAACCCAGAAATGGATAAAAGAGTTGTGGACTAAACCGTCAAAGATGTAAGACTTTTGCACAAAATTCCCACAGAATTTTGGATTCTTTTATAATTGTCTATGATATCAAGTAAAGCTTTATGCTGTACTTCATTCATTGCAACCACTTTCAATATGCTTCTTATTTTATTCCAGTTTTACCTGTTTATCTCTCATTCCAGCTTCTGGATATATCCAGATCTACAAAGAGTTCCAACAAATACCTTGGGTCATTCCTTCCTGTATTTTTATCCTGTTGCTAGTTAGTTGGAAATCTTGGAACAGTGTAGTTCAGCTTTACCCTGGTAAGCATCTTTAACACATGTAGAAAGTGGACTGAAACTGTTGTTAGCCTGGATATTTTGAAGGCAAACTTTGGAAACTGCACTTCTTTCTAGTTTTATCATTTGTACAAAAATTCCAAATTAATTGAGCCTATTGTGAATTCATTTTTTGAAGGAAATGGATCTATTTTACTTAAAAGAACGATTATGATGCTTTAAATCTGAGGCCAATTTGCAATTTTTATTTGTTTTTTGTTTATTGCATTGAAAGCAACAGAAAGATAAATATGCAATAAAGTCCCATTAATCATACTCTTCATAAAGTAGAAAAATGTGTTTCCAAAATTTACTTGGGGAAATTAGATGCCTAACTCCCTTGAAGTTTACAGATACTTTAAAAGTTTCCTTAAATAAATAAAACCCTATTTAAAGTTATGATCCAAGTCTCCTTGATTTTCAGCAAAAGTATCCCCATTGACTTCTGTTTAAGTCTCTGAAAGCATGACTACACAAAAGGTTAAATAAAGAATCCAAAATTCTGCCTGTTTTGGCACATGTTGAGTTATTCCTTAGAAGGATGCTGAATTAATGTCCTTGCTGTTGCAAAATATTAAGGAAAAATATATAGTACTATTTGACACGTAGGAGTGCAAATTTAAACAAAAGCAGAGCTTATATATTGCTTTTACATTCTATCTGCCAGTCAAGCTGAAACTATAAAAAATGGCAAAGCAATTTTCAGTCATGTATGGTATATCCTGTAGGTCAAATTCTTTTATGTAAATCTCTTTCACTTGAGTGTTTAAATTTCAATAAAAATGTAATGATAAAAGTGTGGCTTTTATTTCTCCTTCTTTCTCTAATTCATTCTGAGTTTTGGAGAACAAGTGTTTTATTGAGCATGACACCTAAAAGAGGCATTGTTTTAAAAAGGTGTTAAAACAAGAGTCACATATGTTTTGGATAATGGAAGTATTACAGGAGGCTTCCCCACACAACCTTTCTTTCCTGTAAGCTGGGGCTCATGGAGCTGTTTCTGTAGGTTAGTTTGAGTTCACTTGAACTCTTCAGATCACCAGATGAGGGTAGCTTACCTGATGACTAACAACAGCATGGTGCATTTCAGAATTTCCCACTGTTATTTTGCTTTTCATTGCTGTTTTCATGCGAGGTTCCTGTCTAATGAACATAAAATATTCTTAGTGCTAAATTATGCCTAAAATTAGACCATAATTAGCTTCTCCCAGCCCCTAAAAAAAAAAAAAGAAAAAAGAAAGAAATAGAATTCACTGGTTTCAGAGCTTACCTAATAGGACATGCTGTTCTGAGTCAGAATTCAGTTGTCATGTCAGACTTTCACTTTGTAGTGAACAACGTAAGGAAATGGGTCCTAAGCTGATCTCCCTTCAATATGTAGATGACTGAATGGCCTCTGAAACACTCAGCCTTTTCGCCTGCCTCATTATTTACTTTTGAAGTGAAGAAGAAAGACGACATGCACCTCTGAGAGCTACAGTATTTCCTAGCAGCAAGATTCACTTTCATGTGTGATGTGGGTTAGATCCCAAACATTGGATAATATGACACATACTATGCTATTGTACACGTTGTGAATAATAAACATTATAGAAATCCACACAGGGAATACCACGTGCTTTTTGGGGCAAAGTCTGAATTCAGAAACATAGCTGCAGCTCGGGGAAGATTTTAAACACCAGTCAGATGGAAAGTGTTTGTGTGTATCTTCAGTTGTAGAAATACAGTTCTTTGCAAATACAGGAAGATAAGCTTGTTTACACCACTGGAGAGTAAATATTAGTGGTGTTTGGTTTTTTTTTTTTTTTTGTCTGAAATATGATTGCCTCAGGATTTTTTGGAACAAGTTAGTGGCAATGTTTGTACCACAGGGCTAAAAAAAGCATAGGCTGGAGTAAGAAGAACTGGGCAGGAATTAATGCTTTTGATTTGATGAATTATCTGGAGGTTTACATTATTTCCTGTCCTTAACCAAATCTAGAAAAAAAAGGAGCAATGAAAGCAAACTGAACTGAAACAAATCTTTGTTGGGATTAAGGGGTTTTTTTTTCCAGAATGCCTTTGGATTTTAATGTTAAAGGAAATTGTTCTGATAATGAAATGAAAAAGAACATTTCTATGCAGCAGCTTAGAATATTTTGTTCATTTTCCAAACAATTTGAGGCAACATAATGCAATCCACCATTTCCTTCCTGAATTGTTTTATCTTTGACCACTCAAACTTTTCAATTGAATTTAATTTTCAACTAAAATTTGTTTATTTTGCACAGGTTCCCAAGAACCACCAGTATGAGTGACTAGTGACTATGTGAAGGGAAGGGGAAGAAGTAACTTTCAGTTTATTAAATGTTTCAAAATCTGTGAAAAATTTGTTCAAATGAAAATTCTGACTGAAAACCAAATAAGTTAAAGATCCTTTTTTTGTTTTTCTTAACCCTCTCTCCTGTTAGAAACAATATGGAAGTTCATTTAAAAATAATTTTTCCATGCCATGCTGTTAATTTCCTGGCAAGGAAATTATATGACAAGATATTGTCATACACTAATTTTGTCAGTAGTATCACTATATTAGATAATGAAGATGACATTAATCTGTCTTTCCTCTTTCTAGAAGCCCATGTGAAGTTTTTGCCTTGGTCCAGAAAAAAGCTTAACAACAAACAATTCAATGACTGGTTTGAGTTCTGAAGAATAAGGACATCTATTCCCTTGTGTTATTTAGAAGCTTGTCGGGGATTGCACAAGGACACTTACACATGTAGTATATAGTTTTATTTTTTTTCATTTGCCAACGTGTTCTGTCCTGACAAATTCTCTGGATAATTCTTCCAGCATGCCATCTGATAGGGATCAATTCCTTCCACTTTCTGCTGTTACCTGGAAACTCTGGTAGGAAAAACTTTTTAGTTCTGTTTGTTCCTAAATAGGCCTACCAGTAATTCAGTCTCATCTAGAGTTATCTCCTCTGTTATCAACTCAAAAAAACATACCTTCTGCTTCCTAAAGTATTAAGTACATATTGGTAACTCCCTGGAGGGAAATGTGAACTGAGAGGTAACAGAGACAGTACTCTTGCTGATAATGAGAGTGGAACCTTTTCTTTTTAATGTACAAACTCAGCTTTTATTCATCTCTGCAGTACCCTTATGTTCTTAAAGAGTATCAAACATATTATAACATCAGAATCAGTTGATGTTACAGAAAGCCCACAGTCTCTGACACTTTCTCCATGGGACTGCACAAAAAGGATATCACCTTGTCATGTCATCCAAAAATGGAATGACTTCTAAGGACCCTGTTTTACAAATATTCACCCATCTGTTTATCTTTATGCTCTGAGAACAACTTCAGTGGTTTTTCTGGAGTTGCCTGCTGAGTCTTAGGGTCTACATGTGTGTGAGTTCATGTGGGACTGCAGACTAATGAGGCAGCAATCCTCCTGTCAGTTCAGGACTATATTATCTACCCTTAATAAGCTCAGGGCTTGGCATAGAATTTGTAGTGGGAATACTGTAAAGCACAGCCACATACATGACACAAAACATAGGAAAAGCATATGTAGTTCATTGTTTTAGCTTTACAAAATTATTCTGTTCGTATGGAATCTCAAAAACACTGACAAATCCCTCCATGTTAAAAATACATCATTTCATCTAGCATTAACATGGGAAGATGGCAAGATATTTGTATCCTTCTACCCACTTGGCTTATGCCTGTGAAATAAATATTTTTAGTAACATTACATTGTGGGAACCCACTGTGATAGACAACCATATTCTGCAAAATCCTCAGTTTTTGTTGAAGTTAAGACATATGTAAGACAAGCCTTAGTGAGCTTAGAGAGCAGACCACTGAAGACCCATGCTGAAACTGATTACCTGTGTTTTAGGTGCAAAGAATTAATAATAGCCAAAGTGTAAAAGGAATTTAATGTCTTCCTTGGCTGTCTGGTTTTTTCTCTGTTTTTTTTTTCCTCAAGTTTAAAATGTCACTATTTAAAACAATCAAGAGGTACAGTAAAAACTTAGCAATTGAATGGAATTTTCTAATGTCAGCTGGACTGCATTTGGATAACACTGGGACTTATCCTCTCTTGTAACTGCAACTACTGTTAATGAGAGTGATACAGAAATGTTACAAGAAAAATCCTGTGCTGGTGATGGAGCGCTCTTTCAATACTTCTATGTAAATATCCATGCCTTCAACTATATTCAGAAAAAGCACTAATGGAATACCAGAGAGAGCTTCTTACACATAGGAGAAACACGGGGCTAATAAGTGACAGAAATGATTGACATTAAATAGTTCCCTTTTGTATACATTAAAGATAGACTTTGTTTAAAAATTTTGCCTTTAAAATTTGATGCCAGTAGCTCATAACGAAGTGCAGAACTGGAACCTGGTAAATTTTTTTTCATAGCCTCTAAGTAGTATTGATTCCCATTAAATCTTACTGGTAATTATTGAATGATAGTTAGTAGTTTCATAGTTCACAATCTTAACGTATTTTGCATGGCAAACTAGATCATGTGTATTTTTCCACAGAAAATATTGGCTACTTTCTGAATATAAACAAAATTAGAGATTTAATGTAGTATCTCTTATGCCAATTGGATA